>NC_058096.1:82164062-82471796 GCF_020171115.1 Neogale vison | reverse complement strand
CACCAAAAATTTACTAGAACTGAAAAATGAATTCAGTAAGGTTGCAGAATACAAAATCAATGTACAGAAATCTGTGTCATTTTTATATCCTAATAACAGAGCAATGGAAAGAAATTAAGAAAGTAATCCCATTTATAATTATACCAAAAATAATAGACTACCTAGGGATAAACTTAACCAAGGAAGCAAAGGACCTGTACTGAAAACCATGAAAGAGTGATGAAAGATATTGAAGACAGCACAAACAAGTGGAAAGATATTCCACACTCATGGACTAGAAGACCAAATCTTGTAAAAATGTCCATATTACCCAAAGCAATCTACAGATTTAATGCAATCCCTATCAAAATACCAACAGCACTTTTTCACAGAACTAGTACAATCCTAAAATGTTTATAGAATCACAAAAGACCCCAAACAGCCAAAGCAATTTAAAAAAAAAAAAAAGGCAAAACTGGAGGTATCACAATTCTAGATTTCAAATTATACTACAAATCTATAGTAATCAAAACAGCATGTTATTAGTACAAAAATAGATCAATGGAACAGAATAGAAAACCCCAAAATAAATTCACTTTTATATTATCAATTAATCTTTGACGAAAAAGAGGGAAGAATATGCCTTGGGAAAAAGCCTCTTCAAAAAATGGTGTTTGGAAATCGGAGGGCTACCTGCAAAAGAATGAAACTAGACCACTTTCTTACACCATACACAAAAATAGCCTACATGTGAGACCTGAAAGCATAAAAATCTCAGAAGAGAGCACAGGCAATAATTTCTTTGACATGGGCCATAGCAACATCTTTCTAGATGTCTCCTCTGAGACAAGAGAGACAAAAGCAAATATAAACTACTGGGACTACATTAAAATAAAAATCTTCTGCAGAGCAAAAGAAAATCAACAAAACTAAAAGACAACCTACTGAATGGGAGAAGATATTTGCAAATGACATATCTGATAAAGGGTTAGTATCCAAAAATATATAAAGAACTTCTATAATTCAACACCCTAAAAACAAATAATTCAATTAAAAAATGGGTAGAAGACATGAACAGATATTTCTCCAAAGAAGACAGCCAGATGGCCAACAGACACATGAAAAGATGCTCAACATCACTCATCATCTGGGAAATGCAAACCAAAACTACACTGAGATATCACTTTGTACCTGTCAGAATGAATAAGATAAAAAACACAAGAAACAGCAAGTGTTGAAGAGAATTCAGAGAAATAGGAACCCATGTGCACTGTTGGTAGGAGTGCAAACTGGTGCAGCCACTGTGGAAAACAGTAAGAGGATTCCTCAAAAAGTTAAAAATGGAAGTATCCTATGATTCAGTAATCACACTGAGTATATACCTCCAAAATACAAAAACTAAATCAAAGGAATACATACACTCCTTTGTTTATTCCAGCAGTATATACAATAGTCAAATTATAGAAGCAGCCCAAGTGTTCATCAAAAGATAAATTGATAAAAGAGAAGTGGTATACACACACACAGACACACACACACAGAAATATTATCCAGTCATAAAAAAATGAAAGCATAATACTAAAGAGTATTATGCTAAGTGAAATAAGTCAGAGAAAGACAAATACCCTATGATTTCATTCATGTGTGGAATTTAAGAAACAAAAACAAAGGTGCAAAAAAGAGAGACAAATGAAACAGACTCTTAACTATAGAGAATAAACTGATGGTTACCAGAGGGGAGGTAGGTCGGGGGAGGGGTGAAATACGTGATAAGGATTAAGAATACAGTTATCACAGTGAGCACTGAGTAATGTATGGAAGTGATGAATGGCTTTATTGTACACTTGCAACTAATATAACACTGTGTGTTAACTGTAGAATTAAAATTAAAAACTTAATTAAAAATCCACCAACAGAGATTTAGAAATCTGGATTATTTGTGATGGTATCACAAACATCATAAAATCAGATGAGAGGACACATTTCACAGGAAAACCAATGCAAGATGGGCTAAGAAACAAGGAGTAATGTGGAATTTCTGGTTGCCATACAATCCAACTGCCTCTGAATCAGCTGAAAAGTATAGCTTATTCAAGCAAAAGCTTAGGTTGCTTAGTAACAATCTAGATATGAAATCTTGGACTAAAATGATGTGGGAGGCAGCAAGATCTTCAAACCATAGCTATAGAAAAGTAGAAAAAGTTCCTATTGAATTAATATTGCAGACATCCACAGAGGTCGGAATTAGCACTAACAACATCCCAGAATCAAAATTAATCTAATTAAAAAACAATCATATATCGGGGCGCCTGGGTGGCTCAGTGGGTTAAGCCGCTGCCTTCGGCTCAGGTCATGATCTCAGGGTCCTGGGATCGAGTCCCGCATTGGGCTGTCTGCTCAGCAGGGAGCCTGCTTTCTCCTCTCTCTCTCTCTGCCTGCCTCTCTGCATACTTGTGATCTCTCTCTGTCAAATAAATAAATAAAATCTTTAAAAAAAAAAAAATCATATATAGTACTGCAGAAATATTAGCATCTGCACCACACACACACACACACACACACACACACAGTCTACTGGTTGACTGAAGAAGAAACACTGTTACATCAAATGAAGGAAAATAGCATAATGCCTCTGAAAAAATTTCAGGCATGAAGATCACCATGTTTTACTATATCAACACTAGATACCTAATATTTAGCCTAGAGTGATGCAGGATGATTATGCTTGGGGCAATATTGGCAATAATTATGGCCCAATTTTGGCATAAACTATAAATCTCCTTGAGTCGCAAAAATAAAACAGCTACAAAGAATTATAAATTTATAGGACACTGTCTTAATTTTGTAGGCATGAATCATCTGCTATGCATTATTAACCCTGTAATTATTACTATGTGGGTCAGTGCAGCAGGCTTACCTACCGGCCATACTACTTTGCTGATCGTTCACTATTGGACACCATACTTATTGCAGCCTTGGATACTTCCCTGACATCTCTAGCCATGGTGATTGTGCCATCAGTACAAAATGGAATGCCACATTCTGCTCCAGATACAGCTCCAGAGTTTGTGACATCTCTTCCTCCTCCAGACTACTATCCCAGTCACCTCATTGTAAATGATGACTCAACATAACCAGCATTACCAAATCCAACCTTTCCACCCTTCCTCTTTTCTGTAGAGCACCATGTACTCACTGTGAAACTGTCAATCAACTGATTTTTAAAAGTGGAAACTTCCACTTGATTCTCCACTAGAATCAATGAGGACACCCTGAACAACACCCCTTATTAGAAGCTGACTTGAAGGATAAAGATTGGCCTGACCACTAACTGTCTCTTGATATGATTAAACCAGTGTAGATAGGGACCCCTGGGTGGCTCAGGTCATGATCCCAGGACTCTAGGATCGAGCCCCACATCTCCTCTCAGGCTTCCTGCTCAATGGGGAGTCTGCTTCTCTCTCTCCTTCTGCCCCTCTCCCTGTTTATGCTCTCTCGCTCTTTAAATAGATAAAAATCTTAAATATATATATATATATATATACACATATACATACATATATACATACACATCAAGGCAACCAGGTACTGACTTTTGTAATTTTTATCTTACTAAATTGAGCGTAGCAGTGGACACACGCCAGACATTCTGAAAATACATCAATTTAACTCCTTGCTTACTTCGTGTAGGAGCACTTTATTCTATGTAAGACCAACTGTTGAATACCCAGAATGGGCAATTGCACTTGTAAATAGCCAAAAATAGCCCAAAAACTGATCATTTACTACACTCTCAACTTATACCGTTTAATCACCTATTTAGTCACCTATTGGAAAAATAAAGAATGCATTCATGTACACTATGTCTAGACTTTAAAAGAAGAGATGCCACCTTATAAAGTCTACAGAGGACACCCAGGAAACAGCATGTAACATATCATTATCCTTGGTGGTACACATCAGACTTCTCTCTCACACCAAAATTTTTACTCCAAGAAGATGGGAACTTATATTAAGGAGACCTCTCATGGTCATAATGGAAGCTACAATACTAGCCTACACTTTGCCCTTGAATAAAGAGAAATTTCAACTGAGATACTGATCCCCAAATTGTGCTGTTTTATCCATCTTTGTTTATGCCCAATTTACAAACTATGCCATGAACAGATTTGCTTAGGAAGGAAATCCTTACAGGTCTTTGTTGGACCAGTAAGAGGCTTAAGTGAAAGAACAATGGCAGCTATTTTCTCAATTCCAAATTGGTCAAATCACCTTAGCTTTAATATTTTCGAAACCAAGCAATCTCAGTTTAACACACATCAACAGCAGCTTTGTCATCTGTGGGTGTATAGAAGGATAAAATTAGCAATAGATTATAAAACATAAGCAAAATTTCACACAGAAGGAAATAGAGCAATAAATATTTGACAGAAATTTGAGAAAATGCTAAAAAGTAACAAAATATTAAAACTGACATAAAAGACATTTCTCTATATGTAGATTGTCCATTTTTGGAGTTAAGATCGTTATGTAGAAGACTCTTAGAACGACTGTAATCTTGAGGCAACAATGGTCATCTGAGGTAACAAAGAACCCAACCAGAAGTAGATACCAGGCATCCCAACATCTGTGACTTCTGGGGCAACTGTAATATTGGAATATTGGCACACAGTGGGGAAAATAACACTGTATTACCTCACTTGCGTGGTTGTCTGTTATCAAAAGGGAGAGTGGTGTCTCCAAGCCACAGAAGGCCTTTTCATGATAGAAGGAAAACATGTTTTGGGGGTTTTTTTTGTTTGTTTGTTTTAAAGATTTATTTATTTATTTATTTATTAGAGAGAGAAAGAAAACACGAGCCGGGGTTGGGGCAGAGGGAGAGAGAATCCTCCGGCAACTCCCCACTCAGCATGGAGCCCAACACAGGGCTCTATCCCAGGAACCCTGAGATCATGACCTGAGCCAAAATCAAGAGTCAGCTGCTTAATGGACTGAGCCACCCAGGTGCCCTGAAGGAAAACAGTTCGTAAGGAAGTGTTGGTGGAATGGAACACAAATACCTTTATTCCTGTTAGACATTTCAATAAACCTATAATACAAGTACCTGGGTCTATGGACCTGATGCCTTCTCTACCAATTACACAGAAAAATTGAACGAAGATATTGTGCTCGAAGCCAAACCTCAACCTAACCTACTGGAGCAAAGGGAAAAATAAGGCACACAACACGATGGGATGTGTAGAAATAGAACAAGCAATAATGTGGCAACAAAAGCAAAAAGATATTACTTGAAGTCAATAGAAGATAAAGAACCTATCAAATGAACTAGCAATGTTTCACATCGAACCTCTTAAAATCAATCTAACAAATTACATTGTATGTTGTTGGCTTGTGAAGCTCACAGCAGTGAACCAATGTTAAATACCTTGTGGGCCAACACAAAAATCAGTCTTGGGGCATTATTTGTTTTGTACAACAAAACAGCTTTCAGGTGGAATGTGCACTTTGTGTAGGTTAGGTCTGGCATTAGACAGGTGGCGGGTATCCCAACAGCTTGCTCCTAGAACAAGGCCTCCCTCAGCATTGACCTCTTTCAGATTCCTGGCTCTCCTGCCCTGCCCAGCACAGTCTGCACTTGGCCGCACCCACAACCATTAGCATTACCTTAAGAGGAGAAGGAGCCCACCCTTCTCAAATCACCTTGAGTTTGTCCCTGAAATAGCCAGTCTCTGCACCTTGTCAGTCAGTCTTGTGCCACTGGGGCGCTCTGGTCCTGGGAAACTCCTGCCACACCAAAACCTCGGAATGGCCTCAGGGTAGACAACTCTCCCTCCAAAAATATTCTGAAGGCAGCAGCAGTAATTCCCCATTTGGCCTGGATGCACGATGAGGTCTGGGACATCCTCAGCAATCAAGTCTCCCGAGGGTCTGGTACTGAAGGGTACCCTTCTGAGAGTCCTCCCAGCACTGCCCTAGCAACAGAGTCTGGATTCCTCCAGGTTGGCATTCTGGAGGATTCTGTACATTTGTATATGCAGTGTTTGGAATCAGGCACACTCTTTGTGTCTCCGACAGCTCCCTCCCATCCCCCAGCTGTTTCGGACACTTTCCCTGTTCCCGGTCCCTACCAGGCCAGTCAGCCTTGCACATTCAAGACCCTTCAGGGGTGTGGAACTGGAGCCCTCTGCAACCACGCCCCAATGTCAGGCTTGAAGCATCTTCAAATATAGGGAGGGAAGAGAGTAGCTGTCGGAGAGATTCTCCTGGTTCAAAGTTTGAATGCCTCCGGTGATCTTTTTGAATGGCCCAGAGAGCAACAGGCATGAAAATTACCTTGATGTAATCTATTGTGCTGATTTTTCTGAAGGTTACATCAAGTTATTCATATTCAGTTTGCAGGGCTTTAGGGGAAAAAGTCTGTTTTAATTCTCAATGATTCTAAGTCAAAAGGATGGGAGAAAATTGGAAACATTGTTTGAAGAGTTATAGTTAGTCATTGGAAGAAATGAGAAGAATTCAGAATCTAGTTTAGTTTACAGGTAGAAAACAAAGCCTTGAAGACCATCAACTAAAGGAGAATCTAATATTCATAAAAGTGTTACTGAAACATTATTTTCCCCCCCTGAAGTCACCCTTATTTTTGAGGTTGGCCAAATTGAGACTAACTTGTCTATAAAGTAAGTTTACTTATTTCTTTTTTTTTTTTTTTAAAGATTTTTATTTATTTATTTATTTGACAGACAGATCACAAGTAGGCAGAGAGGCAGGCAGAGAGAGAGGAGGAAGCAGGGTCCCTGCTGAGCAGAGAGGCCAATGCGGGACTCAATCCCAGGACCCTGAGATCATGACTTGAGCTGAAGGCAGAGGCTTTAACCCACTGAGCCACCCAGGCGCCCATTAAGTTTATTTCTAATAGACTTGGTCTGGTTCTTCACTTAAAGGCAAGTATAGTGCTTGATTGTGTAGGGTCATCTAAATCCGCCTTGCTCGAACTTTTCTTCCTTCTTTTTTTTTTTTGGAAGGGAAAGGGGGAGGGTGGGGGATGGGGGAGGGAAAGAATCTTAAGCATGTTTGCTGCCTGGCGCAGAGCCCAACAAATGGTTGAATCTCATGAGCCTGAGATCATGACCTGAGCCAAAATCAAGAGTGGGACACTTACCTGACTGAGCCACCCAGATGCCCCTGCTGGAACTTTTCAGAAGGAATCTTCATATCTTCTCAAGGCTAAGAAGCCTAACCAAGCACTTACCAGCAGACTTTGCCTGTGATACCTGTAAGTTTCAGTTACTTCCTCTTTTCTTGAAGTCCCCCAGATACCCTGGGGTTCTTGTACCAGCAATAAAGTTGATCTTCCTTACTTATCTAGGAAGGCTGCTGGTTACCCCATAAGCAAGGTGTCAGGCTGGTATTTCCAAGGGACTTTATTAACTCCATAAAGTCAACCTCAGTTCCTTAAATCTGTCTGATCATATCTGAGTCTATGCATATTCAGTTTGCATTCCAGCCAAAGCTTCTGTAATAAAACCAGTGTCTCCAATTGTATCAAATACAAATACGACATTCCAGCCAAAGCTTCTGTAATAAAACCAGTGTCTCCAATTGTATCCAGTCACAAGAACAGATTCTTATTGAATTGATGTAAATAAATATACTGCTATGAAAATATAAAAATATCGAGAGTTTCTGCATTCTGAGGGGATCAGGCAGGGAAAAGAATACAAATATTTCAATTCTGCTTACAAAGGTATAATCTACCAAAATGCTATAAATCAGTTAGCTTTAAAAGAAAAAAAGTTTAGCTTTTAAGAAAAAAAGTTTCCTTAAATCTGGAAATAAAACATTTTTGAAAGTCAGGAATGTTTCTAACCAAAAGTAATTTAACACTTACATTCTTTCTCTTCCTTAGTTTATTCACTCACCTGGAATTATTCTTGTTTTGTTTGACTCCAGTTTTTCCACTAATTCTGGAGTTTTTACTTATAGATCTTAAAGTTTTCAGAAACCTATATTCTAGAGTCTTTTTCATGAATTTCCTTGAAGAGGAAGTATTTCTGTAGGAACACTTTTATGAAAGCATCTGAATAAAAGTATAAAGCTGTCTATAAATGATAAAAGATTTAAAAATGGCAACGGTTAAAAATCTGATCAGAGTCCACACAATGCAATCAAGAAGGAAATTCGGTTATTTCTGAGACACACAGCAATTCAAGATATTAAGCAGAATTACAAGCGATAACACCACTACATGTAAAATCTAAGCAACTTCATACCATTTCTAGATTATTTTAACACTTGAGAGTTGCAAAACAAAGACGGCTGTTTTAAATTTCCACTATGTAGTGGATTACAACCTGAATATCAAGGGACTGACCTGCCTTTGTAAATCAAACTTGCTTCTTTATACCAGAGTTTTATAACTAAAATGGAATCAAGATACTTATGCCTTTGACAAGTCTGTACAAAGCATTTTTTACAAAGCTTCTTTCTGAGTACACAACTTAATCTTGGTTTCTATTAGTCCCTGAACATTGACCTCCTGCTGATCACTTAAAGGAGGGCCTAGGAAATTGGTCATTGGTCATTGTTGGCCATTGGTTTTATCTGTGTGGGTGTGTGGGTATTGTGGCTGGCCGCTAATCTTCCTAATTCTTCTCTAAATTTGGTAGGAATTTAGGACAGTGGAAGTAAAAGGGGTTTCATAATTTAAAGGCTCTGCTGCAGTCCAAAGGACATAAAATTGTATGGGGTGGGAGTGTCCAGGATGCATATGCAAGGGGCATTGCATAGACATGCCTGAACCTGGCAGAGCCCAGTTTCAGAGCCTGGAAATTCGGAGCAAAGCAAGCCTTCTTGTCAGTCTTCGCTGCTTCAGTTATATTGATTTCCTGGCTGTCCACATTTACAGGAGTAACCTGTGTACTTTGAACTTAAGGGTTTAGACTGGAGTGCTCGGTCTAAATCTTGTGGGGGATAAAGGAAGCTAAAACAGGCAGTTGAGGCTGGATTTCAAGAAGGAGAGTTTACACTGGTTGTGGACAATGATTTTTATCTTAAGTCTGTTACTGTTCTTTCACCTTGTCAGAGGAGCTTCAAAGGCTAGCCATCATCCTAACAGAATAACTGAGAACTCTCTGTACATAATATTTTTCTTTCAAACACAGCCAATTTAAAGGATTCATTGTCTGGCAATGATGACTAGGATCTTAATCATCCCATAAGCCTTTTTATGGAAGGCCCAATGGCAATTTTTCAGGCTTAGACCATGGACCCAAGAGGCATCCTTGGTGAAAGCATAGATGACGCATCCCCCATGGTCCAAAATTTTACTCAAAAAGTCCAAGACAGCAAGAGCCTTCGTTGCACAGGCAGTAAAGATGTATAGAGAGAACAGTACCTTTGGTCTCACACAAAAATGTGAGACACCTCCAGTTATAGACCCACAAATCTGTGACATGAGACAGGAACTACTGTAATGAGACTTTTTCAGAACTCACAAAGGTTAAGATGACAAATGTCCCTTATGGGCTGGGACCTCTTCGAACACACTCCCTTGTGAGCTGGCATGGACGGACAATGGGAGTACTGCTTGTGAGTCTCAGTACCCCCAGCTGCTTCAGGGGACACCAAGGTGCACCCTGATAAGTGAACACTTGGGGTGTGGAGACCAGAGAAATGATTCTCACTGGTCACAAACCAAAGCTCTTAGGACGTAAAACAAGACAAAAGGAAAATCCTCCTCTGGCTTTTACACAGAGGACCCACAGCAAAGTTTGTCTAAACACATGCAGGTATGATGATAATTTCAAAATCACCAGTCTGTGAGACTCAAACAGCAGGCTGATTGGACCTATGCCTGTGTTCTTTTCTAGAGTCATTTTTTTTTTTTCTTACAACAACTGACACAAAAGACAAGGACAAAGAGAAACTGTGGCCATCTCTCATTGGAAGTGGGTCTCTCAAGCCAAGAGAACTCTATTAACGTCTCCAGAGTCCTAAAGCCAAGAAACTGGTTCCACAAATATTTTCTCCTGCTCATCTAAATTTAGCCCGTGCCGGCAGAGATCCAGGAGGTGAGGTGGTGGTGGTGATTACCTTCCACCAGCTTTTGTCAGATGCCCCATCATCTCTCAGCCGCAGCAGTGTCCAGCCAGTTAGCGTGTATCCTGCCAACTCTGCCAGCTGTTGAGGAGGAAGAATGATGCTCTACCCTGGAAGATTCTCCCAGGTGATCTAAGAATTAAATTGACAAGACACAGGGGGTGCCTGGGTGGCTCAGTCAGTTAAGCATCTTTCTTCAGCTCAGGTTATGATCCTGGGGTCCTGGGATTGAGCCCCACATCAGGCTCCCTCCTCAGCCAAGAGTTTGCCTCTGTCTCTCCCTCCCTCTCCCTTTGCTGCTCCCAATGCTTGCACTCTTTCCCTCTCTCTCCCTCTCTCTCAGTCAAATAAATAAAATCTAAAGAAAAAAAAAGAATTAAATTGGCAAGACACAGATTAACAGGGGAAAAACAGGAAGTTTAATTCTGTACACAGAGAGGCCTGATATTAACATTGAGATCCAAGGAAAGATCCAAGGAAACCGCCAAGGTGGGCAGCTTCAAGGCATTTTTAGATGTAGAAACAATACAACTGCGATGAATTGACAGTACAAAGAAAACATATTTGTAAGTTTCAATTTTAAAGAAATTCTAACAGAATTTGACCTGGGGTAGTAAAATTAATAACAGTAACAAGGTGTCTACATAGCATTCTTAGCTCTGAATTCCTTATCTGGCAATTAAAATGTATCTTTACATCCTAGTACAGGGATGGTACCTTCTACACGAGATTTATTTCCTACTTTCTAGAGACAAAGAGTTCAGAGCATTATTCTTGCACTGGCTATTTAAGGGACTTTAGTCCAAAATAATATGATGAAATGGCAATTTTGGGGCAGCCTGCCTTTTGTCCCCACATACCTATTTGTGTTAGGTTAGGGCTTGGAATTAAACAGATGACTTGGACCTACAATGGCCCACAGCAGTGACCTGGCCTCTCCCGACACTTGCCCCATTCCAGGTCCCTGGCTATGCAGAGATGCCTGTCCCACCCATCCCCCACCCAGTCCCTACCTTGTCAGCTGGCCTTGAGTGACAGGTGGCAGTCCAGTCACCTGTGTTTCAGAGGACCTCAACCACCTGAAAGGGTAGGAGGAACACACTAAGGGAAAGTTTTTCTGAGGCCACAGATTTAAACTAGCAACAGTCGTCCCCACTGGGATTAGCTGCCTGATGCTCTCTCAGGTTTCTCCAGCAATCAAGGCTCCCAGGTATCCATACAAGGAGAGTTCCTAGACCATCCAGCCTCACCTGCCCCAACAAGGCAGTCCGGATTCCCCCAGCTCTGCCCCTGGGGGATATATGCACATTTGTGTAGATTAGTGCTTGGAATTAAGGCAGATGCCTTGGACACCCAACAATGTACTCCCATGATCCAGCCTCTCTAGACACTTACCCTGTTCCAGGTTCCTGTCTTCCCCGACCTGTACAGCTTGAGAATGTGTGGTACATTCTCCTCCAGGCCAGCAGAGCTAGAGTGAGTCTGAGCCTCCTGCATCACTATCAGGGCAGAGAATGCCATCTCCCCAGAATCTTTCTGGGACAGCAGTTTTGGACTGGCTACATGATGGAGTCCTGAGCTTACCAGTCATCAAGGCTTCCAGGTGTCTCATATTGGAGGAGACCCTGACCAGCCTTCAGCTGGCCATAGACTGCAGCAGTCCAGGCCTCTGAAGCTCTGCAAAAACCCCAGGCACCTACATGGCCTCAAGGTGGAGGGACTCCACATCAGAAAAATCTTTCCGAGGCAGATTTAAACTGGGGACAGTCAGGGGCGCCTGGGTGGCTCAGTGGATTAAGCTGCTGCCTTAGGATCGGGTCGTGATCCCAGGGTCCTGGGATCGAGTCCCACATTGGGCTCTCTGCTTCAGCAGGGAACCTAACTTCTCCCTCTCTCTCTCTGCCTGCCTCTCTGCTTACTATGCCTACTAGTGCTCTCTGTCAAATTAAAAAACAAAACAACAACAACAAAACGTTAAACTGGGGACAGTCAATCCCCATTTGGTCTGCCTGCCTGATGGGGTCCTAGGGTTCCCTAGCAATCAAGGCTCCCAGATAGCTCTTCCTGGAGTGTCCCCCAACCATCCTGGGTGGACCCACCCTGGCAAGGCCAGATTCCTCCAGCCCTGTCCTCAGGGGAAATATGCACATTTGTGAAAATTAGCACTTGGAATTAGCCTGCTGCTGTGACCAGGGCTCTCCCTACAGCTGCCCCGTTTCTGGTCTCTAGCTCCCTCGACCTGGGCCACCCACCTATGCACGCTGTGTGGTCTGTCAGCTGGACATTGACGGCTGAAGCCCTCTGGGCCTGTCTCCAAAACCTGCAAAGCCTCCAGGAGGAGAAGTGCCCACCTCATAAATGTTTCCCAGGCTGCAGTTTTAATCTGGCAAGTCTCTTTGGCCTGAATGCCCGATTGGTTCCAGGCTTCAGCATCCCTTCAAGATGCCCAAGCATCTGTTAGTAGATGGTACGCTGCCCATCCCTCTCTACCCAGGCCTAGAAAGGCAGCTCAGAGTCCTCCAGTTCTATCCTCAGGGGAAATATGCACCTTCGTGTAGGTTAAGGCTTGGAATCAGCAGATGCCAGGTGCTCCCAATAGCCTCCTATGAATGAGCCTTGCCCTACCCTGTCAGCCTCCTAAGGCTGTACATGCTCAAATCACATCCCACAGGCTGCCAGGAGCACCCAGGCCAGAGAGCTTGGCAGAACCCCAAGCCCCAGAATGAACAGCCTCTGGGTGTAGAAAGTCCACAATCTGATATTTCTAAAGCTCCCTTTTAAACTGGGTGGGGTCAATCCACATTTGGAGGGCTCCCTGATGTCAGCTTCTCCAGTAACCAAGGCTTCCCAGTGTCTCTTATTGGAGGGTACCCAGGCCATCCCGCATGGGCCCACCCTGGCAAGGCAGTCCAGCTTTCTCTATCCCCTCGCCCAAAGGAAGAATATGCACATTTGTGTAAACTAAGTTTAGAATTTAGTAAATACTTTGGAACGCCAACAGACCACTCCTGTGGCTCTCCGGAAACTTGCCTGTTCCAGGTCCCTGGCTCCCCAAATCTGTGCTGTTTGCACATGTCAACCTGCTGAGGGCATCATGGGTCCTCCAGGCTGGCAGAGCTTGGGTTGGTCCCCAAACCTGTATAGTCTCCAAAGTGGAGGGAGCCCACCTCCCAGGAATCTTTGTGAGACAGCAGCTTTGAACTGTCAACAGTCAGGACCCATTTGGACTAGCTGCTTGAGGGGGTCGCAGGCTTACTAGTAATCAAGGCTGTCAGACATCTCTTACTGGAGGATGCCACGGCAGCACACCAGGCTCCATCTTGGCAAGGCAGTGCCGGACTCCTCCTGCTGTACTTTCATGTGCAACATTCTAGCACATTTGTGTAGGTTAGGCTTGGAATTAGGCTGACCCTTGCATCCCCAGCAGCTCAATCATATGACCTGGCCTCTCCAGACACTTGTCTTATTTTTGGTCCTTGGCTACCCTGAGCTGCAAAGCTTGCACATGCATGGTTGGCTTACCAAGGACATCAGCTTACCAAGGACAGCTGGTACCCTCCAGGCCCATGGAGCTTGTTGGTCCAAACCACCTGCATAGCCTCCTGGGCAGACAAAACCCGCCCTTGAAATTCTTTGAGGTAATAGCTTTCAGCTGGCTTTCAAAGGTCAGTCCTCATTTGGACTAGCTGTTAGCCGGGGATCCTGGCTACGCCAACCAAGGCTCTCAGGTGCCTATCATCAGAGAAGTTCCGGCCCAGTCAGCCTGACCCCATCCTGGCAAGGCAGTCTACTTCCCTCCAGCTCTGTCTTCAGGGGGAATATACTCATTTGTTTGCAAGACTTGGAATTAGGCAGATTCCAGGTACCCCAAGTAGCCTGCTCCTATTCCCCAGCTTCTCCTGACAGTTGCCCTGTTCCAAATCCTGGCTACCCAAACCTGGCTGGTTTACACATATAGGGTCTGTATCTCATCCTGGCCTTTGGCTGAAAGGGGCACTCCAGGCCTCTGGTGTTCCAGGGGAGACCCCAACCACCTGCATTGCCTTAGGGTGGAGGGAGCCCACCGTAGGAAACTCTTTCTGAGGCAGATTTCAACTGTTGACAATCAGTCTCCCTATAGACTGGCTGCCTATTGGGATCCTGGGGTTCCCAGCAATCAAGGCTCCCAGGTATCTCTTCTTGGAGGGTCCCCCAACCATCCTGTACTGATCCACCCTGGCAAGGCAGTCCAGATTCCTCCAGCCCCACCTTCAGAGGAAATATGCACATTGGTGAAAATTAGCACTTGGAATTAGAAGCAAGTACCCCCAGGAGTCTGCCCTTGTGACCCGGCCTCTCCCTACAGCAGCCCTCTTTTATGCCCCTCGCTCCCCTGACCCAGCTGTCTGTACATGCACAGTCTGCACTTTGCCCTCGCCCTTCCGGCCTGTTGGGCTCAGGCTGTTCTCTGAAACCTTCATAGGCTTCAGGGTGGAGCGTGCCCACTCCTCATTAATCTTCTAAGGCTACAGCCTTAACTGGCAACAGACAGTCCCTATTTGGAATGGATTGCCTGATGCGATCCCAGGCTTCTCCAGTAATCAAGGCTCCCAGGTGGCTCTTATTAGGGGGTTACCCCAACCATCCTGTGCCGACCCACCTTGGCTGGTCAGTCCAGATTCCTCCAGTTCTGCTCTCGGGTGGAATATGAGCATTTGTGTAGGTGAATGCTTTGAATTAGGCAGATGGCAGGTACTCCCAGGGCTTCGGCCTGTGAACGGGCCTTGTGGGACACTGGCCTGTCCCAGGACCCCAGCTAACCCTGACTGCAATGACCATGTGTGTGCAGTCTGCACAATGTTAGCATTTCCTGGATTGCAGGGGCACTCCAGGTCCATGGGGCTCTGGTAGGACACCAACCACTTACATGGTCTCAGGGTGCAGAGAGCCCACCAACTGGAAGCATTTCTCAGTCTCATTTGAAACTGAAGGTGCTCGGTCCAGATTCGGGTGGACTGCCTGATGATGTCCTAGGTACTTTAGAAAATAAGTCTCCAAGGCGTCTGGTATTTGAGGGTACCCTGAACATCTTGTGGGTCAGATTCTACCGGTTCTGCCCTCAGTTGAGCAGGCAGATTTGTGTATGTTAGGGCTTGGATTTAAGCAAAGCATTGTACTCCAATAGCCTGAATCTGTGATTTGGCTTCCTTGTACACATGTCCCTGGCTACCTTTAACTGCATGGCCCATGCATGTGCACTACGCACCCGTCAGCCTGCCCAACCTCCAGTGCCCTCCAGGCCTAGGATTTCACACCAGTCCCCAACCACCTGCTTAGTATTTTGGGTGTACATTGCTCACCCAAAAGTCTTCCCGAGGAAGAAGCTTTAAACTGTCTGTAGCCAGCTCGCATGGCCTGACTGCATGATGGGTACTGAGGCCTCTGTGGCAACCAAGACTCCCAGGTGTCTCTTACTGAAGGATATCTTGGGAGGTCAGAGCAGCCAGGAACCTGGAATAAGTCAATGTCAAGTGAGGCCCAGACACAGGTGGGGACTATTGGAGGTAACTGATCTTAATTCTAAGCCTCTGAGACACAAATGCACATAATTACTAGAAGGCAGAGCTGAGGGAATTTGGACTGCTTTGTAAAGTCTATATTGGTTTGGCTGACCAAGGTATCCTCCAAAAACAGACATCTAGGAGCCTGATTGCAGCGGAAGCCTAGAACCCCACCTGGCCAGTAGTCCATAGGGGGACTGGTAGTCTTCCACTTCAGTGGACATCTTAAAGCAACTTTGGGGGAGTGGAGGGTGGGCCACCTCCACTTTCTATAATGCAGGTGGTTAGGGCTAGGTGCTAGCTCCACAGGCCTGGAGGGCCCTTCTGCTCAAGGGCAGCTGACAGTGTGCATGCTGTGTGTGTACCAGACTCACAGATCCTGGTGGCCAGGGTCCTGGAAACGGGTAAGTGTTGGGAGAGGCTGGGTCACAGGAGTGGGTTCTTGGGGTTAACAAAACATTATCCTAATTGTAATGCCTACCTACCATTGTGTAATATTCTCCTTGTCCAAGGCAGAACTGGAAGTTTTTCAACTTCTTTGCTAGGAAGGGGCCAGGCAGGCAGGACAGGATATCCTCCACTAGGAAACATCTGGGAGTACTAGTTTCTAGTGGGATAAGGAAGCAAGTCCATATAAATATTGTTAGTTATTTTCAGTTGCCAACTCAGAGCGATATTCAGGAGGTGGGCTCCTATCATGCCAGAGGGTATGCAGGTGGTTGGGGGCCTGGGCAGAGTTCCATGGGCTTCAGTGCCAGGTCTCCCCAAAACCTGCTTATGAGTGCAAAAAAAGTGGCCGCTAAAGAAGTGTGCATGCACATGGAGGGAGGGGATGGCCATAGGCCAGGGTAGCCAAGGACCTAAACAGGGCAAACATCTGGAGAGGCCAGGTCACTGGAGCAGGCTCTGGGGGTTCCAAGACATAATCTACACAAATGTGCATATTCCCACTGATGGCAGAGCCCCAATAATATGGGTTGTCTTAGCAGGGATGGAATGTGTGGTCTGGCCAAGGTCTTCTCTAAGAAGGACACCTGGAAGCCTTGATTGCTTCAGAAACCCAGGACTCCAGCAGACAGTAAATCCACATGGGGTCCCAGCCACCCACTTCAGGGCTGTCTCAGAATGGTTTTCAGGAGGACATCTCCATCCATTCTCAGGATATGCCAGTGGTTAAGGATGGGCCCTAGCTCCACAGGCCTGGAGGGTTCGGGTGGCCAGGAGCATAGGACAGGGTAAGGCCAGGTCACAGCAGCAGTCTTTTTCTGGTACCCGGCATCTGCCTAATTCCCAGCCTTAGTTTACACAAATGTGCACATTCCTCCTGAGGGCAGAGCTGGAGGAAAGTGCACTCACTTGCCAGGGTGGGGCAGCCAGCAGGGCTGGGGACTCTCCAACACAGGCACCTGGGATCATTGATGATTGGATAAGCCCAGCACCACACCAGGCAGCCAGTCCAAACGGGCACTTTTTGTCACTGGTTTGAAGTTTCCGCCTCAGAAACTTTTTGAAGGGGTGGGCACCTTCCACCAAGGAGGCTATGCGGATTTTGGAGAGCACAGGACTGGAGGATGCCAAGAACGAAAGGCCAGCTGACAGGGTACAGTCTGCACACGGTGGGCAGTGAAGGTGAGGGTAGCTTGGGGCCTGAAACAGGTCTCTGGAGGAGTAGGGTTTTGGGGGTACAGGCATCTGCTTAATTCCAAGGGCTAACCTACACAAATACACATATAGACTCACCTCAGAGATATTGTGGATTCGGTTGTAGGCCACCCGCAATAAAGCAAATATTGTAGTGAAGTGAATCAAATGAATTTTTGGTAACTCAGTGCATTTAAAAGTTATGTTTACATGACAGTCTGTTAAGTATGTTAAAGTAATTAAAAAATACTTTATTGAGGTGCCCAGGTGGCTCAGTCAGTTAAGCATCTTCCTTTGGCTCAGGTCATGCTCCCTGAGTCCTGGGATCAAGCCGCATATCAGGCTCCCTGTTTAGTGGGGAGCCTGCTTCTCCCTCTCCCTCTATTGCTGCCTGCTTGTGTTCTCTCTCTCTCTCTCAAATAAATAAATAAAATATTTTTAAAAATACTGCTAAAAAATGCTAACCATCATCTGAGCTCTTGGCAATTAGAAACTGCTGATCTCAGATCCCCATGTCAAATATAATTAACAATGAAAAAGTTGGAAATATTGTAAGAATTACCGAAATATGATACGGAGACATGAAAAGAGCAAAACTTTTGGAAAAATGGCACCAATGGACTTGTTCAAGGCAGAGTTGCCACAAAGCTTCCAATTTGTAAAAAGTCTAATATCTGTGAACATAAGAAAGTAAAGCACAAAATGAGATATGCCTGTTTTCATTTTAAGAAAATATCTAAAGGAATTCCTTTAAATACAGAGTCATCTCCTTGAACCAATAAACTACAGAGGACACAATAGTGAGTTTGTGTCATAAAAAGCAATGCAGCACCGGCCTTATGCACTAGAACACTTGAGGCTGCAGCCCTGCTCTGCCACAGGAAAGTCTGATTACTCAGAGGACACTAGCTATAAGGAAGCTAACCCACA
Source organism: Neogale vison (assembly GCF_020171115.1). Lineage (NCBI taxonomy): Eukaryota > Metazoa > Chordata > Mammalia > Carnivora > Mustelidae > Neogale > Neogale vison. Next base: position 82,453,608 of record NC_058096.1, on the reverse strand, counting down.
CAAAGTTGCCAAGGGTAGTTGCTCCCATTGGCGTTCTAATCTTTGAGCTAGACCAAGGAGCTTCAAAGAATCAATCCGTCTATTCTTGGTCTGAATTTCTGACCCACAAAAACTATGAACATAGTAAAATAGTTGTTTCAAGATGGCACATTTAGGTAAGTTTGTTATGTAGCAAAAGTAACTGCACCAGAATGGGAGGGTCAAAGACATATCAGCATGGATGGATAGATTCATTATCCAAAAACATTCCAATCATCTGCAGAATGGAAGGTCACAATACTTTGGAATGAAGTTTTTCCAAATAATCTAAAGAAATTTTTTTACATATGTGTTGTCCCACTTGAGAGCTTCAGAGCGATGAAAGTAGTCCTTCGTTAATGCTTTCTTTTTTTTTTAATATTTTATTTATTTATTTATTTGACAGACAGAGATCACAAGTAGGCAGAGAGGCAGACAGAGAGAGAGGAGGAAGCAGGCTCCCCGCCAAGAAGAGAGCCCGATATGGGGCTCAATCCCAGGACTTTGGGATCATGACCTGAGCTGAAGGCAGAGGCTTTAGCCCACTGAGCCACCCAGGTGCCCCTCGTTAATGCTTTCTGATGAGACTACTTATTAAGTAGTTAGTTAATTGTGAGAGTTCTAAGGCAGGAAGAATAAGGTTAGTAAACCTTGTTCCTTGAGCCCACATTTCAAATTGTATCCCATGAGTGCAGATAGTAGTAAAAGGCATCCCAAGTTTTCCAGTTAGAGAACTGACTAGCATAACTTCTCAGATGATGGTATTATTTCATGTCAATGTTTTACAGTTCTAGCAGTAAAAATGTCAACACCATTGCTGATATTTTAAAGACTAATATAATCATTTTTATTTGTAATTTAAGTCACAAAAATAAAATTAACCCTCGAGAATCAATGTTCCTGCTTTGTTTTTAAATAGTGCATATGATAAGGATAATAATAAAGTCCTATCAATATATAAAAAGTTTTTTGGAGTAAGCAAGATTTGTATTTCTACCATCCTGGGATCCAGGTTCCTAACTTTATGATAAGGTGTAAAATACAAAACTTAAAGAATCACTACTCTGGAAGGTAGAATTTGGGCGGGGTAGGGGGAAGGAATAATCTAGAATAACAGTCTTCTGTGAATGATAAACTTCAGAATAGACATATAATATTACACATACATTATGGAAATAGTTTATTCTAATATAAATGTTTGGGTTGAATATCATAGATGATATTATTTTTTCTGTTTTTAGTCTTCATTGAAATCAACAATTCTTTTTATTTTCTTTATTTTTCTCCTCAAATTTACTGAGCTATAACTGACATATACTATTAGGTAAGTTTTAAGTGCACAAAATTTGGTATATCATATTTGGTATACAAAATTTGGTATATCATATATATTATGAAACATTTACCACAGTAAGGGTAAGTAACACATCCCTCCCTTCAAAATGAGATAACACTTTATACCTGTTAGAATGGCTATCACCAAAAAGACAAGAGATAACAAGTGTTGGTGAGGTTGTAAAGGAAAAGGAAAACTTATGAACTATTGGGGGGAATATAAATTGGTACAGCCACTGTGGAAAATAGTACAAAGCTTCCTCACAAAATTAAAAATAGTATTACCATATGATCCAACAATCCCACTTCCAGATATATATCCAAAGAAATTAAAATCGGATCCATTAGAGGTATTTGCACTCCCATGTTCACTGCAGCATTATTCACAATAGCCAAGATATGGAAACAATGTAGACATCCACCAACAGATGAATAGATAAAGAAAATATGGTATGTACCTATAATGGAATACTATTCATCCATGGGAAAGAAGGAAATTCTGCCATTTGAGAAAACTTGGATGAACTTTGAGGGCATTATGCTAAGTGAAATAAGTCAGAGCAAGACAAATACTGTATGATCTCACTTATACGTGGAATCTAGAAACGACAAACTGAGAGAAACAGTAGCAAAGTGATTACCAGTGGTTGGCAGGAGGGGGTGAGGAATGGGGAGATATTGGTCAAAGGGTACAAACTTCCGGTTATAACAGCAATAAGTACTTGGTGAATGGTGAATATAGTATAGTATTTGTCTTTCTCTATTTCGCTTAATTTATTCAACTTTCTAATTATTTTAAAATTACGGGATACAGAGCAGTGTATCTTCTTTCAATATAGGGAACTAAAACATAAACCAACCTTCAGGACTATCCTCAAATGTTTCAGCAATATACAAAATAGGTTTCCAACCAATTTCTGTAAACTACTATTGACCAAAAAGAATACGACAAACACCAAAGAAACAAACTGGTACTAGAAGAGTATACTTCATTCAGTTGGTATTAGCATATTTTAGTGAATTCTATTATTCATTCAAAATTAGATATTACTAGACATGTTCACTTAGAGACTAGAGAACTGGGAAAAGCAGCAGGAGTTCTGCCTCGTTAAAGGTCTATAATGTTAGGCAAGTGACTCTGCTTCAGGTTCCCCAAGTGTAGAACAAGGATAGCAGCATCCACTGGCAGAACTGGAAACAGGTGCCACCACACTGAGAAGACTATAGGGTGGCTATGTAGTCTGGAAGCACTGATGTATTATTTCATTACTCATGAAATTAATAGTTAATCCCTGTGACTATTTATTCTGGGGCAGCTAAACCTACAGGTTTATTCTAAGAATGACATAAATCATCTAAAGAAAGGGATTGCAGAGGCATGTGCAGGGATTGGTTGGAAATGATGTGTTTCTTGTTTCATAGAACCTACAGCTATGTTGTTTTGAATTAAGTAGACCACCTCTCTCTATATATTTTTTCTCCTGTTTCTGATTCCAAACAGCTCACTACACACCCCCTCCTCTCCCCTACCTCTCCTCCTCTTCAACACACACACACACACACACACTCTCTCCTACTTTCACTGCACTGCTATGGAAGAAAGGAGAAGGCAGCTTTTACCAGAGGAAATTTTTTTATCTATCTATACACGAATTACCCGCCTCCTGAAAGCCTCCCTTAAAACAAGAAAATAAACTTAAAAAAATTCTTCTATTTTCTTTTACAGGTATTTTTAAAAGAGGCATGAAAGGAGAGGAAAGGAAAGCCGGGCTCAACTATCAAGAAAACAAAGGCCGAATGCAAAAGCGGGTGGGGGACAAGAGAACTCAGGAAGGGAAGCAGAATCACAGAAAAGGGGAAAAGAAAAGGGAGGGAGGAAGGCAAGAAAAGTAGCAACAGATGCCCAGGTCTGGCAGAGGTTCTGAATTCACAGCCTTAGTCAAACTGGCCAGAGTATTGGCATTGTGAAAGCAGTGGCCTGAATTCCATCCCTCTTGAGCAAGTCACAGAAATCTGTCAGCTTCACTATCTGTAAACAAAATCTTCACCCTTTTAAACTTTTAAGTCTTTTTATTTCTAATACACCTTGATTTTCATCTTGGCTTTTAACAGCTTACGAAACAATTAAACACTCCTGGAAGCTTTTTAACCGTTTTTTATACCCAGCCTTTCTTGATGCCACTCCTGGATAGTTCAAATGGAAACTAAATTTAAGCTAAATTAAAATTAATCTCACCAAGCCAAACCAAGTACTGCCTATCCCTGCCTCCATATACAAAGTTACGATTTTATGGATGTCAACTTTCTTCCAATTTACACACTAGGAGAACACCTTAAAAATAAAAGGCAAAAGCTTCCAAATAAATCCAAATAACGACACATTTTGCGGTTTACGTCTAACAGAATTCCCGGCTTGGAAGGAGCTGGAACTAATGCGAGGGGCCCTTTCTCCCTTATTAGGAAAGGGGAACAGTTTAAATACTTAATATGAAGTCTTAGGAAATTACAAGTTGTTTCCTTTACAAAACAACTTCAGGCCAGGGGGAGGAACAGACAACCTGACCACCCAGCCCGCCCTGCTCCCCGCCTTAGATCCAGACCAAGAGGATTCTGCTGCTGACGTCACAAGAAACCGGCGCCGTGGAGGGCGAGGGGAGGAGACAATCTACGTCACCGCCGCTCCGAGACGGAAGTCAGGCGCGCGGAGAGGGCCCACAAGTTAGATCCGGCAGCTGGCGGAGGGAGCCGCTCAACCGCTTCCACGCGAAGTAAGAGCGCGCTGCGCGTGCGCGGATTGGCTCCGGGACCGCCGTTCTGGCTAGTGTGAGGTCCTGTTCGCCCGCCCCCGCACCCTGGCAGACGCTGGGCTTCCTAGAAATGACGGAGTGCTCGGGCGCGCTTTTCCCTCTTGAGCCTTGAGAAATCATTTCTCCCCTGGCGCCTGCGCAGCCCAGTCTGGACTTGTATGAGTTCAGTGACAGCTGAGCACGATTGTCCCTGGGCGGACCATAAGGCTTGGGGCCTGAGGGTGTGGGGTGGTGGCGATTCATTCAGGTCAGTTGTCTCACGGGGTGTGGACACTGAGCTTTCGGCGAGTTTGTAGCAAGGCGCAGCTCACTTAAGTCACTTCCTCCACGGTAGAGCCCTTGAGGAACCCTGCCTCCTCTAGATTAGAGAAGGCCCTTTGGCCGCTGGCGTTGGGAGTTCTTGCCAGAGTCCTAATGTACACTTGATCTTAGCTAAAAGGCCAAGAAGTGATCAGAGTCCTAATGTAAAAATTGTCAATAACATTTACCTGTTAAAATACATTCATTTATCCCAAGTACGCGGAACGTTACAAGGTTCCATATTGAGAAGAGCGAGTAAAGGGCAATTGATATCGTGGGCTTACGTTTATAAAGAATTACTGAAACGTCTGAGGGGGTAGAATTGAGCTTTTCCAGCTTGTAGCCTGTCCACCTATTTCTCCCTGGACTTCCCCATCAGGGAAAAGCCACGTCGGGATTGCAGTGTCTGTAGCTCCAAAACTGAGCTCAAAAGGAAACACATGCCTAAAACAGCCCGTCTCCAGACTAGCTTCTAAGTTTGAAGCCGAGGTAGTCCTGAAAATGAGTGAATGTATGACATACATATATGAATAAATGAACGTATGAGACTATTCCCCCTTATGTTTCTGCTCTGAAAATGAAAGTATACACTAGAGATTCCTAAATGCAAAGACAATTAGCAATCCAGGCTGTATCTACTGATCCGTGCTTCTCACCTGGAGGAGTTACTGGGTAACTTTTTGAGATTTCCAGTGATACATATGCAAATATTCCGTATTTCATAAAGCAATTACGTGTCATAGGATTTAAATACCTCTGAATTGTTTCCTGACTTGTGAATAGAAAAATCTTGTTCCAAGGTAGTTTAAAGGTGTGGCTGATAAGCAGCACTGTGTGTGTGTTTGTGTGTGTGTGTCCCTATCACTATGAGGAAATCTTTCCCTGAGATAAAACGAGACTAGGTCTCCAAAGAGTTTAATGTCACAAAGTGCGAAATTTAAACCAATCTAAATAACATTTCTTCTAAAGCACCCTATGGTGGGCCTGGAGAAAGCTTGTTCTTTTAGTTACACAGAAAGGTGTCATGAACTTTTTTCAATGCGGAAACAAATGTTACATTATGTCCCAGAGAACCAGCTTTCCAATACAATCTTCAGATGCTGTCATGGAGAGAATACTGCACTGGGCATTAGAAAAACCAGAGTTCTAATCTCACTTACGACACTTGATCTTGGGCATTTCGTATCTCTGAACTTTCCTTTCCTCACTTTTAATGTGGTCTTTGTCCTTCTCCCAAATTCTCCTGTAGTATTTTGCTCTTTTGTGGTCTTAGTACTAGCATGACAGAGTTTAGTTTAGTGGGTACTCACTAGAAATTTGTTGAAATAATCCTTTCCAGCTCTATAAGGATTCAACTGGGACATTTTTCTTCTTTGAAACAATGTACCTAAGATGTTATTGAGATGCTATTTATTGCCAAAGAATCACCCCACAGGTTACTTATTACAAAGGTGTAAAGGTGTTTACAATGGATAAACCTAGTGGATACCACCTTTAACCAAATCATCAAAATTAACCAAAAATTGAGCAGTAATTTGACATTGTATAGCCTCTGCTATGAAGCTTTGAGGGTACATTATCTATGGAACATTCCTGGAAAAAAATGTTCAACCTGAATCTAATCATAATCAGAAAAATCCAAATTGAGGAATATCCAGCAAAACCACTGGCCTGGAATCATGAAAAATATTATAGAAGACGAAAAACCCTAGGTAATTATTCTATATTAAAGAGGTATGATAATTGTATATAGGGAAATTGATGTGAAGCTCATTTATTTTTGTTATAATGTCCCAAATGGCCAAAGTGTTCCTCAGATTCCCAGTTACTTCTTGTTCCTGTTGAGAAAACAAATTAAATAAGTAGGGTGCTGCAGAAAAGTTGATTCTTAATATTCCTAAAAGTTTCTTCAGTGAAAGTCTGCTTATGCTTAATGCTCACTGGAAACAGAAAACACCAGTCAATGGAATCAGCTACTTCTTTGCTCCAAGTTATAATTTTGTAAATTATAGCAAAATTATAACTCTCAATCCTTAAAAGGAAAACAGTATTTTTTAATATGTAATTTTCAAGAACTTGCTAAGTCCTTTTCAGTTTTAATTGCCTCGCCCAACCAGAGGTAAACAGAATAAAAATGAAACCACTAGAAAAACCTGAGGAAGGAAGTGTTCTTAGTATTTCTGATTTATAGCTCTTCATTTTCTTGAGGTAATCACTGCTGTTAAAAAAACAAATTCAACGGAGTACATTTTAAAGATCTAATTGGCTTTATTGAACAATTTATGAATTGGGCAGTACTCCATCTAACAAACAGAAAAGAGCTCCAAAGAACTACAGAAAAGGAAAGGCTTTAAAGCCAGAGAAGGAATGGGACAAGGAAGTCATTAATTGGGGAGTGAGGGAGAAGGATTATGTCAGGCAAGATCACCTTCCTTTGGGGGACAAAAAGGGACTTACTAGACAAATCACTTCACTACTGCCTATCAAGAAATTCTAGATTGATAGGTTAAGATTACATTCCTGGAGCAGGGTGAAACTGCAATTAAGTTAGAAGTTTTGGTTTGGTAATGTGGGCTTAGCACTAGTGACTCCCTTTTAACATTGCTTTAGAGCCTCCAGAGCTCCTGAGAGCCTCCTAAAATGAAGACCTCTTCCTCAGCCTGTCTAGACCCTGCCCACTCCTGCAGCATATTAGTCCCTAGTGTACGCACACACAGAAATATTCTAGCATACCATAATATTCTTTATGTAGGTCTTTCAGTTAAGAGGATTTAAGATTAGGAGCACCTGGGTGGCTCAGTGGATTAAAGCCTCTGCCTTCAGCTCAGGTCCTGGGATCTAGCCCTGCATTGGGCTCTCTGCTCAGCGGGGAGCCTGCTCCCCGTCCCCCCCCGCCCCCCCGCCTGCCTCTCTGCCTACTTGTGATCTCTGTCAAATAAATAAAATCTTTTTAAAAATCTTAAAAAGAGGATTTAAGATTAAATGAATAAAAAGGAAGTTATTTGTTCGTGTAACTGAAAATCCCAGGGGTAGAAGATAAGGTATGGCTACATGCAAATGTTAAATGAAGTCTTTAGATTGGGTTTTTATCTCTGGTCACTGTTCTTTTTCTCTGCTGGCTCCATTCTCAAACTGGTTCCCCTGTCCAATAGTGAGATGGCACTCTGTACGTCTGGGCTTTTATCTCCTCTCTTAACACATACTTCTTTCTCCTGCCCTAGCCAGGGTTACAGCAAAAGTCCTGGACTTAACTGATGCCCTGAACCAATCACTGGGAGGAAGTAAAGAGGGGTGAGAAATGCTGATTAGTTTGTGAGCCAGGAGGAGGTCATCCCTACCCAAACCACCTACACTGGAGAAGTTATGGATCCCCAAGGGAAAGATGTCCACTATCTTTCTCAACTCACCTAGCAATTTCATACCTCCCTGCCATGGCTCCTGTTTTCCCTCTGTTTAAAATACTCTTCCACACTTACCTTTCTGACAAATGCCTATGTAGCCTTTAAAATCCAGATCATGTATCACCTCCTTTTTGCCACCTTCTTTGTTGCTTGTCCATAAAACTACCCCATCCTCGGAACCACTTCTATACCATGTACCTATATGTTGATTATCAGACTGAACTGGAATTTTTTTCAAAACAATTGCAATTATACAAGAAATGAAATAAAAAATTCAAAGAAAAATACCAAAGAATGGCCCATGGGCTGGCACTAAAATCTGAACTGTTTGTTATGGGTAGTTAATAAGATAAGTACAGAAATTCAGAGTGTCTAGAAATTGTTATGGCAATTTGGAAAAGTAACTTACATCTGTTGAATCTAATAAACAATTCAGATACGCATTTTCAAACTCTTAAAAAATCATTTCACTAGTAATTCATAAATATGCAGTTAATTTCATATAAAAAGGATCACACTAGGGGTGCCAGGGTGGCTCAGTGGGTTAAGCCTCTGCCTTCGGCTCAGGTCATGATCTCAGGTCCTGGGATGGAGCCTCACATGGGGCTCTCTGCTCAGCAGGGAGCCTGCTTCCTCCCCTCTGCCTGCCGCTCTGCTTACTTGTGATCTGTCAAATAAATAAATAAAATCTTAAAAAAAAAAAATCACACTATATGTATGGTGCTGGAACTTTCTTTTGTTCACTTACTATCTCAAAGATCCTTCCATTTAAAAAAAATTAGTCAAAATTATCATACTTGTATATCCACATCATCTACAAGCTCCGTGAAGGCAGAATATATCATTCATCACCATATCCCCTAAGCCTGGAATAGAGCCTAGTACTCAGTTGTCAACAATAAGAGTTTAAAGATGAGTAAATGAATGAATGAATGAATATGAACTGTTCAGTTGCCCAAAAGTCCCTGGGGCCAGAATTACAGGCATTAGCCACTGTCCAACATTAGGTAAATTGCATTTCCAAGGACTGTTAAATGAACGTATGTATAACCATTTCACCCAACAAATAGTATTTTGTGGCAGGTGTTATCGGTATCATTTTAATGGTGAGAAAACTGAACTTAAGTAATTGCCTAAATAACTTAAGCATATTAAGTAATTTGCCAAAAGTTGCAACTATATAGTTATTAAGTGACAGGATTTCTCTCCCAGTCAGTTAACTCCAGAGCCTCCAATACTCTCAACAATTGGATTCTACTTCCTTCATACTGGGAGTTACAAAAGACATAAAATCATCTCCTGTGTTTTAAAACCTGCTGTCAGGGCACCTGGGTGGCTTAGTCTTTAAGTATCTGCCTTGGCTCAGGTCCTGGTCCCAGGGTCCTGGGATTGAGTCCTGCATCAGGCTCCTAGTTCAGTGGGGACCCTGCTTCTCCCTCTGCCTGGCACTCCCCCTGCTTAGGCACACACACACTCTCTCTCTGACAAATGAGTAAAGTCTTTAAAAAATAAATAAAAATGAAAAATAAAACCTGCTGCTCAGTATAGCCCTTGGACTAGCAGTTTCAGCATAACTCGTAAGGTTTTTTTTTTAGAATTGGGACTTGCAGGCTCCACCCAGGTAGAGCATCTTAAGTTTGAGGAATATTTCTTAAATAATATCAGGAAATAGCTAATCCTACTGCATTGGTTTTCTAGAGCTGCTATAAAAAATTACAACAAATCTAGTGGCTTGCATCAACAAAAATTATCTTACAGTTCTATAGGACAGAAGTCCCAAATTAGTTTCACTGGGCCAAAATCCTGGGGCTGGCAGAGGCACACTCCCCAGATGTACAGAGGCACACTCCCAAACAGATGTAGTCTGTTTGGAGGTCATACGAACAAGTTCTTACTATTCTTGAATAGGTGACTAAAACCAAGACTAGTTGTCCAATTTCTGACATTAAATACTATAAAGAATGAATCCATCCAAGCACAGTCTGCATGGAATTTTTGCAATCAGCAAATATTAATGAGTAGCTACTATTTGCAGCCTCCTCCTTGGACCTGTTTCCTAGTGTGAAAAAGAGATCAGACCAGGTAGTAACATTTGTCTGGCTCCCAAAGCAAACCGATGGTTTTAGTGGCTTCACAGTTCATTTTATCTAACTGGCGCCGGCCTTAATTCTTCATCACACATGACAAATATCGGAACACACCTCCAAAAACTGTCCCAGAGCCTCCGTCTACACTCAAACATCAAACTACTTCTCTGTTGCTTTCCGTGAGTTTCTGTCCCTGTGCCACAACTCTGGTTATAACAATGCCAACAGGCCTCCTGTTCTGCAGCTCATGCCTATATAGAAGAGAGCCCGTGGGCTATATAAGTAGTCCACCGTAAGGACACAGACGAGCCGTGGAAATATGGCTGGGTACTACAAAGTGAACAGGATGAATGAGGACCTCCATTAAAGAGTACAGTACCTCTCTATTAGGGAGAGATGGCTGTGGAGATAGGACAGATACTTGAGGATAGAACTGGCTGCTGGACAGAAAGGAAAAGGCAAAACCACGCTTCCTATGCCAGGCATTAGAAGAAAAGAGGGAATTCAGTTCCATAAATTCTGATTAACTACTTCCAATAGGCACAATGTCTACCAGATTCTGTAGACAATGGAAAATATATGCAAAAATATTCCTATTATTAAGGAGTTAAGACACCCATTCATGACGTTATCAAGTAACAATGCATAACAGTATAAAATCATGTGTCAACATGTATTCTGGAGGTCATAAAAACTATGAGGGAACCCCCAAAAAGAAAAGTAATGCAAGCCAGATCAGGTAGAGAAGCCTTCCAGCAAGAGGCAGAGCTTCATCTAGATCCCAAACAACTAGGAAAGATCTGATTAACAGAGAAGAACAGTAAAAACGCTGCAGGCTTGAGAAACAGAATGAGAGAAAATCTGAAATTGGGAAGGTAAACTTATATGCCTGTTACGAGACAAGTGCTGCTGGTACTGGTTCAGGCAAAGACATAGATGGGAACAAGGCAAGGTAGTAATTTGATGAGGAAATGAATGAGAAGGCAAGTTTAAACCTTTTTTCTTAAGTTTTATTAATTTAGTCATCTTTACACCCAACATGGGGCTTGAACTCACCACCCCAGGATCAAAAGAGTCACAAGCTCTTCCAACTGAGCCAGGCAGGTGCCCTGGTAAGTTTATATTGTACAAAGCCTCAACTGCCAAAAGGTGTCTGATCTCTATTCTTTATTCCAAAGTTTTTATTTGAGAAAGTGAGGTGAGGAAACTGATACTTCAAAGATTAATTTAGAGATATACCTGGATGAATGAGGAACGGGTGGAAATGGAGCCAAGAAGACCATCTAGAAAACTACTATAATGGTCCAGGCATGAGGAACAACAGATTCAAGAACAATTTCCTTCCTTGAAGGAAGGAACAACAGGACTAGGTGACTAAAATAAAGAATTAAGATCCAAAGAGGAGTCTGAGGTTCAAAATGTTTGGATAAGCAGAGTCACATAAGTTTAAACATGCATGGGGTCCAGTTAGACCCCCTCACTTTAAGAAATGAGACAACTAGGGTTGCTTAAAATCTCAGAACTAGTGCTCAGCAGAGCCAGCAGCAGAATGGCCAGGCCAGTGCTATTATGGGATTTACCAAGCAGTATATGCCTGAGGGTTAATTATATATAAATCATTTTCAGAATAACTATTTTTATGAGGGCAGCAACGAGACCAGAATCTATTGTCATATAACACAAGACTAAATTAAAAAAATCATGTTAGCCACATGAAGAGTTCATGTGTAAAGTCAAATATTCTATGATCTCTGCTATAAACAGAAACTTGATTAGCAACTTCCTAAGGGTATAAATTCTCTCTGATCACATTAGCCATGATAACTTACCTCTTTTCTGCCTGCTTTTTACACTTACTGGTGCCCTTAACATTCATCTTTGTGTGTATCATTCCCTTTATATATTGCCTTAATAAAGGGAATGATACACTTAATACACTTAATGATACACTTAAGTTCCCTTTTTTAAGGAAATGATACACTGAGCCTGGGTGGCTCAGCCAGCTGAGCATCTGATTCATGGTCTTGGCCCATAATCTCATGGGTCCTGGGACTGAGGTCCTGTGTCAGGCTTGGCATTCAGTGGGGAGTCTGCTTGAGATTCTCTCCTTCTTCCCCTCCTCCCACCATTCTCTCTCAAATATATAAAAATAAATAAATATATATATAGATAGATAGATAGATAGATAGATAGATTTTAAGTGTACCTTCTTCTGGTGGGGACTTATACTTCATTTGCCTTTAGCCTCTGGTAGTATACAGATGAATATCAATTGCTGAAGAAAGTAAGGAGACTAATCAATTATTATTTTAGGATTAAAGAACCTGAAAGTTTAAATAATAATAAAAAACATGATCCCCAGAGAGGCTACACAATTTATTGGAATGAGAACTGATTAAAGCAGCAAGAATGTGATTCTTCAGTAGTCACAGGAAGGCCAATAATAAATCCATTGGTCTCTCCAGTCATCATCTGAAGCCTGGAGGGCTTAAAACAGTAAAAACTGCAACTTTACTCTAGTTATCACTAATTTCCTTTTAGACATGGGTGAACTCAGGGTCTAATAACAGAACATCTGTTTGTTGAGAAGAATATACAGGGCTACCTGGGTGGCTCAAATGGTTAAGCATCTGCCTTAGGCTCAGGTCATGATCTCCAAGGTCCTGGGATTGAGTCCCACACTTCAGCCTCCCAGCTCAGCAGGGTGTCTGCTTCCCCCTCTGCCTCTCCCCCTGCTTGTGCTCTCTCTCTCTCTCAAATGAATACAATCTTTAAAAAAAAAAAAAGAGAGAGAGAAATATACAAAATTTATTACAGACAGACCATTCCATTTTTCTTTTGAGTGACAACTCAGACATTTACCTTACTAATGGAACTCTCTCACTTGCCTGAATAATTTTCCTAATGCCAGTGCTTTTACACTATTAAAATGTATGCTTTACTCTTTCCAGTTCTGGAACCTTTACAGCTCTAAATAGGTCTTCGTCTTTCTACAATTTAATGTTGTTCTGGAAGTAGGTATGTGGAAAAACTACTTTCTTCAAAATAACTCAGAAATAAGTAACAATTTTCTATACCATGATTTTTCTGGAATTTGACCCTGCAAAGGATAATCATAATTTTTTTTTTTTTTAAACACTTGTCCTTAGACAACCTTGTGGAGCAGAACCACTAGACCTATTGCATTCCATCCTCTGGATTAGTCGCGGTTTTTTTTTTTTTTTTTTTTAAGTTAAAATTAAAAGTAACCTCAGTTTGCTGAGTTAATGCTAAACAAATAAGTATTGGCCCACTTCCTCTACCATCTTTGTTAAAGCTGAAGGAAGAACGGTGAAAATACTAATAACTATTGGATATAAATTAGGGTACAATCAGAAGGAGTTTGAAATAGGCCCAAAGCATAGAATAGTCAGGGTGTTTCTGCTCTTCTGGAAATCAGTGTGAGACACGGGAGGCAGGGAGTGGGAAGTCCTGGGAAAAGATATTAGGAACAGAGCTAAGAACCCTACCACCTCCCAGAACTCCCTCTTACACTTGTGAACTTGAAATATCGTGGACTTAGAGAGTAAAAATATATTTTAAAATATATCAAGAGCTTATTGAGGGGGCAGGATGGGAAGAACCCCCAAAGAAGAAAAAAATTTCCATTAAGAAATATCTTAAAAGTGGGGCGCCTGGGTGGCTCAGTGGGTTAAGCCGCTGCCTTCGGCTCAGGTCATGATCTCAGGGTCCTGGGATTGAGTCCCGCATCGGGCTCTCTGCTCAGCAGGGAGCCTGCTCCCCCCCCCCCCCCCCCGCCTGCCTCTCTGCCTACTTGTGATCTCTCTCTGTCAAATAAATAAATAAAATCTTTAAAAAAAAAAAAGAAAATATCTTAAAAGTAAGTTAAATTATATTACTTTTGGGTCATTAAAAATACAGGTGGTGATTTCAATGAAACTCAATGTCACCAATTACGTTTTTTTTTTTCAGTTTGGAACAATTATTCCAATGAGAGAGAGAGAGATGGTCTTTGAGAGAGAATGGTGGGAGGAGGGGAAGAAGTTCCTATGTGTCACTGATGCAAATCTCCCCAACACTACTATTTTACATATCCACAGTAGGTTATGACAATCAGGAAAATAGCGTATCATCAACTAGTTTTTGAGATTCCAAAAATTTTCAAAATTAATGGAATTTTTAAATACCTTGTGAATATTGGGAAGGGAAGTTTCTTTGGAAACAGCCTGGTCAGAAAGGTCAGTGAGATGATGGGCAGAGAAGTTAAGCGCTCTAGTCAGCACCAGGATTTTACACTCTCTTGGACCAGTAATTCTTATGCCTGCCTGAAGATTAAAATCACTGGAGGATGGGCAAAATCCAAACACTGGCTAGGTCCACCCTAAATTAATTACATTATCTTCTGCAGGTAAGGCTCTAGCATCCATGTTTTTAAAACTCCCCAGAAGATTCTAATTTGCAGCAAGAGTTCAGAACTGCTCATGTTAAGGATTTACTAAATAAAACTGACTTAATGCTTTTTTTAAAATGAGGTTTCTGAGTATGTTTTGCTTCAGTGATATCACTAATATCAAAATACATTCAAATTTCCTTTGCTCTGAAGAGCCAAGGTTCAGTGCACTTTTTATAATTAAAGTAAGCCTTAAACCGAAGCTGTTAATAGAAAGATAACGGGACTTCTCATCCCTAGCCAACCATCACAGAGGTTCAAGTGTGGGATAAAAAGATAATTGGAGTAAACCAAGATCTACTCATTTTTTCCTGACTCTAGTAGTTTGTAACAGTATCTTTATTCTTCTTCAAATTTGAGTAAATTCTGGGAATCGCCAGCTAAAATCCCAGAAGAAAAAAAACACAAATGAGACCGATTTTTCCCATTCTGCTCAACTGTGGTAACCAATATGAATACATTGATCCCCGGATAAAATCCAATTACCTCTGTAAAGTTCTCGCCCTACTTTTGTAAAGTAGGGATTTTCCCAGATTACTCTAACTGTGGCGAAGTCACTGACTCAAGCATGAGTTTCCCAAGTCAATAGGCGAAAGCAGCCTCTCTCCAAGTCATTAGGACGCCTTCGCCTTACTCCGATACCACGGGTAATTACATGCTCATCGGAGAGCTTTGGTGGGGGGGGGGAGACAATGTAGTTCACATTCGTGTTATCTAAAAATACTGAAAAGCAGCCCTCTTCGGTCCCTGCGGGTCACTTTAAATTACGAATTCGGCCACGCACGACACCCGAGTAACCGCTTCCACTCGCCAATGCAGGCAAAGGTCGGCCCTAAATTTCCCTTTGTACCGGCTGAACTGCGCCGCGCAGATACCACAAGTTAGGAGAAGGCGAGAGACGGGAGCAAAGCGACACACGTTCCAGACAAATTACCGAAATCGCGCAGGAATTATAGCAAATTCTGCCAACTTTACCTGGGGGACAAGATAGCTTGTAAAGCTCCCTTATTATACTTGTGTCTAATACGATTAAAAACGCGATGGCTAAGACCTATTTTAGCTAAAAAAAACGACCTCCTCGACCACTCCGGGGCCCCGGCCGAGAGGTCACCAGGCGACAGGAGAGTTGAACACCGGTGCCCGCAGCTTCCCCGCCGACGCAAGCCTAGAGAAGGCCTGAAGGGACTAGTTGGCGCGCACCAGCCGGGCGTGGTGACGTCAGGGCGGAAGCGCACGCTGCGTGAAGCGGCCCAGAACCCGGCGGTCACGGGAATATCCGTCGCGCCGAGGACGCTGGTTAGTCTCGCTCCGGGTTCCGGCTGCGTTGGGCGTGCGTGCAGCTCGCTGAGACTATGGCGTCCGGGCCTCACCCGACCGCGACCGCTGCCGCCGCCGCCTCGTCCGCCGCCCCGAGCGCGGGCGGCTCCAGCTCCGGGACGACAACCACGACGACGACCACGACAGGAGGGATCCTAATCGGCGACCGCCTCTACTCGGAAGTTTCGCTCACCATCGACCACTCGCTGATTCCGGAGGAGCGGCTTTCCCCTACCCCGTCCATGCAGGACGGGCTCGACCTGCCCAGCGAGACCGATTTGCGCATCTTGGGCTGCGAGCTCATCCAGGCCGCCGGCATTCTCCTCCGGTTGCCGCAGGTCAGTGCGCCGGCCCTGGGCCGGCAGAGTGCGCCTCCCCTCCCCGCTGTCCCCTCCGCTGCATCCCGGTTTCACCGTGTCAGGTCAGGGTGGGGATTCCTCCTCGGCCTCTCCAGCCACGGGTCCCAGTCGGATCCCGGGCGAGTCGAGGGCGGGAGGGCGCGGAGACCAAGGGAGGACCCGGTAGCGAGCAGTTCGCGGCGGGAGGGGGAGGGGGAAGGGGAGCGAGCGGCAGCACAAAATGGCGGCGGCGCCTGGTGCGGTCCCGCCTGACCCCTGCGCCTCCGTTCTTCTCTCGTCTGCAGGTGGCGATGGCAACGGGGCAGGTGTTGTTTCATCGTTTTTTCTACTCCAAGTCTTTCGTCAAACATAGTTTCGAGGTAAGCATCGCGGGGGCGGGTGTGAAGGGATTTCTTCATCCGGAAGCGGGGAGGAGGGGGTAGTGGCTCCAGCCAGCTTTTCTAGAAAGGGAGTGGTTAGTTTAGGCCTTTGTACGTAGTTCTCGCCCAGCAGCAGAGACTTTTGGAATGTGTTTGAAAACTAGAAAGCGTATCTTGAGCCCATTTTCTCTCTTAGCAGAAATTAACATTTTAACCAAATTCAGAGTTTCGGGAGACTTAGCTTGACTCTGGATTGACAATTAAGATTATTTAAGAAATAAAAAACATAGTATTAGCAAATCTGTTAGGCCTATAGCCTGGAAAAGCCAATCGTACTTTTATTTCACCAAAAGTCCCAGCTGTGTCCTAATTTTTTTTCATCAGAATTAGTTAAATTTTGAAGGAGTGTACGTCTTCCTAATTGTACTTGATTTAATTGTACTTGGTGTAATCTAACAACATTTTATTGGATTGTGGGTTCTTTCAGATTGTTGCCATGGCTTGTATTAATCTTGCATCCAAAATTGAAGAAGCACCTAGAAGAATAAGAGATGTGATTAATGTATTTCACCATCTACGCCAGTTAAGAGGAAAAAGGTAAGATTGGCATTATTGAACACAGTATTTCCTGCTGCTACTGTATTGTACACCAATCATCAAATCAAAACATTCTTTCCTCTCAAAACTGATGCAAAGGAAAAACGGCTTTAATATAGGTGTTAAAATTCACATAGGAACTCACTAATACTTAAATTAATTTAAACAAACCACAATTAACCAGCTATCTAAAGTTTGTAGAGGCAGTTGCATTTATGGACAATCCTAACAGTGCTGTGAAGCCAGTCCTGTGGCTTAAGATTAAACAAGAAAGGGAATACGTTTGGCTCAAGTGTGAGTGTATTCTGTAAGTTATTTCCCCTCCCCTCTCTCGGAAGACTGAAGGCTGGAAGTGTGAACACTGCAGTTCAAGTTCATATTCTGGCAAAGTTTTGTGTAGATTATGTTTTTCTACTCGAAGTCCAGTTAATCCTTTATCAATTGAGGTTGGCTTTTGTTAGAATACTTCTCCACATTGAACTACGATATATCGCATAATACCGGATCTGAAAGGACTGCAGGATGATAAAGGTTGAAGTTTGAAGTCAAAGGGATTAAACAGGTATTTTGTTTTGGTCAGATACAGTATCAGTGAGTGGGGTAGAGAAATAACTAATTGATTGGGTTATATTTAGATAAGGCCTATTTTATTCAATCTTGTAAGAAGTAAGAAAATAGAGACCGAATAGTGTTATCTTACAGATTTTGTGGCTACATGACAACACTGTATGTGGACCTGTGTGTTCATGTGAGGCAGTGCCAAAAAGTTTTAGTTGCAGGGCTTCCTGCATCTAGAGGTGACTTCTAGTACACGCTGCAGAGGGATATAGTTGGTGTAGGTTAGTTTTCGTGTTAACTTTTTAAGAAATTGTGGTGATGTTAGATAAACTTACACTGTGGGAGTTAGTTATAAAAGGATTTTAAGTTGTTGGGGGTTGGGTGTCAGTGGCAAATTAGTAATCCTTTGTGAGTGGTCGTTATTGGTTGAATCTGTAAGTTGGCAGTAATGGAATTATCCAGAGACAAACAGTAAAGTAATCTTTAGTCTAGTTACAAAGTTTGAAACATTGCTACCCAGATGGTTTTCACAGCATTTTTCAGTTTTCTTACATTCTTTTTCCATCTCTTCTCCTTCATCCTAACCATATCCAGGGATAGACTAATTTTTTATTTCATTTTAAAATATCTTTTAGCTTCTTGGTGAGGAATCCCTGGAAATTAGGAAGATTTCAAATTGGTATTTAGGATGGTTTGAGCTAAAATTTGTTTTTAGGTACCTAGCTGATTCTTCAGGGTGTTAAAAACAAAAAGACAGTAGTGGAAAGGCTTTTTATCCTTAGTCAAAGGATTCTGTGTTCGCCTAAAGGAGTTTTCTGTCCGTATTCTTCGAATCATTGAGCCAACTATTGTATTATCATTTAATAATGATTATCTACTTTGAAGTTTTTCCATGAGACTTAGAGTATTCTTCCTTGATGTCAGAGTAGGTCTTAACCATAAAAACCTTGGAATCAAAACATCTCATCTGACTGACTGTTGTGTCTGATGTAATAGTGTGTTTTGGTCATTATTATAGAGAAACTGACTTTGTCTCAATCTTACAAGTCTGATTATAGCATGAAATTTAAAAGGAGTTGTTAATTGCATGGAAGCCTTTTTCTTAAAGCAGGATGTAAAAGTGTTTCTATGCATATTACAAGTTTACTCAGGCACATAACTTGTATATGTTATTAACTTCAACTCTTTTTTCCCTTGCAACCGACTATACAGCGACCAGCTACATTTACCAAAGCCTGGGTGATGTGGAGTGGTACATAGAGATGAAGCTGTCGTCATGGCAACAGTGAGTGAAGTATCGAAAATCCCCAAGGAGAAGCCAGTGCTCTGAGAATAGGTCACTGGAATCGGGGACTAACAGGTTGGCCACTGGTGAACCATTTAGAAGAACTCCTGTTTCTTGTTATAAGCTTTTGTCTTTGCTGTCCAAGTTATTAGAACTGTAGTTTGGTTTATTTTTATGCAGAGTAATATCACTAGAAAGTACTATCAGTATTATGCTTTAGTTAAATAGCATATCAGTTTATCTTAATAATGCTGTTTTAATGTGGTTTATGCACAGCTTTAAATTGTAGTATGGTCTTGGTAATTACAGAGGAGGCATCATTTTTGTAGCCTTTAGGTCATTTTTCAGTCCTGATTACACATTTGAATCACCAGAGGAGCTTTTAGAAAGTACCATTATCCAAGTTTTGTCCTGGGTTATTTGATTCCTCCCCTCCTCCAATTTTTTGTAGTTTCATAATTAAGCTTGGAATAAATGGGTGAATCAAAAAGGAAAATAGCATTTTTAGTAGTTTCCAAATTTGGTTTTGATAATGCAGCATATTTCCAGAAAATTAAGCATTTTCTGTAATTGTAAGGAGCCCACATGCATCCTTTAAGGCTTCTCTAAAGGAAGATAATCTTTCAGGCTGATGGAGCCACTCATTGATGAATACGGTGTGGTATTTTCAATATGTATATAAATCATAGATGAAGTTGGAAGGGTATTAAGTGATCTTGTCATTTAGTCCAACTTCTCTTTATTTTGTGGCTTTAAAGGTGGTGGCTTTCATCTGTTTAAACACTGCTAAAGAGGGAATATTCTTTTGGCATAGGTATTAACACATTTCTGTATATTGAAAAACAGTCTGGCTCCTTATAAACTACTTAATCTCATTTTTGAATAGAGTCTGTTGAAGAGCTAGTTCCAAATATTCAGAGTCTTTGTATCACATGAGTGAGAGTGACCATGTTTGGATTTCCTATTTCTAATTATTTTTTTATTTTTTCCTGTTAAGTTGTATTTCAACTAGATTGATTATGCTGAAGGAAAAATTATTCTGAGAGACCAGATAAAATTTCCAGTGACCAAAGCCCAAGATTTCCTATTAAAACTAAAATCTGAAAATTGTTCTTCTCATTGAAATTTAATTTGGAAAATATGACAAACTCAAAAACAGGAGAGGTGGAGTTAGGTTTGGTTGGTTGGTGATAATGAAAATTATTTTTTCTCTGAGTAGATGAAAGTTCTCTTTTTAAGAGATTTAAGAATGTCACCTCCTAAATCTTACTGGGAAGTTTACCAAATTGGAGATGAAGAAATTCTAAAGCCTCAGTTAAATTTTATATGCTTGTTGCCATAGGCAGTACTAGTTGATACTTTGTTAACATAAGTAAGGAAACCATTTGCTTAAACAGTTTCCTTTAAGCTTTCCTTACTGCTGACTTAACATTTCTTTCTGAAACAAAGTAATCTTTATAAGGTAGTTGTAAATTACATGTTCATTCAGCCTTCCTTGATTTAAAACCACTTCTTAACAAAATGAAGATAACAAATTACATCAGTACAAAGTTAAAAAAAAGTACACCTATCAAAACTAGGTGACAGAAGGCCTAAGCAAGAAGATGAATATTATAGTTGAATTATAATAAATAATGAGTTTGCTTTCCTTAGTCGAGTTTTGGTGTCACTGGGATTTTGATATATAAAGAAGGGAAAGCAAAAATTGTGGCAGAATAAATGGAAAATAACAGTTCACTTAAGCTGAATTAATGAATGAGTAAGCCTGATTTGGGATCAGATAGTAGCTATTATTCAAACAAGTGTTTGCTGGTTAATTGCAGAAAAAACGAATTTAAGAATTTGAAGGCAACTCTTAAATCATGCTTATTAGTAAAAGGTGTAGATGAGTTTGCTCAACATAAAAGGAGAAAGAAAATTAATTTTGTAAAATTTTATTTTTAGGACTGTAATGGTGCAGTCTGAATGACAGGGTAGAGTTAGTGGCAGACAGCTATAACAGTGGAGATACTCTCTTTCCTAATACCTGTTGAAGGAGGGCCATCAAATAACTAGTTTTGAGAGTCTGAGGTGTGGGTTTGACTTTCTTCCAAATTTCCTGTTAGGGTGATAAACCCTGAAAAATTATAAACTTGAAGGTTTTCAGGGTACAGTTTCATGGGTACATTGATTGCTCTGAAGTTAATTTTTTCCCAAAGAGCAGTTAACTTGTAGTCTATTGTTCTGATCATATAGATTCGTTGTTTACATTTTTATGGTAGAAATCGGTCCCCTGTCCAGTTGGTGGCCTCATTCCTCATACGTTTCATAACTGTAGTGGGAATTGAACTGAGGGGAGCCAGTTTTCAGCATTGTTAATTTAAGTAAGCTAGTTTCCATCTCAGATTTGCCAACTCTGTTTAATGTAATTCGATAAAAATCATATTTTATGAAATAATTTGAAATAGTCTAGTGAGCATTCTAGTTTTTATAATTTTAGATGGGTGTAAGAAAGGAAGATAAATGAAAGATTAATTTTAGATAGTATGTCATTGTAGGGCTAGTTATTTATAGCTCATTTCAGTTGCTTTTTAATACTCAAGTGGATGTATTTAAATATGAGCTTGCATTTTTCTGGATTTGGTGTGCCTGGTAAAAATGAGTTGTGAATTGAGGTGTTGTAACATTCTGCCCAGGACAAAAACTCTTGAATATTTTGGCTGAAAATGAATTCAGTATGGGGGAAAATACTTACATGTTCTCCCCATATATATACCTTAGAATTTTGTCTTAAAGAAAATTTCTTGGTGGTTGGATCTAAAAATGTATCAAATGAAGGACATTGGGAAATGAAAGTCCACAAGCCCTGACTGAAAACAAACTTCTCAGGACTCAGGAAGAAACCAGTTTTGAATTTAAGATTTAAAGCAGGTAGTCTTTTAATTGAACATGCCATTTCCAAAGCATTGAACCATTGGTAGATAGCTTTCTGTGTTACAGCTTTAGAAGCTTTCAGAATTTAGTCTGGCACAGACACCTTGAGTATTCTTCTGGTTCCCTCATGCTTCCTTCTCTCTCACATTGCATACTAGATAAAAGTTTTTCTGCCTGATAAGGACAAATCAGACCAAATTCAAGTTTAGTTTTCATTGATCACTTTTAATTTCGAGTCTGATTTTTAAAACGTTTCTTTTTTTTTTTTTTTTTAACGTTTCTTTTTTTAATTGGGCTCTTTAGTTTTTAGATTTTCTTTGATGGTGGATTCTTAGAAAAATTTGTTTAAGCAGAATGTCCACTTAGAATCTGGATTAGCTATCTACCATTTTTTTCTCTCTGATTTTTACTTTGGCCATCAACTAGCCAAGAGTTGCTATTTTAGAAAATGAGTAAAATCACTGTAATCTATGAAGTCTTTATAGTAAATATTTTCAAGAGCTAAAAATTAGTTTTGTCATCACAAAGTGTCTATGATAGAGACTAATGGCATTTGTGATGATAAATCAACAGTCACTTAAGTTTATCTTAAATACATCACACTTAATAGATAAACCTGTGAAAAAGATCAGCAACGGCTAGGTAGAAGCTTTAGAGTGACTTTTTCACTACAGGGTAGAGCTAGTTCCTATAGGAACTTAGTTAAGTATATGTTTAATTAGCATAACTTGGACAGCATAAGATTAATGCTTTAACTTGTTTGCAGGAGTTTAAAAAGCTGGTTTCTGTTGCCAATAGTTGGTTGGAAGGGAAAATGGAGATGCCACAAATAAAATTTTTTGGATGTGCAAAACAGTTTTGATTTTATTTCTTACAAACTATAGGACTCCAAGCCCCCTGATCCTTGATCAGAACTACATTAACACCAAAAATCAAGTTATCAAGGCAGAGAGGAGGGTGCTAAAGGAGTTGGGATTTTGTGTTCATGTCAAGCATCCCCATAAGGTGAGTTGTAGAATGCAGAAATTACATTCGTAAGTATTAGGGTTTTTCTTAAAATTGTGTCTTACATGAATTTGTTATGGTTATTTTTTAGAGGTAACCATGGTTTTAAAAGGCATTCTTTGTAAGTTTACCAGTAAAATAGGAGTCAAAAAGATTTGGGTTCAGGTCTTCACTCTTCATTGTGTGAGCATAGAGAAATCTTTTTCCCTCTGTGGTTAACCCAGTTTCCCTACTTAGAAAACAGATAGTGAAATACTTTATTTCTAGGAGTAAATAATACACATCTGCAGAAGTACATGGGACACTACCTATCACACAGTAGAATGAAAGCATGGTGGCTGCTCTCTTGTTACCATTATTGTATGCTTATAGATTTCTCCAGTATCTCTTGGCTGGATGATACAACATCATTAGAGCACAGTGATTACTATAGGGGTGCTCTGGGGATAGGACTATCTGTGATAGAAACTTGTCTGCCATTAGCCCTGGGACTCTGTTAAATATCTCTGTCCCTCAGAGTCTACATCTTCAAGATCGTAAAATGGGAATAATTGATTATACAGGTTCAGAAAGCTCTGACTTGAACTGTAGTGAAGCTACTTATATGTAGTATTTACTAATACTCTTAAACATGATTAGCTTCACTGCAGAAAGTGTAGTGTTTATTTATTGTAATATCCACAGTATTACATAATATCACACTCATTGTGTAACTTTAAAAACGTAGTCTGCACGGTTTTTAGACATAGAGAGGTGTACCTTGGAAAATAAGTGAAATAATCCCTACCACAGTGCCTGTCACATACTAAAGTGTTGATGAGAAATTAGGTATTGTCTTTAATTGATTTAACTCTTTCCTGTGCAATTTTGGCTCATATTTAAAGTTTTTAGATAATCTAGTAGCATAATAACTCACATTGCCTGTAATGTACCTTTTAGGTTGGTCTGTATTATCTGTGCAGTTTGTAGAGGAGTTAAAACTTGCATCTAACATTTCAATTATTTAAATTCATTGAACTCAGTACTCTAAAAAATGCACCCATATGCTAAATTGAGTTTTTTTCCCTTGTCCTTCAGATCATTGTTATGTATTTACAAGTCTTAGAATGTGAACGTAATCAAACCCTGGTTCAGACTGCCTGGTAAGTTGCTTTTTTACATTTCTTTCCTAGCCAGGAAAACAGAAGCAGAAATAAAGTAAGTTTCATTTTCCCTTTCCAAAATAATGAGAGGAGTTTGTTTTGGTGCGTTTTGTTTTTTTTTGTTTTTTAACCAAAAGGTAAATAATGCTTATTTCTGCTTCCTGTTTTCTTGGCTTGACTAATTGCTTTCAATGGAGAACTCAATTTAACTTTGTTCTTTTTTCTACTCTTTAATTAAAGGGTAGTCCATGATGGTAAGTCATAGAACTCTGCCCTCTGCACTTCAGCCCATGACCTCAGGATGGCCTGATTGGCTGCCCTGCTCTCCAGCCAATCCAGTGCAAGCTCTGATCCGAGATTCACTGAAGTGGTCCATATCCATCTGGCAGCATCTTCTAGTTCTGTCGGGGTGTCAAAAGGATTTGTATATTTGCTTCTAGAAGTAACTATTCAACATGCCTATGTATATAATGTATACCTGTAACTATCAAAATGAATAGTTCATTTTTGATAGATTTGTTGTCCAGCCATTATGAATTAAATGACTTTTTTGTTAGGAATTTGACTTAGATTTCTATTTTTAGTATGTATAGCATGGATTCTATCAAAGGAAACTACAGCTTGCAGCTTAAAATGGGCACCATTCCTCTATTGGATGAAGTACAGCTGCTGGACTGTTGAGGCAATAATAGAAGTACAGTCTTTAAAAGAAATGTTAATATTAACATAAGCACTTTAGAACTTTGAACTTTTGACATGAAGATGTTTGATTTGAAGGGCTGGCTTATTTTAAGGTAAAATAAGGAATTTGGTCCAGCTACAGCTACTTTTTTCAAGACTGTTAATGATGTGCAGGACTTAAGTTAATTTTTTATGTTCTGGACTTAATGACTGCCATGCTTCTTTAGGTTCAGTAAATATTAGTAATATTAGAAAAGTCTAATTGCTTTTATAAAATGCATGACATTTTTAATATATGCTCTATAAAACATTTAAGCAGTTCTTTCACGGGTAAGGATTTTTAAGAAATAGTCTTTTAGTTTAACCTTTTAAACAATTTGTGAAATTTCTTTAATACTTCAGGGATATTGTCCAGCAATTTATTAACTGCAGTAGTTTATTGCTTTTGTTTATATTTAGTCACAAAAAAAAGGTATGTAAACAAGGCTGTTTTATGTATTTACTGCTCTTCCCTACCTAAGTTTTCTGCAGTAGCTGAGATTTCTTAATATAACTTGGTGAGTGCTTACTGAAAATGCCTTTTTACCCCTGTCACAGTATTTTGAGTTTTTGAAAGAACTTGGTTGACACTGCTTTTCATTGTGGATAAAAGGAGAGATGGTCAATAATTAATGGCTCGAAGTATTGTTGGAGTGGTTTATCATTTCTGAAACAAGTTATGTCAAAATTGATTTTGAAAGCATTGCTTTTCATAGAACTACATGAAAACTTATTTAAAGTTCTATTTGGAATAATGTGGAATTATTTTAAAGAACTTTGGTCATAAATAGGAAAAGTGAAGAATGGTTCTAGTGTTAAATTCTTATCTCTTACTGATTTTTGAGTTAGGAATTGTTATATGCTAGAATATGAGGATATGAATATAAACATGAGAAGAAAAAAGAATAAAGTAGATTGAGTCTCCAATTTTCATGTAAGCTTCAGAAGGACTGTGTTTATGTACAAAGCTTATGGTTGAAATGTTTTTCAGGAATTATATGAATGACAGTCTTCGAACGAATGTATTTGTTCGATTTCAACCAGAGACAATAGCATGTGCTTGTATCTACCTTGCGGCTAGAGCCCTTCAGGTAAGGTATATATAGCCTGTTTTGTTCTATAGGATAAATCTCAAGAATTAACATTCTCGATATAGACTGAAATTTGATCTAAACCATTCTGTTTTTATGGTTTAGATTCCATTACCAACTCGTCCCCATTGGTTTCTTCTTTTTGGTACTACGGAAGAAGAGATCCAAGAAATCTGCATAGAAACACTTAGGCTTTATACCAGAAAAAAGGTAGTAGTTTACTCATGTTTGTGTTAATACTTTTTAAGTACTTAAAAGAGTTTCAACTATTTTATAAAGGAAAAATACTAACTTCATTTTTTTTTTTCATCAGCCAAACTATGAATTGCTAGAAAAGGAAGTAGAGAAAAGAAAAGTAGCCTTACAGGAAGCCAAATTAAAAGCAAAGGGATTGAATCCCGATGGAACTCCAGCCCTTTCAACCCTTGGTGGATTTTCTCCAGCCTCCAAACCATGTAAGATATATTCAGAATTAAAATGATTTGAGCACTGCAGGTGTGTGGTTATTAGAAAGTTTTAGTGCGAGGGGCGCCTGGGTGGCTCAGTGGGTTAAGCCTCTGCCTTCGGCTCAGGTCATGATCTCAGGGTCCTGGGATCGAGCCCCGCATCAGGCTCTCTGCTCAGTGGTGAGCCTGCTGCGCTCTCTCTCTCTCGCTTTCTCTGCCTACCTGTGATCTTTGCCAAGTAAATAAATAAAATCTTTAAAAAAAGTTTTAGCGCTTAGGAGCTCCTCGGTGGCTCAGTCAGTTGAGCATCTGACTCCTGATTTTGGCTTAGGTCATGATCTCAGGGTCATGAGATCCAGCCCTGTGTCAAGGCTCCATACTCAGTGCAGAGTCTGCTTGAGATTTTCTCTCCCTCTGCTCACCCCTATAGGTAAATGAATAAAACTTCTTTTAAAAAAATAGCATTATTTAATAGTGGCATAGAAACAGTGATATGAGAAGCTATTATTGTTTTCTTTCATGATAGCTCAAGACTAATACTTGAAAGCATGGTACTTTGAGTTACATTTAGAAACAACTTTTTGGCCCTCTGTTAAATCCCAACAGGTAACATGTCTTTTTGTTTTTTTGTTGGTTTTTTGTTTTTGTTTTTAAAGCATCACCAAGAGAAGTGAAGGCTGAAGAGAAGTCACCAATATCCGTTAATGTGAAGACTGTCAAGAAAGAACCTGAGGACAGACAACAGGCTTCCAAAAGCCCTTACAATGGGTGAGTATACTTGACTTAGAAAACCAGTCTAAAGAATCTTCTTTGTGTTTAATTTCTAACATACTAAACATGTATCTAAAATAATGATTTTTTTTTTTTTAAGTGTAAGAAAAGACAGCAAGAGAAGTAGAAATAGCAGGAGTGCTAGTCGATCAAGGTCAAGAACACGATCACGTTCTAGATCACATACTCCAAGAAGACAGTAAGTAAATATTCTTGAATAGAAAGCAGTCATATATGGAGTAAAAGTTCTTGCTTTTTAAAAAAATTGAACCTAGATATTTTCACAGTTGGGCTAGATTTAGTTTTTTAACATGAGATACATTATGAGAAAAGGAGTTTAGAAATATGTCCTTCCTATATGTGGCTTTTCTGTTTTGGGGTGGTGTAGCTAGCCAAGTATTCTATTCTGTCTTTGCCCATTTTTTTGAAGTGTAGGGGCTGGCCACAAAGTGCTGTGGAAAGCTATGATAATCCTATTTATAATGTGTGAAAATGGTTGTTTTGTTCAATTTCAGTTAGAAAATACTAATATTTTATTAACTGTTAATTAACAAAAACTCAAGTTGATCATAGCCAGAGTCTTTGCTGGTTAGCTTTGTAATTAGATTGATAGCTACTTGTGTCTGTTCGGTGGCTCTTTGAACATCTGTGAGATACTCAATAAAAAGCATAGCTATCCAGGATGCTTTGTAAAAATTTTGGCATATAGATACAATATAGTACATTTAAGATTTCTCTAATATAGGCTGCATGGGAGTTAGTGGGGAGTAGGGAGATTTAATGGAAGTTTTTCATCTGACATGTACTGCTACATGCTACAGGTCAGTAGTTTTGTTTTGAACCTGTTATAAGCACCACCAAAATAATCTGCTCTCAGCAGAAGCTGAATCTAAACCTCAAATTTTTATTATCTAAGTTATAATAATAGGCGGAGCCGATCTGGAACATACAGCTCAAGATCAAGAAGCAGGTCCCGCAGTCACAGTGAAAGCCCAAGAAGACATCATAATCATGGTTCTCCTCACCTTAAGGCCAAGCATACCAGAGATGATTTAAAAAGTTCAAATAGACATGGTCATAAAAGGAAAAAATCTCGTTCTCGATCTCAGAGCAAGTCTCGGGATCACTCAGATGCTGCCAAGAAACACAGGCATGAAAGGGGACATCATAGGGACAGGCGTGAAAGGTCTCGCTCTTTTGAGAGGTCCCATAAAGGCAAGCACCATGGTGGCAGTCGCTCAGGACATGGCAGGCACAGGCGCTGACTTTCTTCCTTTGAGCCTGCATCAATTCCTGGTTTTGCCTATCTACAGTGTGATGTATGGACTCATAATCAAAAATACTAAAAGTGAACTGATTAGGATTTGATTTTGTAAAACCCTCTAGGTTTCTAGAAACACTGAGGACATTTCTTTTGGAAAGAACTATGTTTTTTTCTGTTCTTATTTTCTTTTATTTTCCTTTTGGTTTTTGTTTTTGGGGGTTTTTTTGTTTTGTTTTTCTTTCTCTTTTTCTTTCTTTCTTTTTCTTTTTTTTTTTGCACATTAAAATGCCCTAGCAGTATCTAATTAAAAACCATGGTCAGGTTCAAATGTACTTATTATAGTTGTGAATTGTTTATTGCTATAAGAACTGGAGCGTGAATTCTGTAAAAATGTATCTTATTTTTATACAGATAAAATTGCAGACACTGTTCTATTTAAGTGGTTATTTGTTTAAATGATGGTGAATACTTTCTTAACACTGGTTTGTCTGCATGTGTAAAGATTTTTACAAGGAAATAAAATGCAAATCTTGTTTTTCTAAACTGCTTCAAATATCTT
The DNA here is from genome assembly GCF_020171115.1 of Neogale vison. NCBI lineage: Eukaryota > Metazoa > Chordata > Mammalia > Carnivora > Mustelidae > Neogale > Neogale vison. The sequence continues at coordinate 82,424,824 of NC_058096.1, read as the reverse complement.
ATTTAAATAAATTATTAAAAAGAGTGAAATTTTAATAGTAAAGTGCCTGTACTGATTTTATGACCTGTTCTTCTATTGGCTATGGTTTAAGATTATTAAATGCAGTTATTACAATAGCTTTGGGAGCTATTGTAAAAGTCTTTGCCTTATACATGGACAAAACAAATGGGAGGTGTGCAACAATGTAATATTAAGTGTTACATTGTAGCACTAAACCAGTCTCCAAATAGAAATCTATTTGCACATAAATAGTACTTAAAATTAAGAAATGGTACCATAGGATTATTTTAAGTGAGCTCCCTCTTGAACAAATCAAAACTTTTAAAATGACACTAAATCAGACTTATTGACCTTTAAAGTTCTTTTTAAAATTATATATTTAGTGATAGTTTTTTTTAGGCTAGGAAGATTCAGTAGTAAAATGAAGGCTCCACCAGACTTGGCTGGGGCTGATAAAAAGTGTGATCACAAAATGAAATTTGTTGAAAAAGCCACAGGTCCTTATATTCAAATGAATTCTTAAGTTATTCACACTGAGAGTTATTTTTCCCAATAATTTGCAAGTGAATTTAGAAGTCTTTCTAAAGATTTTATTTTAGAGAGAGCATAAGCAGGGAGGGACAAAGAGGGAGAGAGAAACTCAAGCACATTCCACATGGGACCAGATGTGGGGCAGTCCCACAACCCTGCATGACCTGAGCTGAAATCAAGAGTCAGATGCTCAACTGATTGAGCCACCCAGATGCCCCTGAATCTAGAAATTGTAGAAAGCCATATGTGATCTCATTATTTTATAATTAAAACACATCTTTTCATTAATTTTTTAACACACCTGATAGCTTGATAATTAGTCCACTGGACTTGGCTCCAGATGATTTTTTGGTATATTTTTAAAAAGATGAAGTAGATCCACAAAGAGATTTGCTGTCACTAAGGATGTTTAAAAGCAAAAAAAAAAAAAAAAAACCTGTTGAAGAGGATTCCAAAGACTTAAAACAGATTCACCAGTGGTGGACAGTGGGGCTGGAAAAAGAAAAGGCAGCTACATTGAAGGAGACAAGACTCATTTCGATTTTTAAAATGTTGGGTGTGCCACTTAAATAAGTTCTATATCTAACTAGAAACTAACATCTAGCATAAAAGAGTAACTTCTGAAAGGGGGTGAATAGTATTAACATTCTTTCTAGGGGTGCCTGGATGGCTCAGTGGGTTAAGCCTCTGCCTTTGGCTCAGGTCATGATCTCTGGGCGGTGGGATCCAGCCACCCATCAGGCTCTCTGCTCAGCGAGGAGCCTGCTTCCTCTTCTCTCTGCTTGCCTCTCTGCCTACTTGTGATCTGTCAAATCTTTAAAAGAAAAACGTCCTTTCTATATATGATTTTGTAATATTGCTGAATTATAGCTGTTTCTTAAGAGCCTAAACTAGATCTAAACAGGAACGATTTCCTTTACATTGAAGAAAGGTAAAGGCAAAAGTCAGCAAAGGCCGTTTGTTATAGTCTTGAACTCTTAATAGTTTTTAAATTTTTACCTACTTACCCTTGTTGGAAAGAGCACTATGGGGTGAGGTTTGTGAAGATGGAAGAGGCAGGGAACACACCTGCATGTGGGGTGAGATTTGTATTGGCAGAGATGGCTTTGGCAGAGATGTCTTTTTCCAGGTATCCTAATTTTTGCCTTGTGCAACAGGCAAACATTTTCTAGGTTTTGTCAAGAAGTTGACATCCTGCTACTGCTCTACCTGAATTTATAAACTGAAGTATATCAATTTTTGAACTTCTATTAAGGAAAATTTCCAGTAGAAGTAGTACAATACCCGTATCTCAGCTCCAAAAGTGATCAGTTCGTGGTCAGCCTACCTTGTTCATACCTACCAATTCACCATTCTACTTTGCACGCTTATTTGGAAGAAAATCCCAGACAACTGATTTCATCCCCAACTATTTCAGTCTAAAAGGTAAGGATTTAAACATAACCACAGTACTTTTATTATACTTAAATTAACAGTAATGCCTAACCACCCAGTCAATATCCGTATTATCCTTACTACCTCTTAATTTATTTTTATATTAGGATGTTCAAGCAAAGTCCATATATGTTACATTGGTTTTAATCACAGATTCTCCCACCCATTTACCCTTAAAATTGTGAGATCATTTTCATATTCTGGGTTTGCTCACTAACCCTGTGGAATCCCTGGACATAAATTTCTGTCTCCTGTATTACAAACTTCATAGATCTCAAGACTTGGTCAGATTCAGATTTGGTAACTTGTCTTTTTTTTCTTATTTTTTTTTACTAGTCTGAAATTTTAGAAGTCTGGCAATCCAGGCTATGTGTTACTCTACAAGTGTTACTGGACGGCTGCCTCACTGACTAGCGGTTTCACTGAGTTCCTGATTCTTTTTTTTTTTTTTTAAAGATTTTATTTATTTATTTGAGAGAGAGCATGAGTGAGGAGGTCCGAGAGAGAAACAGACTCCCCTTGGAGCTGAGAGCCCGATGTGGGACTCGATCCCGGGGCTCTGGGATCATGACATGAGCCAAAGGCAGTGGTCCAACCAACTGAGCCACCCAGGCGTCAACCAACTGAGCCACCCAGGCGTCCCTGAGTTCCTGATTCTTAATTAGTGCCTGCACCTTGATAGCTTTGCATGCATATTTCCCAACTCTGTATACGTTCTCTCATTATCTTGTGTTTCCCCTGTATAGCCCTAAGTTGTAATGCAGAGGAGTTGTTTAGTATTTGTTCTAATGATCTGATTTTAAATACTTAAGTCCTTCCACGGTATAGAATGTACATTTGTCCTTAATGATTGGTATCTTAACCTTAAAGGAAGACTAGTATGAGCATCAAAATGATCAGCATTTTACTGAGGTCTGAGTTGGTTTTTTATTTATTTATTTATTTATTTATTTGACAGATCAGAAGTAGATAGAGAGGCAGGCAGAGAGAGAGAGAGAGGAGCAGGCTCTCTGCTGAGCAGAAAGCCCGATGCGGGACTCGATCCCAGGACCCCGAGATCATGACCTGAGCTGAAGGCAGCAGCTTAACCCACTGAGCCACCCAGGCACCCCATACTGAGGTCGAAGTTTTGAAGGTTTTTTTGTTTTTGATTTTTTTTATTAACATATAATGTATTATCAGCCCCAGGAATACAGGTCTGTAAATCACCAGGTTTATACTTCACAGCACTCACCATAGCATGTATCTTCTTCCCCAATGTCCATAACCCAACCACCCTCTTCCTACCCCTCTCCTCCCGGCAACTCTCAGTCTGTTTTGTGAGATTCAGCTTCTCTTAATGGTTTGTCTCCCGATCCCATCTTGTTTCATTTATTCCTTTCCTACCCCAAAACCTCCCACGTTGCCTCTCAACTTCCTCATATGAGAGATCATATAATTGTCTTTCTCTGATTGACTTATTTCGCTTAGCATAATACCGTCTAGTTCCACCCACATCCTGGCAAATGGCAAGATTTCATTTCTTTTGATGGCTGCATAGTATTCCGTTGTATGTATGTACTCATCATCTTTATCCATTCATCTGTTGATGGCTATCTTTCCATAGTTTGGCTATTGTGGACACTGCTGCTATAAACATTTGGGTGCACGTGCCCCTTCAGATCACCACATTTGTGTCTTTAGGGTAAATACTCAGTAGTGCGATTGTTGGGGCATAAGGTAGCTCTATTTTCAACTTTTTGAGGAGCCTCCATGCTGTTTTCCAGAGTGGTTGCACCAGCTTGCATTCCCACCAACAGTATAGGAGGGCTCCCCCTTTCTCTGCATCCTTGCCAGCATCTGTCATTCCCTGACTTATTAATTTTAGCCATTCTGACTGGTGTGATGTGGTATCTCATTGTGGTTTTGATTTTTATTTCCCTGATGCCAGGTAACGTGGAGCACTTTTTCATGTGTCTGTGGCCATCTGGGTGTCGTCTTTGCAGAAATATCTGTTCATGTCCTCTGCCCATTTCTTGATGGATTATTTGTTCTTTGGGCGTTGAGTTTGATAAGCTCTTTATAGATTTTGGATACTAGCCCTTTATCTGATATGTTGTTTGCAAATATCTTCTCCCATTCTGTCAGTTGTCTTTGGTTTTGTTAACTGTTTCATTTGCTGTGCAAAAGCTTTTTAAAAAAAATTTTTAAGATGTTATTTATATGACAGAGATCACAAGTAGGCCGGGGGGGGGTAGGCTCCTGGCAGAGCAGAGAGCCCGAGGTGGGGCTCAATGCCAGGACCCTCAGATCATTACCTGAGCCAAAGGCAGAGGCCGAACCCACTGAGTCACCCAGGTGTCCCTGTGCGAAAGCTTTTGATCTTTATGAAGTCCCAATAGTTCATTTTTGCCCTTGCTTCCATTGCCTTTGGGATGTTCCTTGGAAGAAGTTCCTGTGGCTGAGGTCAAAGAGGCTGCTGCCTGTGTTCTCAAGGAGAAAGCTGTTCTATAAAGCTTTAAATATTGGTTTGTGGTTTTTTTAAGATTTTATTTATTTATTTGACAGAGAGAGATCACAAGTAGGCAGAGAGGCAGGCAGAGAGAGAGAGAGGAGGAAGCAGGCTCCCTGCTGAGCAGAGAGCGAGATTCGGGACTCGATCCCAGGACCCTGAGATCATGACCTGAGCTGAAGGCAGCGGCTTAACCCACTGAGCCACCCAGGCGCCCAAGCTTTAAATATTGTTACCATCAGTTAGTAACCACATTATTACACCCACAGCCTGCATCAAAAGCCATTCTTTAAAAATTTAAAGGTAGCTCTCATGAGTTTCCAAAAACAAGGGAATTTCATAATAATATTCATTGTCCTAAGGGCCGTTTCTTAGGGCTGTAATAGATAATGGTGACGTTTTTGGTTTTGTTTTTGTTTTTTTCCTTAAAGACCAGGTTTTTCCAGAATTCATGTTAAAATCATAGGCGGGGGGCGCCTGGGTGGCTCAGTGGGTTAAGCCGCTGCCTTCGGCTCAGGTCATGATCTCAGGGTCCTGGGATCGAGTCCCGCATCGGGCTCTCTGCTCAGCAGGGAACCTGCTTCCCTCTCTCTCTCTCTCTCTCTGCCTGCCTCTCCATCTACTTGTGATCTCTCTCTGTCAAATAACTAAATAAAATCTTAAAAAAAAAATAGGCATACTGAGAGCTTAGTTTAGCTGGATGAGAGAAGATGTACATGGGGTTTGATAAGGAAAACCATCACTTCCCCACTGGGGAAATTGGGATGGGGGGCAGTATTCATTGGTTGGGCCTTGATCCCTGCATGTGCCCTAGAGTAGCTATGTGTGTGGCTGGAAGTCACAGCTTGACTTTGTAGCCACTTGAATTTTGTTCATTGCTTTAAATTTTTTTTCATTGCTTTAAGGAAGATGGACTTCATACCCCTCCACTAAGGGGACTTGGCAAGTTACTTAACCTCATCAGCCCTTGGCCTTACCTCAGAGCATTTTGTTTGACTATATATTGGGCAAATATAAGGGTTAATTTTAGCTTGCAATTCAAACAGTTTCTTATATGAAAGCACCCCAACTACTTAGAAGAGTTCGAATTCTACATTTCCTATGAACACAGTTCAAAATAGAGTAATTTCAGAATGTTACTTCACCAAAGTTATATCTGATTCTGGACAAGATTTTCATGAGAACACTGGTCCAGGTGTTCTCTCGACCCTTCTGTTTTTGCCACTGATGCTTAGTTTACATCTAACCCAGTTCCACGTACAGAGGAAACTGCTACTCTGCCTTCTTTTATATGTCACCCCATTTATTTCATCAGCTGTCACCTCAACACTATGGAAGCAGCATTTCTGTCTATGCCTTTGCCACAGTCTTTTGAACAGCAACTAATCTAGTTAAAACATTAATTGTGTTCATACATAATGCTTCCAATGATTTCCCCTTCCCTTGGAATAAAATACAAACCCTTGACTCTGGCTGTACATAATCCAATGTTTGTCAGCCTCTTCATCAACCAACCCCTGTTCCTCCTTCTCAGATATGCACACCTATTCCTGAGCCTTTGCATTTGTCTTTCCTACTTGGGATGCTCTCCCAAATCTTATGCCCTGGCTCCATCATCCATGTGCCCTTCCACAGGGGGTTTCTCTCACACCATATCCAAAATAAGCATTTCTTGACACCACTCTCATCATGTTCTATTCCTTATTACTAATTTTTTCCTAAAACCACTATCTGAAATTACCTTAGTTTTATCATTGACTCTTATGCATAAGATATAAGCTTCAAGAGAGCAGTAAAAAGTGGTTCATTATCGTATGCCCCTCACCTAATCCTACAACTGTGCCTGATCCCATAATAGGGTGTGTAGTAATACTGAGGAATGAATGAATTTTACTTACTGCTAATATGGACGTTTTTAAGCCCTCAACTTTCAATGTGTTCTTTATCCAACTGCCCCTCTATGAATGTATGTATTCCTTTCACAGGGTTCTAGGTTCCTGGAGCTCAAAACGGGGACCAGAGACCTGTAAACAACAGCCAAGGAGTAGCAAACTGGTAGGCCATGGCCAAATCCTTGCGCATGTATTTGGTTTGTGCAATGTTAGTTTTAAATGAACTAGCTGCTACATATTTTTATTGGAAATAGTCACATAAAAACCTAAACTTCCAGCTTCTTTTTAAAAAATATATGAGATCCACAATCCCTGGCATCAACTGACTGGCCCCAAGTAGCTCTCTGGTTGGGGTGCACACACACCAATGTATCACAGTTCCTTCTCTTCCCTCTTAATCACAGCACTGACGCCGCTGAAGCCAGCTGTCAGTTTGCATCTGTCGGTGTGCTGACAGCGGTATTTTTCTTGAATCCTGCTCTTTTTTTGCTTGTTGGTGCTACCTGCCTGGTCTTTTTGCAGTGGACACCTGACGTCACAGAGGATAATCCAAGACCTACACAAATCTCCACGTCTGTGAAAGTGGCCGTATGCATACTGTGCCCAACCTCTCTTTACTGGCTGACCAGTATTCTATGGCTAACCTTTTCAAACTGGAATTTCTCCTTTGACGAGCTTTTGCATTACTGGAGCACTTGTGGAAAAACTCCGCAAGTGGATTCTTCCTGTTTTTATACAGAGCATTTGACACGTCAGATCTTTGTCCACAGCACAAGGACAAGGCACATCATAAATCTAAGCCACCATGAGGTTCAATATTTTCCACCCTAAATTACAAAACTAACTTCCTGCTCAAAATGTTTTATTTCCTTGGATCTTCTCAAGCAAACCAAGTCTTATTCATTTAAGAATTACTGCAACATGGATTAACAATGTACAATGACGTCATGTTGAAACTGGTTAGTCCTGGCAGACGATATTTTCCACACAAATGAAGAGCAAATTAATTTTCGACTTACTTGAAAATAGTCAAATTACAAATGTCAGGTGTCGCCCTAATTACACTTAACCTGATGAGGGCTACCATGATAGGTTTCTACCTAGAGAAATAAAGGCAGAGAAAGTCTCGATGGCTAGATATGTGGCAAATATCTACATATAATTAATACTTGCTTGCAGGGTACTTGCTTTCCAGTTGGAGGTCATTTTTTAAAAAGCCAAATAACATCCAAAGTAATCCAAATTATATCCAAAATGATCTTCAGTATAGTTTAGGGCCAGGCAAGCAGTATAATGAGTGCTGAGTTTAAAGAAGGAAGAGGGACCCCTGTGGCCTAAAAGACCCTGGAAAGTTTTCACAGCGATCACGAAACATGTGGGGTGCCTGGGATGGGAAAGAGTTTGAAAGGCCTAGAAGGAAAGGCAATGTAATATAGAGGTAGCGTGTAAGGGGGACTGTGGAGTGCGTGCTGGGGTGAACACCAGCCCTGTGTGGCCAGAGAAGGCAGGCAATAGTGGACTTAAGGGAGTCAGACTGCTGGCGGTCACTGTTTTTATCTAATTTTGTACACACTACTTAATGTCTCCAAACTTCCATTTCCCATCTGAAGAGTGAGTCATTGAGTCTGCTGTATTCAGATGGTACGAGGGTTAAAAGATGTGGTTAAAAAGACGTGCACTTAGCACAGTGTCAGACCTGTAGTGAATGGTCAGTCAGTGGTATCACCATTTTAGCATTGTCAGAGGCCTGTGGATGCCGGACTGTGGTGACTTGTAGACCAGAGAGCCACTGTGTTAAGCAGGTGGGTGACTATTAACTTCCTAGGGTCACTGTAACAAATTACCACATATTTGCTGGCTTAAAAGAAATGGATTCTCTCACAGTTTTTGAGGCTACAAGTCTGAAATAAAGGTGTTGGCAGGGCCATGCTCCCCTTGAAGGTTCTAGGGAAGAATCCTTCCTTGACTCTTTCTAGCCACTGGTGGCTCCCAGCTGTCTCTGGCATTCCATGGCTTGTAGCCATGTCATTGCATTTGCTGCCTCCCTCTTTATGTGGCCTTTTTCTCTCTGTGTATGTCCTCTCCCCTCTTTATAAGGACACCAGTCACTGGATTTGGGCCCCACCCTAATCCAGTATGACCTCATCTAATTACAGCCACAAAGACACTATTTCCAAATAAGGTCACATTCTAAGGTTCTAGATGAAATGAATTTGGGGGAGGTGGGGGACACTTTTCAACCCACTGCAGTGACATAAGAAAACCAAGTTGAAAAAAACTGAAATGAACATGTTTTTTTAACTTTCATTTTGAAATAATTTCAGGCTTACAAAATACAAGTTGCAAAAATGGTACAAAGAATACCCGTGTAGCCTTCACCCAGATTTCCCAACTTGCTTCATCACTCTCTCTCCCTCTGCATGTGTGTGTACTGGATTTTCCGATACATTTGAGAGTAAGTTGCAGTCATGATGTCCCCTTACCTGTATTTCACTGTATACTCCCTAAAAATAAGGATCTTTATCTTCCATATCCATAGTAGGATTATCGAAGTCAGGAAATTAAAAAAAAATTATACTGACCTAATCAAATATTACCTGTTTTCCTACCAATGCCCTTTTCTGGTCCAGGATCCAATCTAGAATCACATATTGCCATTAATTTACTTTCTTCTGAAATAGTTCCTCAGTTTGTCTGTCTTTCATGACCTCGACCTTTTTTGTTTTGAAGAGCTTTATTTTTTCCAACATTATAGCTTGATACATTTCAAACCTCTAAGGAAAATTAAGAGCAGTAAAAACCAGTGCCTTTATATTCATTACCCAAGGTTCATTAGTAATTATATTTTGCTACACATGCATGATTTCTCCGGGTATATATATGTAGCCACATATTTTTGTTTTCTGAACCATTTAAGTTACTTTACCCTTAAATACTCTAACACATATTACCAAAGATCGAGGACATTTGCCCCCATAGCCACAACTCAACTGTCATCACAGGAAATTTAACATTGATACAGATATGTAATATACAGTTATCTTAGAATTTCCCAGATTGTTGTAACTGTTGTTGTTTATAACTGGGGGTTGGTTGTTTGATGCAGGGTCCAAAGTTTATATATTTATTGCATTTAGTTTACTATCTTCTAAGCTGCATTAATCTAGAAAACTCCCCATGATTAGATCCATGTTTAAACATTTTTGGTAGGCCCACTACATAGATGATACTGTGTTCTCAGTGTATCACTTAGCAGGCACATGTCAATTTGTCCCATTATCATTAAGTTTGGTCATTTGACTAAAGTGGTGTCTACCATAGTCCTCCATTATAAAGGTACTTTTAATCTGTACTCTGTGGGGTTATACATGAAGACTGAGTGAATTCCCTGTTCCTTGACAGTTTTCACCCATGGCTTTAGCATCCATTAATGGTCTTACTGGAATCAAGTTTTTGTTTTGTTTTAGGTTTTACTATAGTAGTTGGAAAATGGTGGTTTTTCTATTTCTAGCTGCTTAAACTTTTGTTGGTTGGCATTCTTCTATGAAGAGAGCTTTCCCTTCATCTCTTACTATTTCAAGTGTCTATAAGATCTTAAGATCTTAAAAAAAAAAAAAAATTCCTCTCATTGTGATGTTGACATCACCCCAAATTAGGCCCGGGGAGACTCCTATAGGCTAGCTCCTTTGGCCTTTCGATATGTCCCCATTAGTTTTGGGCATTATGTTACTTTCTCGTACAACAAGATAGTCCAGGTTCACCTTGTACTTTCTCTGCTTCAACCCCGGAACAAGCCATTCCTCTAAGAACCACAAGTTCCTGTTAGTGAGGGACCAAATTCTGGCAGAAGGTAAACTCATTGCTACTTGGTATCATCGTTTCTACGTCTTTTCGTATGAAACCTCCAATTCTACTCCATCACTATAGAGTTCTTTTGCTCCTTCCTCCCAGGGTAAACCAGGAGCTTTGTAGAATGCTCTTTAATTGAGGTCTGCCTGGTGTTTCATGATTAGATTCAGGTTTTGTGTTTTTGGTAGGTGTACAACAGAAGTGAGGTTGTATCTTGGTGCATCAGATTAGGAGGCCCATGTCGATTGGTTTCATGACTGATGGTGTTAACTTTGGTCATCGATGAAGGTGGTATCTACCAGTGTTCTCTACTTAAATGTTACTAGTTCCCCCTTTATAAGTAATAGAACCTTACAAAAGAGGTGTTTTGAGATCACATACATGCTGTTTTTCATCATCATTCTGCCTACTAATTTTAGCATCCACTGATGTTAGCCTGAAACATTTATTGAAAATGATTTTCTAATTCTAGCATTCCTTCCATATTTATTAGTTGGAATCCCACTATAAGGAAGAGATTTCCCTTCTTCATTTACTCATTTGTTTATGTGTAACCATCTTGTGGGTCATAATCCATTACCATCATTTATTTTGTTATAATTATCTAAGATGTGGCCAATAAGAATTGCTTTTAAGCTAGTTCCTTTGTCCTTTGAGAGGAATACATTTTTTAAAGATTTATTTTAGAGAGAGATAGAGTACACTCAAGGGAGCACAGGTAGGGGAGGGACAGAGAGAGAGGGAGAGACGATCTCAACCAGACTCCATGCTGAGCATGGAGCCTAATGCAGGGCTCAGTCTAAAGACTGAGACCATGACCTGAGCCAAAATCAAGAGTCGGCCACTGAACTGACTGATGAATATTTTTAAGACTATTCTTCACATATGTGACTTTCCAAAATATTCACAACATTTGTACGTTCTCTAGGAGAGTGTTATGAGAAGCCCTTGGGCTGTCTCATCAGCACTGGCTGTAGAGGAGATACAGTGACTTTTAAAGGTCATGGTCACCACAATGCCAACGTATAGGGATTCTCACGACAGTTTCCTTTTGGCCCATGACAACCTTCCTCACCCATGATCAGCTCCCATACTCCCAACAGTCTGTCCTTCCCTTACAAGAACATTTTAGTTTGCACTACGAGTTAGCAGTAAGTACTTCCGCCCATTAGAGGTCACTTTTGGCTAGATGTGAAAGATTTCTCTCCAAATCTCTTACCAGCTGACTGACAAGTTGTACTCTGAGCACAATAAGGATTTGTCTATTTCCAAAGGAACACTAATGTCTTTAGACGTGTCCACTTAAGCCTCATTTAAATCCTTAATCCAGACTTGAATCCTGGATGACAACCCGAAGGGTACATAACTTTGCTAAGTTCTGCTGGGAGAAAAATAAAGACAGAGATGCCTGTTTACATAAGCACTATGTTTTACATATGTACATAAGCACTATGTTTTACATATGTTATTTCACATCTTTCATAAAAACACTATGGGGTGTGTTGGGGGGAACTCATGAAAGGTGATTTCACACAGCCAGTAAATGGCTTAGCCATGATTCAAACCCAAATACTTCATTCCAGAGTCCACATCCTTAACCACTCTACTGTGCGTCAACCTGTGTGGCTTTTCTAGAGTCCCACTGTAATTAAATCTTTCTATATTCAAGCCTGGAAACTTTGGCTTCTTTATAAAGCATCAGAGCTCTTTTGGAGATTAGCAGTGGATGCTTCTTATCAGCTGTCTGCCACTGGGAACTAGTCCAGTGGAGGCATGCCTGTGCCCACACCTGAGCCCAATGTGACCTCTGTGGCTGCAGGCTGGCCAGGTCCTGGGATCAACCCCAGGAACCCAGCAGCTTCACCACCACCTCATTCAGTGTTGCACTCAGACAACCTGAGGCCACCAGTTTGGCCTTTGCCTCCTAGGAGCTGCTGCATCTGCCTTTGGAAGAAGCTTCAAATAATTCTCCAAGGTACTTGATAAGATTCCCAACCTCTCCTCCTTGGCAGAGAGGGTGGTGAAAGGGGGCACGGGTTCTGGTGTTCAATCAGCCTGCATCAAAAGCCTGGTGCTCCTGCTCAGTGCTCTGTGGTCTTGGGCAGAACTGCTTAGCTCCATGAGCCTGAGTTCCTTCATCCCCTGGTAGACGATGGAGACACTTCCCAGCACACGTGTTGTGAGAATTAATGATGTACGTAAAGGACGCTGGTGCAGGGTAGGAGGTACTTGGTAGATTTTACTTTTATCACTTCCTTAAAAGTAGAGCCCTATTCCCAATCCGAGTGACTGGCTGATGTCATGTCCTAGGTGGCTCTGCCTTTTCCCCAAACACTAGTGCCTCTCTCTGCTGGTTGTTACTCCTTGAGCAATGAAAACACATCCCTCCATGCCGCTGAGTGTCATCTCTTGTGCCTGGCCTAATTCTCCAACTAGACTCAAGTCTGGGACTGTCCTTTACACGTTTTCATATCCCTAGGCTTTTTTTTTTTTTTAAAGAGATTTTTTATTTATTTGACAGAGAGAGAGGTCACACGAAGTCAGAGAGGCAGGCAGAGAGAGAGGAGGAAGCAGGCTCTCTGCTGAGCGGAGAGCCCAATGCAGGGCTCGATCCCAGGACCCCGAGATCACGAACTGAGCCAAAGGCAGAGGCCTCAACCCACTGAGCCACCCAGGTTCCCCCATATCCCTAGGCTTAACCAAGGACCCCAAACAGTAAGTGGTCAGTAAAGGACTGTTGATGAGAGACTAACAGAAGTTACTTCGCAAGGATTTATGGAGTGTTTACCAAGTGTCGGGCAATAGGCCAGGCTCTGAGAAGAGTGAGGTGATTTAATGCCCAGCCAAAGGAGCTCCTGCTCTGACTAAAAGCTCCTGCTAAGGCCTAGAACAGGTAATGCACCTTTTAGTCCCAGGGAATGACTTCCTCTGTTGAGGAAATCTGGTTTACTGTGTCTTAAACAAGAGGTAAAGCCAAGCCCACAGCCCAGAGCCTTTTCACTGTGGAGAATGCATATGATGGCACTGAGTGCCCAAGGACCCTGGGGCCATTCGGGACCTCACAAGCTGTTTTTGCCACCTGCTCTTTAAGACCAGCCCAGCAGCCCCTGACCTCCATGGCGAGCACAAGGACACAGCCCACGCTGTCCTCACCACAAGGGGTCAGTGTAAGGCCGCCCAGGCTAGAGAAGTTGGTCAGTGATGGACTCCCTCCCTGGGACTCATTCCAGCCATGCAGCATTTGAATGATTTGTTCTTGGGTGGAGTGGATGAAAAGAGAGAGAGTGGGTCAGAAAAACTGAAACTATCTGTTGAATTCACAAGTTGCTACAGTATGAGTTCAAACAATGTTTGACTATTTTTAGTGCAAAGACAGGTGATTTGAGGGTTTTGGAAAACAAAGCACCGTCTGGAAAACCAAGAGATAAGTGAGGAAATACAGTGCATTAGCAAAAACTTTACTTTTTCATTTGAAAAACAAAATGACTTCCCCTCTCCCCCACCCCCCTCTCAGGAAAAGGAAGGCCTTCAGAAATTAGAAGAAATGCAATTTACTGACCAAGCCTCCCTCTGCAACAGAAAAAAGAACCTTCCCTCTTATCTGGGTTCAGAACTGGCAAGCAACATCGGTGTGGGCACTTCATAAACATTCACTGACCAAAACGTCGACAGTGCAAAGCAACCATTCTGTTATTTCAAGAACCCTTCTGAAATGCCAGTGATTGAAGCAGGATCTTGACTATCCTTTGCAAATCTTGAAGAAGAAAAGCCCCATTCAGCTGGCCACATGGAATAAAACAAGCACAGTGGATTAACCTCTCCTGGAGCTGGGACATATTCTCAAAGAGCAGAGCAAACCGAAGCAGTGGGTAGGATTTTTAAGTGACTACTCCCAAAACATCCCAAGCAATGGGGATTCAGTGCCTCCACCTTGTAGGGAAAAAAACCACCTTACTTCACTTTGCACGGACATGCAGGCTGTGCCTATGAACAGAAATGGCTGAAGCTGGCATGGCGGGTGGGCGGGCTGGAGGGGGCAGTTGGTTTTAGTCAACATAAACCAACCCGATCGTGATGTATCAGTCGAGCTGAAAGACATTCAGGGAGAACATGGTGAAACCAATGGGTTGTTACGTTGCCGGGTCAAGGTCTGCTTGTTTTGGCCCGGGTACACCTGGCCTTGGCCAGTGTGATCTCGATAAACAGAAAGGAATCCACCTCCATAACCGCAGCCCAGACAGCCTGTGTTGGTGAAGCCGGGGTCTGGCTGAATTGGACTAGGATGGCTTGGAGACCTTCCATCAGAGAGCTGGGCTCTGTCTGCCCCTACAGGACCTCTTCTGCTGGTTCCTTATAAGAAGTACTCTTCCTGTGTCAGTGGTTGGCTGACACAGGCCGGAGCAGGGGTGGGGCAGCCGCAACTTGGGTGTGGGCGTGAGCTGTCTTCAGCCTGGAACAGGACAGCTCTATTTCCTTACACCAGCTTCCTATCCCCGGCACCATGCTGCCCCGCCCGCCATGAGTAGCCTCACATTTTTCTCAGCCACAGAGGGGTGGTGGGGCGAGTGCCTCCTTCCTGTCCCCAGTCCTCCGTGCTGGATCCAGTTTCACAACACACACACACACACACACTCAACACACTCACACACTCCTCCATGAGGATGGCTGACAGCTGAAGCCCACATCAGGGCATCAACCCCCTAGTCAGCCTGGTGGTGCCTGCACAGCCAGGGAGTCCCCAGGAAAACTACTTCACTTGACACAGCTTTAGCCCCCTGACCTTGGCCTCACATATAGGCCTCTACTTCTAGTGCCCACCCCTCCCACCTGCCCCTACTACCACCTCTGACCTTATCCAAATCTGCCCTTCCATTTGTCCCTCAGATACTGCTTGACTGTGTATATGTGCAAGACAGACCCCTCCTGGGAGAGGTAGGCTGTGGAGCTCTCCTCTCAAACCCAAAGACCGGGGAAGGAAAAGAGCATGAACTGAGTCTTTGCTTTGTGCCAGGAGCTTTAGAAGCATGATCTTTATTAATCTGGCCCTGCTACCTTAGAGGAAGGCCCCATTATTACCAGAAGAGCTGGCGCCATGTGGAGGTCAAGAGCAGGGATGCTGCTGCCTGCATTTCAAGTCCGGGTTTGTAACCTTGGGAAGGTGATTTGACCTACAGGCCACGTCACCAGGAAAACGAGAATCAGGTTACTGTGAGCATTAAATGAGTTAATTCATGTAAAAAGTGCTAAGAGCAACCCTACAGAAGTGTGAGTCACTGTTACATAATATCAGCTACTGTGTGTTCAAGATGAGAAAAGGGAGGCCACACAAGCACGGGTAGAGCCTAGGTTCTGGTGGGCTCCATACCAGGGCCCTCCCTGCATTACATGCTGCTTTGCTTTGATACTAGTGTGTCACCCCCTTTCAGGGAGAGTTCCCTTTGGCCAACACCCGGAGCCTTAAAAGTGAGTGTGGAAGAGAAACTGGAGAACAGGAGCCACAGAGTCTCGTCTGGGCTCCAGAAGTTGCGTCCCGGAGAGCTGAGGATTACCAGTGACCAGCAGTGCTCCTGTCCCCATCTCTGGGCAGGAAGGTCCTGTTGGTTGTGGTTCTGGAGAGAGCTGGCCCTGTCACCTGCTCCTTCCTCTCCTCAGAAGCAGGCTGAGACCCCAGGATTCCATCCCTCCTCCTCATCCCTGCCCTCACCCCCATCCTAGAAACAGCGTTGTTTTTCCTCAAAATATGTCAGATGTTCAATTTAAACCTAACCCCACCTGCTCCAAAGCACATATTCTCTCCCCCGTGCTTATCTGGGTCAGTTGCCCCATGCTGCCCAGACGTCTGTGGGAGACAGACAAATGAGGCCACAGGGACTGGCCCTCATGCCTTGGCCTCCACGTGCAGGGGTGGGAGGAGACAGGAAACCAGAGCAAAGGCCAGTGCCGGTGGCAGGCACATGTATGTGTCACTTGGTCACCAAAGTATAAATCCAGTCGATGGGAAACTCACAGGCACCCCCCTAATGTGTTACAAGGGGCTCCCTTCAACCCCAAAGCAGAAAAGAATCCAGAGGTGTGTGGGGTCAGGCAAACTACAGTCTCAACAGCGTTTCTGAAGCTTATATCATGCCTTGAATTGGTACTCTCACTGTGAGCTTTGTGATCTCGGCTAAATCTCTCTGAAGCTTTCCGGACCAGGATTTACAAGGCAAAGAACCCCCACCTCATAGGCTTTTGCTAGGGCTAACTGCAGTGCCATAGGCAAAAATGCCAGGGGCTGGCATGTGAGAGAGGTTTGTAAAATGTGAAATTTCCTAGATCAGGTAAGAAACCAGGTATAATTTCACTTAGTTCCACCCCAGAGATGGAGGATCTGGAAAAAGGCTTTCTGCACACTTGCTGGAATGTACCTGTCTCTTGTGGGTAAAGAAGCAAGCCTTTAGGTCACTTCTCGGCACTGTGGGTGTCAGAGGCTCGTCTAAGAAAACCCAGTCCTGGAACTAGCTGTTCCCATGATGGGTTGTCAACTGCCTTCCTGGGTCCCCCAGGCCTCTGTGACGAGCTGTCCACCTGCCCCTCCACTGTCAGGCCCCCTCTAAGCTTTTCAGGGTCATGCTCCCTGGTTCCCTCAAAGCAGGATGATATTTGGCACCAGTGGACAAAATTCTCAGTTGGGCAGTGAATCCCTAGACGCTTACCATCCTGCCTGCTTAAGAGGAGGAGAACAGAGAGGGCATGGAGCAGGAGGGGAGGACACAGGGTGAAAGTTCCAGAAGTCCAGCAACCTTTCACCCCGTCCCAATGACAGGAAGCTGAGTCTAAAAGGAAACTCCTCAGATGCCTGGGGAAAAGCTGGTTAGGGAAGTAAAGAGTTACTGGAATGTTGAATGCTGTGAAGGAATCTGTCAGATGAGAAAGGAAAAGGAAAGTGGTTATCCAGGCCAAAGGGCATGAGTTTTCAGTCTACTATTCATCATGACTGGAGAGGGGCTGTTGACCAGATTATTTCATTCCACAGTTACAGAGGGAAAGACTTGTTACTTTTTTGTGTGCAGTGGGTTCCTCCCCACCTTGTGGACTGTTCTCATCCTGCAAGGCTGGGGGAACTCAATTCCAAGCACTCAGTGTGGTGAGAAGGTGAGGGCTTTGAAGCCAGAACACCCGGTTTCAAGCTGTTGCTCCCCTCTGACCCACATGTGGCCCTGAGACCTCAAATTCCTCACCTGAAAATAAAATCAATTGCTACCTCCAGGCTGCAGTGAGTGGTCTTGTGAGAACATGTGTGAGGAGGCTTCTCATAAAGAAGGGGACCTCACAGCTACTGGTCACTTGTTATTTCTTTCTTTTTTTTCTATTTATTTACTTGAGATAGTGAGAGAGTGAGAGAGAGAGCATGAGAGGGGAGAGGGTCAGAGGGAGAAGCAGACTCCCCACCAAGCAGGGATCCTGACGTGGGACCCCAGGCAGTCACCTAACCAACTGAGTGACCCAGGTGCCCTCACTTGTTATTTCTAATCTGTAGGAACTCTAACTCCTCTCCAGGCCAACTAGCATTGTCTCATTATCAGCAAAGAGAAAGATAACGACTTATCAAGGCCTTTTATCATCTTTGGGGATTTAAAGGTTTTAAAGCCTGAAAAAGAGCCAAGTGCTTTGCTCTCTCACGTGTTCCTCCCCATCCCCAGCATCTTGCGGGGAACATGGGCCTTTTTGGGGAAAGGCCACCATCAGGCCCCAGCCAGCCCCTGGGGAGCAAGATGGGGGACACTGAGTTCACACACACTCCCCCTTCCAGTCTAGGGCTGCAGTAGGCACTCTTTTCTTCGTAGGCCACTTGCTCCATTAAAATGGTATCTAAAATTAAATTTTATGACAAGTTGATATAAAAATGGGTACGATCCAGGCAGGGCCCATTACTGCATATTCATCAGGAATACTTTTTAGGATTTAATAGAAATTTACTTTAAAAGAAATGCATGCTGAGGAGCACTTTGGGCACTAGGGGGCAGCACGAGCTCACGAGATGCTTATGGGGCCCCGGGTGGAGGGGCGGCCTGGTAAATAATGGGGAAAGACAGAGCAATGACTCCCACCGCTGACTCACAAAGGGCTTTTGCTTCTCATAGAGTGTCGTGTTCGCTCCTCACATCAGCCCCAGGAAGCAGGCGGGTGGGGCTGGAGTTACGGCCCCACTTGGGACAGAGAAGGAAGGCTCACCCTGGGAGGCCCCGTGGGGCGCTGGGTCACACGGTGGCAGAGGCGGGCCCAACTAGAATTTCCTGGCTCCTCCTGCCATGCTTCTCTTTCAGACATTGAGCTGGGCTGGATACTGAGCAGACAAGGGTAGGGCCAGAAGGCCAAACCTCCAACCCCCAAGCCTCCCCTGCCACCACTCCTCACCACCAACTCTCTGGGAAGCAGCAGCCCTCCTTATGAATCCAGGCAGAGGAGACCCAACATTCCAGACCCAGGCCCTACCCCCAAGCTCCCTGGGGGCCAAATGTGCCTTTGTTCATTCCCTAGGCCCCGCTGATCCACTGGCCAGCCAGGAGCAGGCCTCTTAGGTGGGAGAGACATTCACTCTGCTCCATGAAGGGTAAGCAACGCCAGAAGCATACAAAAGGCATTCACTGTGCAAAGGCTAAAAGAAGAAATAAGCACTAGAGAGGCACTGAGTGCCTGGCAAAGGCACACAGCAGAGAAGGAAAGACCAGAAACAAAAGCAAACAGAGCACAGGCAAGAGATGATGGGATCTTGGAGGCTGCTTTCCCACGTCCCAGGGGGAACACCCAGCCCGTGGCCTGATGGAGAGCGCCAGCTATGCTTGAACAATAGGCCTTTTTCTCTCCTCGGCAGCTAAGCACACACCCAGGAGGAAGAGAGCCTGGCTCACGCAGGCCAACTCTGCACTGGGATCTGGACTGAAGGGGAAGCTAGTTTACAACACAGATAATTTGTGTTCAGTTTCCTTCTTTCAAGGTGAGGGCAGTGCCTGAGCCCATGTGATAAATAAAAGGTAGATTTCTTTGCTGGATGAGCAGAAAAGGGTTGTTCACTTTTTCAGGGGAAACACGAGAATCCAACTGAATGGATGTGGCAAAAGTCCACAGAGAGTTCCAGAGAGCATCTTTGTGATTCAAAGGAGCCAAGAAGGTTCTGGAAACAAGAAGTCCCTGGTGAAGTGTGGCCAGGGCTGAGGCAAGGGGACACAGCATTATGGGGACCCTGGGGGCTCCAGATGCTCCAAGGACAGAGGTGACATCCATCCACCAAACAGCATCTGTCCTCAAGGTCACCAAATAGGCAGGAATCTCTCCCTATGTCAACAGAGTGACACCAGTACTCGTCTGGCAGGCCCACCTCATGGAGGAATGACGACAGGCTTATTGCATGGATGAAGAGTCACAGTTCAGTTGCTGAGTCTCCACAGTCCAACCCCTGACTTCCCAGGGATTGGTGGGTAGAGGTGACAGTCCAGCCCAAGTTGGGAGGAGAGGGACTGAAAAACCTGCTCAAGAAAGGACAGGAACCCTCATCAGAGGGCCAAGGCATTCATGAAGCTATGTATTCAGTACTCTCCTGGGAGGGAGCAGATATGGCAGTTGCGAGCCACCGGAAAAGACTTATCCATAGAAGGCTTGCCGCCAGGGGCAGGCTGAGCCAGACCCGCTGTATTTAGGAACTCCATGATAGAGGGTGATTGACTTTCAGAACTGAAAAGGACTTTTAGGATGGCTGCTCTGATCTCACATTGGCACAGGAAGGGACTTTGGAGGAAACAGTGTCAAATGCCAAGGTGGCCCAAAAGGATGGTGTGACTTGCTAAAGGCTCCACAGGACCTCAGGGAACAGGAAGAAGCAGCCCAGCTTCCTGATTTATGGCCCAGAGCTCTTGCTGGTAGATGACACTATCTTGAAAGTGGAAAGTAAAGGGAACCTAGAGGAGTCCTGGGGAGCTGGGTGTTTCATTGGGCCGAGATTCATTGGGCCAAGGATGCAAAATGAACCTTAACTTTGAAGCCAGACTAGAGAAGGCAGTAGGCCACTAAAACACTGCAATTTATCAGAGTAGGTGGAAAATCCAAACGCACAAACCAGCTCAAGATCACGTGACAAGGGAAGGTTGCGGGAAGGACCTGTGTGACACAGTGTTTGAGGTTCCTTCCATCTCCCTGTTCTGAGGGCTTCTGCTCTAAGAGCCTGAGGTTCTGAGGAGCTAGGAAGGAGTCTGTGTGCTGACTTGAGAGGGGAAGTACGGAGGGCTGTGACTCATGCCCCTGCAGCTTCCCTGGGCCACTCCAGCAGCTCTGAGTCAGCAGCCATGTCTGAGATTGGCACCATTGCTCAAGGCCTTCTATGGTGACTCAGCAGAAGGGGACAGGACGATGAATTGCTCTGCTGGGAGAGGCTGGTCAGCCAGAACCTCCCACCTGTGGCATCCAGGTCCCTGCTCTAGGAGGAAAGCAGAAGGCTGCTTGTCGTCCTCTGAGGCTCCCATGGTGCAGGCTGTCGGAGTCTCCATGGCCCAGGGCAGGGCTGGGTGTTAGCCATGTCATTAGAACAACTTCCATTTATTTTCTTGAGGTAAGCAGCCAGTTTTCCTCAAGTACTTATTATGCCAAAGAGAAAGGAGCATGGGGTTTAGATTTGGAAGACAATGTAGGAGCACACCTATTTCTATAATTTCACAGATGAAGAAATTGAGGTATGAACAGATTATGTGCTTTTTAAAAAATTTTTTTGTTTTGTTTTGTTTAGATTATATACTTTCTCCCAAGATTACTTACAGCCTCTTTCCTCAAGGCCACCTTTATGCTAAATGGTAGGTAAGGGTGCGAGGGCTCTCAGAGATATACTTGGGCCTATCCTATGGCAGGCAGAATAATGCTCCCCGCCCCAAGATGGCCTCCCACTAATTCCCAGAACCTGTGAATATGTTGCTTACATAGCACAGAGGACTATGCAGAGGTGATTAAGGATCTTGAAGTAAAAAGTTTATTCTGGATTTTCTAGGTGAGTCCATCGTTGTCATGAGAGTCTGTCTGAGTGAAAGAGGGGCAGGAGAGGCAGAGTCCAAAGGAGATTGGAATTCCCTCTGCCGCTGGCTTTGAAAATGGGGAAGGGGTTTCAATCCGAGGAGTGTAGGCAGCCTCTAGGAGCTAGACAAGAGAACAGATTCCTCCCTAGAGCGTCCAGAAGGAACACAGCCCTGCTTCCACCTTGACTTTAGTCCAGAGAAACCCATTTCTGACCTCCAGAACTCAGAGAAGAAATTTGTGTCATTTTTAAGCCACAAAGTTTATGGTAACGTGTTCTTGCAGCAGTAAGGAACTAATACATGCCTTTCTACCTTTCCATCCCACTGCTATTTAGTCTGTGGCTTTAAGGAATAGGTTTGAATACTAATTTGCCACCCCTTGATGTCGACTCAGTGAGATACAAAAATAAATGATTTGGAAAATTACAGTAAAAATACCACTTCCTGTTCGTTCAGTAATGAATGGTGTAGATGCTTGATCAAGTTGGACTCAGTCATACATAAAAAATAAATAACTTAGTATTTCTCTCATCACCACCCTTTTAGGTCCCTCTGTTGAATTATTCTTCCACTTCCCTGGGTGAAATGCTGGGCATATCCTCAAGCTTTTCTGGTCACATTCGGGTGTGATTAATAAGCATTTTGTTTCTAGGTATGGAAAGTCCAGGTTAGTCTCACATCCAAGCTGTAGTCTCTGATCTAGGATACAGCTTCTTCCTGCCCTCACTGGGGCCTGAGGAAAATTCTGCCTGCAGAAGGGCAGAGGTGTGCTGGGAGAAAGGCGGTTAGCTTCCTAGTTTCCCACTGGATTCTCCCGTTACTCCGCTGCTCATGCTCATGTTTCTGGCTCCGGCCCCTTCCCAGTGGCAAGGTAAGGGGCAGGAGGACTCTCCTAGCTTGGAGTGTGGCAGACATTCCTCAGGGAGCATTCTGGACATGTCCAACCACACAGTCCCCTGACAAAACATCCCAGTCACTGGCTGCCTCCCCCCAGCTCTTCCCTCAGTCCCTTACCTCAGTCCCCACTCATGGCACACTCCAGAGAGAAGCCAGCTCTTTTAGGAGCCCCTCACTCCGTCTTCTGGGGTGGGGTCTCTTTAGCAGTCACACCCCCCACAGTCTCCATTGGACCCAAGTGAATGCACCTCTTTGCTTTGCCTAGCACTGGGGTGCACACCATCCAAATGCAGCCCGCCCTTCCCACTCTCCTGCCCCAGGCAGCACCAGCCACAGCCTGGAGCTTCGATTTTTCCAGGTAAATTGCTGTCTTGGGAACTGTCCTAGGCAGCGGGGCAGTGAGAAGTCACAGTAGCCATCAGTATGTCAAGGTAGGTGAGGGTTAATTATTCCTTCACAGTTTTGTCACTAGCTTATCATGAAAGCTCTTTGTTTTTGCACAAAAGATTCATCTAAGGGAAACATCTTGGTGTTGTAGAGGCAAGCTTCAAATAAACTCTAGGGTTAGCACTAGACAACCAGATTCCTTCAAACCAATTCCTAGTTGTGGGACATTAGAGATCCAGCTTCTGGTGCCTTTAAGGGCACCGGCTATAGGCCCCCCAGACCTACACTTAATCCATGCAAGTGTGACAAGAGTCGTAAATATTTGGCTAATCCACCCAACTTGAATAATTTTAATTTTGCAGCATAAAACCCATTTTAAGCATTCATTATGCTAATTAGGAAAGCCCCTGGCGTTGCTCAAAGATAAGGTGACTGTGTATCCTGGGGTAGCTGTTTCTAGAGTACGGGTAAGGCTAGAGCTCAGCAAACACATGCGGCATCACCTGCCTGTGTTGGAGCATTTCCGATTACGTTACAGACATCATAACAGGCAGGCTCCAGTCTTTCCCTAAACTCCTGATGACACAAGTCAAGTCCTCCTAAGAAGCCTCTTCCCGCATTCTGTCTCAGGTCTGTGAATGCATGGGGCTCG
The DNA here is from genome assembly GCF_020171115.1 of Neogale vison. Classification (NCBI taxonomy): domain Eukaryota; kingdom Metazoa; phylum Chordata; class Mammalia; order Carnivora; family Mustelidae; genus Neogale; species Neogale vison. The sequence continues at coordinate 82,401,655 of NC_058096.1, read as the reverse complement.
ACTATAGTTTCTGAAGCTCTGCCTTGATCAACCAGGAGGGAAGATGTCTGTTTCCCTCTTGCAAGACACCCGCCTTCCTCTAGTGTTCTCTCAAAGCCCCTCCCTGCACTTGGCTCGCAGTGGAGGTTCATTTTCTCAGCACACTGATGACTCTCCCTAAACAAATCCCACTGCTCTCCTCCCCATCAACTTCCTCCTCTTCTTTCCACACCCCTGTACAGGGGATGGGCTCAGGGTCACGAAGCTGGGTTTTATGGGTTACTGCTTAGCAAATTCTGTGTGGGGGGTCTAGCTTCTCTACATGGAATATGTCGGGGCCACAAAATACTCCTGTTTTTAGCTTTGAGGGTTGACCTGAAATTCTGTAGTTGTCAAATGGCACCCCTCCCCCCAGCCCTCCTCCTGCTACAGAGCAATGGGATTTGTCTTGCTTCCCTTTTAAATTGTCAAGGCTGAGTTTGATACCTGCCCAAAGTAGCTCCTCCTCAGCCCAGATTTCAACCCCCCCTGGGACCCATCTATCCCTCTGCTTCCCTCCCTCTTCCCCTCTGCTAATTTACACATAGCCTCTCCCTTCTGTTTTCTTCCCTGTTTCGCTCCCTGCTGCTGTTCTTTTGCCCTTTGCTTCAACCACTCTGACCTCAGGTCATCTGCTTAATGCTAAGGCAAAGTTATCCTGAAGGAAATAATTTTTTAAAGGTTATAAACTTTTACTGTAAGTTTCTCAGCAGGTGGTTACACAAAAGCATGGGGCAAACAAGAACATTCTTCCCTGTGAGAAGTCACAACAGCAAAACACACAGATGAACAGAACAGCTTTTCTCTTTAATGATGATGAAAGATCAATCGAATGACATCAGATCTACTTCTGATCACAAGTTCCACAGAATCCGGAGAAGCAACGAAGGCAAGTATTCAACACAAACACGTCTATTTTCAGAAGAGACTCCTGATGGCTGAAGGAATAGGAACAAGACACAGCTGAAGGAGAGTCTGAGTGCTCTTGGGGTTGCTCTCTACAGAAAGAGTGGGAAGCAGATAGCCACTCCCCTGAGAGCGTCAAAGTGTCACGGCAGAGGTCAGAGCAGAGTTACACAGATTCATCAGAAGGGACAAGTTGCTATCTGGCCTGGAGGATCCAACTAAAACCTCCTGAAGTATACTGATACAGGGGAAAGCCTGCCGCAATCACAGGCCAGGGAGCAGGATGCTGGACACAGAGAGAAGGAAGAGGCAAATGATGGCCATGGCCATCCTGTGGTGCCCAGGAGAGGAGAGGGAGTGTTATTGCCTGCAGACTTGTGGCTGGGCTACTCTGAATGAAGAGATGATGGTGGATCAAGTAGCCAATAGACTCTGGGTGATGCGCGTCCAGAGGAATTTGATGTTTTTGGTTCATAGTTTCATGATCCCTACCATGAAATATACAAATTGGGTTACCTTAGCTTGATATCCTTCAGCACTTAATAAAAAGACTTCTGATGAAGACCCGCCTTTCTTTGTGACTGGGAGATGATGGGCGGTAGACCCACACCATATTATCGTTTTGGGGGGACAAGGACAGTAGTGACTCACTGCTCAGTGTAAACAAAGAGGTAAGACCTTTAGGTCAGTCTCAGTCTTTGGACCTTGTACTTAGGATGAAAGAGTCTCAGAGAACTTCCTTCCCTTAGAGCAATGGTTCTAAGACCTTCATGTACATCAGATCACGCAGAAGGCTTGTTTTGCTGAGCTCTACTCCCCAGGTATCTGATCCAAGAGCTCTGTGTTTTCAACAAGCAAGCTCTGAGGTTATACTGAGTTGTGGGGCTAGGGACCACACTTTGAGAACCGCTAAGAATTCCCTTTGCCCCCACATCTAGGCTACTCTCCAGACCAAGTGAATCAGAATCTCTAGGGGCTGAGGCACAAGCATCAGTATTTTTTAAAACTCCCTGAGTGTTTCCAAAGATGACCAGCTATCAGATATACCACTCTAAGCGAATGATTTCTAAGTGAGAGCCTGACATAAAAACACCATTGTTTGGGTAAGAAAGCACCATTTCCTATCCTGTAATAAAATAGAACAGGAATAACTGGGGAATGGGTGTTAACACTGTTTTATGCTGCTACTGTGCCAGGATTAAATTACTCCTTCCAGCAACCATCCCCATTGGACAGATGGATGAGCCTGGAGCCCAGTGAGGTTAAGTAATTTATCTGAGATAAATTAAGTAATTTATCTATGTGCCTAGTGACAGGGCTGGGTTTTGAACTCAGGTACCTCTGTCTCAGGTCCCTGCATGAGGCCTGCACCACAGAGCCCTGTGTGATAAGTCCATAGGAATCTGTTAAATCTCTACTCTCACTCAGTACTTAAAGTGAAAATGGAATGAACCCCATCATTTATCAAACTGGGTTAGAATCCTGGTTAGGCTTTACCACGCAATCGTGATATAATTTGAGTGAGTCCTTTAGCCCCTCTGAGCTTGTTTTCTGATCTGGAAGATGGGTATAAATGTGCCTACTTCATAGGCCTGCTGGGAAGGCTAAAAAATAAAAAAAAAATTGCCAAGTCCTCCGTACAGCACCTGGCACTTACCTGAGTTGCAAGAAATGTTCTTCCCTTCCCCGTCTCTGTCAGCCTTTCCTCTAAGGGTCCTAAGAACCCAAAAGAGTTTTTTTGGTTCTTTTTCCCAATTGCTCCTTGACTGACTTTGAAAATACAACTTTCCTCACAACTGACTGAACAAATAAATTTGGGGGGGAATGAGAAGTTTTCCTGCTTGATGGAAGGAAGCACAGATGTTAGGCTTCGTTGAACAATGAGGTGCACACTCACGACACTTGAAATTGAGGAAATCTGTGCTACTAGTCGAGGGGAAGTAAGGAGTGATTTACAAACTGCGGTGTTCCAGGGATCCCTGAGCAGCTGCCCTGCGCCAAGGGTCGGGGGCTGGGTGGGGCACCCACAGCTGCAAGGTGTGCTTCAAGTCAGTTGTTACTAATCAAGAAAGTACTGAAGCTTGTGACTCACTCAAACAGTAACACGGTCAGCTAGAGAGGCTTTCTGGAGGGGAGGGCGGGAGCAGAGCCTGGCTCACTGGGATGGTACACAATTCTGGGTGGGACTTTGGGAGTCTTGCTAGTGAATGTCACCCAAACGCAGGCCAAAACGAAACGTGATTGCATATGCCATTTAAGGCAGATCGCAAGAACATTTGAGGCAATCTAGAATAACTGCCTCTCACTTCTGAGAAGTTTTGAGGGGAATCACTAAAGATACAGTTGCCTCAAAGATGGGATAAATAAATCAAAGGAAGAAAAATCTGGTGCTGGTTGTGGGCCGGCGGGGGGGAGGTGGGGGTTGGATACAGAATGGGAACAAATCCAGAAAGCCTATGCTAGGAGAGAGTCTTGAAATTGAGCGGAAAACTCAGAAGCTTGGAGACTCCTGGTCATGAAAGCAAAAAGTACTGTACAAGGCATTCCATGGCTTTCATTAATTAATAAAAGAAAGCAGAGCCCAACTTTATTCTAGTACTAAAGTCCAAGTGAAAATTAGTGGCAAGGGTTTCTTACATTAGGCAACAAAATGTCTATGGCAATTTTACAGAGATTTTAAAGTTGTTCTTCACCCGAACATTCCTTAAAATGATGCTGGGTAAAAGTTTAGGGACATAACGTTAAATTATCTGAGAAAGTATCTCTGTTGAGCACCAGAGTGATCTAATCAGGAAGAAAATCTTGTGATTCCAGAAAAGGAAAAGTTTAGAAAACTACAAAGGACCTTATGTATTACCATTGCTGACTGTTTCGACAACATCCAACCCCGTTTTATTTTCAATTTTTTTATGTAGGCTCCACACCCAGTGTGGGGCTTGGACTCACAACCCTGAGTTGGAGAACTGAGCTGAGACCAAGAGTCAAACACTTAAACTGAGCGAACCAGGCATTCCTTTAACCAACCCCCCCTCAAAAAAGATTTTATTTATTTATTTGACAGACAGAGATCTCAAGTAGGTAGAAAGGTAGGCAGAGAGAGGGGGCTAAGCAGGCTCCTTGCTGAGCAGAGAGCCCAATGCGGGGCTCAATCTCAGGACCCTGGAACCATGACCTGAGCCGAAAGCAGAGGCTTAACCCACTGAGTCACCCAGGTGCCCCCCTTTCATTCCCCTTTTAAGTGGAAATACAAACATCATCTGAGAGCACCATTTAGTAGCTCCTTAGCAAGGGTCTATTGAACAGTGAGCAGTCTGATGTGTATGTAAGATATGCAACATGCAGTCTGTGGAAGGGAAAGAGAAGTGCCATTTCGTGCTTATATTTGGACAAAAGGTGTGGTGGTGAAAGGAGTTTGTGCAAATTCCAAATAGATTTTCAAATCTAGAAAAAGAAATCCTCAGTTATGGACGAAGCTGTATTTCAAACAAAAACTGAAATAGCTTGCTTTCATTTCTGGAGTCAACAATAGCAAAAAGGGGACCTGTTTTGAATTTAAAAGAATCTGGGTGAGCCAGAGCCAAAAACAATAGAATTACCATAGTCTTCCTAAATTTATTATTATAATTATTAAATACATCAGCTTTTTTTTTTTAAGTTAAAATTTAAATTCAGTTACTTAACATATAATGTATTATTAGTGTCAGAGGTAGAGGTCAGTGAGTCATCAGTCTCATAAAATATCCAGAGTAAACTAGCTTCTTAAGGGTAAAGAAGGCTCTGGGATGGTCAAATTGTGGCCCAGGACACCCTTCATTATGAAACTTGGCCTAAGGGAGCTTAAGAAACCTTTAGAGTTGAGGGCAGGGCTCAGGGGCTCAGCCCAAGTGGCCAGCATCCCAGCAGGTGCCTCCTGGGTCACCTCCCATCTGGAAATCCAGGCCTTTCACGCTGGCCACAAGCCAGCAGCCTGCCACCTGCAGTCCTCTGATGCTGCTTGGGTCGCTGAGCAAACACCGGCTGTTTGCAAAAGTACGAGGTTCAATTTTGTAAGAACGGGCAAACCAAGCACTGAAGCACAGGAACACAGACACAGGGGCCTCGGCTAGACTAGGGGCCGGAAAGCTCGTCTGCCTGCCGGGGGTCCAATGGCAAAGGCAGGTCCGCAGGGTTCCAGGGGGAGGGAAGGCCCCCAGTGGCGGGCCCAGAGCCCCGTTCTCCCCCATGCTGTGCACCAGCTTCGTGGGAAGACTCAGCCGCAAGTGGACCGTGCAGGACTGCGGCCTCAGGCTGCTAAGCAGCCCAGAGCTCCGTCCTAGGTCGCCGCTTCCCAGAAGCGCAGTGGGTCCCTACCGTGAGCCTGCAGGTCGGGTGACCCGGAACGCACCGAGCCGCCGCCAGCGCCGGAGGGCGTCGCTCCTGCAGAGCTGCCGCGACCCTGGGACTCACGCCATTCTGCGAGCGGCCTAGGCCGGGCAGCAGCCACAGGCAGAGGGGCTCTGGGCCGTGCTGCCGCCGCCATGACAGCCCGCAGGTCACGCCGGCCGCCTGAGGCTCATTTCCCGCTTCCGCGTGGTGGGGGTACCGCGCCGAGCACCTGCGCGGAGCACCTGCGCGCAGAGCACCTGCCCGCGGCCCTGCGTGGGAGGGTCCTGCCAACCACAGACGGTGAGAGTGCTTCGAAAATCGCCACCGGGGCCCTTAACTCAGCGACTTACCCCCTCGTGAATCACAGTTCCTTCTTGATGCCTTTCTAGATTAAAGGAGAGTTGATTTTGGCCTTTGGGTTTTCTTAGCTTCTTATCCCTTATCCTGACTCTGTAAATGTTACCTTTGTTTCCCACGCCTAGAAGAATCATGTGACCTGTGGCTTCCTGTTTCTCCTCTGCTGTTGGTAAGTCCCGTGCCTATACAGTTCTGGAAGCCTATGGCCATATATAAAATTTTTCTGGACAGGGCCTGCTTCAGAACCACTTTTCTGTTCTGTTCTTCAAACATTTGGAATGGAGTTAATGGTGAAAACAATTTCAGGTGTTTTAACCTTTGCATGATAGTACTTTTCATCTTTTTTCAATGTATAAAAGCAAGTGCATAGTGACATAAGCCTATGCAATTTTATTAATAGATTAACTTTATGTAATTTTGTACCCTACATTCTTCATTCAATATTATAACATAACTGTTAATATTTCCCCACATCTCTTAAAAGTCTGTATGTAGGGGCATCTGGGTGGCTCAGTGGGTTAAAGCCTCTGCCTTTTGCTCAGGTCATGGCCCCAGGGTCCTGGGATCGAGCCCCGCATTGGGAATCTCTGCTCAGCGGGGAGTCTGCTTCCCTTCCTCTCTCTCTCTGCCTGCTTCTCTGCCTACTTATGATGTGTCTGTCAAATAAATAAATAAAATATATTTTTTAAAAGACTGTATGTAAATATTATTCACAATGGCCATTTCTCCACTTAGTAGGCTATATCATAATTTACTAAATCATTTCCCTATTGTTATATATCTGAGTGGTTGTCCGTTTTCCACTGTAATAATACTGCAATGAACATCTTTTTTCATGAAGTTTTTTCTGTTTTTTATTTACCTCCTTAGAGTAGATTTCTATAAGACGAATTTTGGGTTAAAGGCTATGAATATTTTCAAAATACTTTGATGTGCTGGTGTAGAGGGGTAGCACTAAAACAGTTTTGAACAATAGGGATTTCACTAAATAACTATGATTGATACTTGAAAAGAAGATAGAAAGAGAGAAGGATGGCATGTGGAATCTTTTTCGAGCTTTAGGACCTTGTTCATAAATATATGAAATAAATCGTGTGCTTTAGAGAGTCTCATCCCTGCGTGTTTAATCAGCTTCACTCTTAGCCTACACTTCTGTAGAAAGTCGAGAGAGTATCTGTCATGCAGGTGATTATGGCTTACTCCAAGTACACACTGGGGGCTTCTCAAGCAGCTGCTGTCCCCATACCACTGTCATCACAGTTCTGGTGGCTACAGAAGTAGAAAGGATCTTAGAGATGTCTGCCTACTCTCCTTGTTTTACAGTTGAAGAAACTGATGCAAGGCAGAGATAGTGTAGTGGTTCTGAACCCTGGTTTCATGTTAAAATTCCTATAGGGAGATTTTTAAAACTCCTAACTCTGTTCCCAGCTATTCTGATGTCATTAGTTGGAGGGGGACCCAGGCATCAGTATTCTATAAAAACTCCGTAGGTAATAGTAACACAACCTAGGATTCAGAGGCTTGGGCAGAGCAGGAAAGGAATGGGCTTTAGAGTCACTAACATCTGCATCAAATCCCAGCTTTGCCATTTATTAGCTTTGAGATTTTGAATAGGTTAATGATCCTCAGAGTTCTTATTTGTAAATCATAAGACTGCATGAGGACCACATGAAACAGTGTATGTAATGGGTATTTCAAGGTTCCTGGCACTTGACTTGCATTCAAAAATGTCCTTTAGTGTATACCTAAGATCCCATAGCTAGTTAATGGCAAAACTACAAGGCTAGTTAGAACTGAGCTGTGTACCCAGTAAGGCACTTAATGAAAGCTTGAATGATGTTCCTTTGCTAGGATGATCTTTAAACATCAATATGCATGCTACCAAGACCTCCAAACTCCGTGTTGAGTTGATATTAGAACAGGGTCTTACCTCACAGAGAGAGATATCTCATTTACTAGGTATTAATTTACATTCTACTTTTAGTTCTTCAGCTAAAAAGGAATCTATTTTTATTCCAATTAAACAATTGATTATGACTGAACTGCTAGAATTCATATTTTTATAATTATATAAATGTATGAGAATGTTTATGTAACTCATATTTTAAGCTAAGGACATATCAGTTAAAATGTCCTTCTAAAAAAATTGACATGAATATTATAAGACCCCTCAAGCAATGAGCTAATACTATTTTCTCTTTCACTGACTTCAGCCTAAAGGTCTTCAGCACATTTTCTATCATATCTTTTATAATAGATAGATAAATACAGCTGAGTTTAGTTTCAAAAGGCCTAGGATTGAGGCCTGGTTCTGTCATTCATTTTGTGTAAACCTTAGATGGTCATTTTTCTTTGCCCTTTCGCCTTCTCATTAGTAAAATGAGGCCCGTCATGGCATGATCTGGCTTGAGCACAAAGTGAGAATTGTGCTGCTGACCCAGTAGGACATAGTTATTAACCATTTATTAAGCACCTCCTGTGTGCCCTACTCTATGGTAGGAGCCCCCTGGGAATTACAAAGCTCTTGGCTTTCTGGAGGGCAGCCTGGAGTCTAGCTAGAAGAGAGAAATCCCACATATGAAGAACAGCTAAGGACCAATTTCCACCTAAGAGCTGTGATATGTCCAGCCCAAGTGACTCATGTAAGAAATAAATGGGAACAGTTAAGAGATAATAGGGAGAAAAGAGAAGGAGTTGAAATTAAATTTCTGTCTCTTAGCTCTTTCTCTTCAGTCTCCTGCACAATAGTCATGGATACCAACAACCTGAAACAAAACTGTTTCAAGTTGCTGGAACCAGACATTTTCCCAATAGCACATTCCAGCCCTTTGTCTATGTTCTTCACCCCCATGACTTTGCCTGGTTTTCTGCAGACTTTGCAAGCCCCAGTTTTTGTTGCCCCCACCCCTGTTTAGACCTTGTGTGCCTCATACAGCTTTTGACAGAGCCCATACTGAGTAGCGGATTCACAAAGGGTACCCAGTCTGCAAATAGCCGTGTAGGAAGTGTGGCGGCAGGAATGTTTGAACTGTGCCATCTCACAGATGGCCGCTGGGAGGGCAAGTCCTTGCTGGGAGTCACAACCCTTGGCATGGGTGAGCAGCTGATGAGACTGGTGGGCATTTTGGTCTGACCCCATTCTAAGCTACAATCGGAGTACTTCAATTGCCCAATTGTAACATACTCTTCCAGCAGCTGGGAAAAAAACAACAGTGGCAGCCCATATATTGAACCTCAGAAGCTGTCTGGATTATGAAGATGGAAGAGGAAATTTGAGAGACTCATAATGAAAGGGTTTAACAAGAGCTCCTGTGAAACTGTTGATTCGCAAACTCTTGGAGCACTGGAAATGATTTCCTTAACAACGGAAGGGAAATTGACCAGGGGCGTGAGACGCTCATTTATTTTTCAGATGAGTGCAGTGGCATTGCCAAGAGAAAGAGAATGTCTGCTCTAGCCAGAGTTTTTGCCCTCCGCACAGCCAGATTCCCTGTGCGTCCTTGCACAAATTATTTCATCTCCCAGGGTCTCAGTTTATCCATCTGTAAAATGACAGGTTGATCTAAGTAAACTGCAACATCCTTTTTGACGGGAACATCCTGATTCTGTGTGAGCCATCTTGAGGGTTGCTGAATTATGCAAGGCCTCGAGAGATTTCACTGTGTAAGAGTCGAAGGAAGCATATTCATGGACTTTGACTAAGTGGGGCTCAGGCACCTCCACGTTGCTGTGCTGTGCTGTGCCGGGCTGTGCTCTGCTGTGCAGGGAAAGGATGACGAGTCTCCACCTCAGGGAAAAGAGAGCTATTTTGAGGCAGGGCTGATTAGAGATAAGGTGTCTCCTTTCTTCACAGTGCTCTGGCCATGACTCATCCGAAGTTCTCGGGCTTAAAGCTTAACCCCAGATGGATGGATGAAAGCTAATTTCCCTGCTCGCCTTGGAAAATGGCGCCCAGTAAATTGCTTCCCGAGCCCCAGATTTATCAGCATCCGTTAGGAACATTCTTTGACCTCTCCTTGCTTCAAGAGCTTCCCTGAAGTGCAACCCTTGCTTGTAACCTCTCTCCTTGACATCTCTTGTTTGCTCTTTCCTGTTATTCCTGGAGTCTTCTGGCTTCTATAAAGGGGAATGGCTCAGTAATCCTCTTAACAGCAAAAAAAAATCCAGCCACCCCTGTTAGGTAGGGGGTTGGAAGTGTCACAAGATTCTTGAAAGAACCACAGGACAAAGCTGCAGAAACACTTTGCCTGGAAAAGCCCAGAACATGAATGGCACAAAAGACTACTAGAGTTACAGTGGTTTGCGTGCCAACAAAAGAAAACCATAAGGTACAGTTATGCTAACAGTTTAATTTAAAAATTTTTACAAAATCAACATGTTTTTAAAAAGATACGTTACAAAATGTTTTAATTTCTTGCCTTTTCCTTTCTTCATTTATTTCCACCCTCGGTGTATTATCTTTGATTGATTTGTTTATTTTTTGGCTTGGGAATGTTGAAAGCACCCTTGTGACACTTGACATGATAGGACCATGGGGCCATGACTTGGACGGCACTGATTTTATTCAGTCACTTTGTTCCTAACAAGCTGGATCCAGATGGAATTGTTAAAAACTGACTCATATTTCAAAGACACTGGAGAGAGCTCACTTTAAAAAAATACACACCAAAGCCCTTTCTAATGAGAATAATCACCCCTCTGTTTGTTTTGAAAATTAAGGTTTTTGAATTTTAAGGTTCTTGAAATAATGGACATAACGCAGTGTGGGAAACACTGCTCTTGAGAGAGAACTGTGGAGTCAAAATGACCCAAGACCATGGGATAATTATATGTGCTTCTTTGAAGTTCTCTTTCTCTACCTGGGAAGATAGGATTGCCCCTATGTGTCAAATTCCCAGCTGTAGAGCTGGGTGCTCTAACAAAAAGGAACCAGATTGGGCTGTAGGAGCCCAAGTTCCAGCTTAGTCTCTGTCCCCTACCAGCTGTGTGACCTCAAAAAAGTCACTACTCGGGACCTCAGTGTCCTCATTTATAACACGAGAATTTTATACAAAGGGATCTGTAAGGCCTCTCAATTATGATATTTCAGGATTTGAACAATTTATTATTTGGGAACAGCTACAAAAGAAAAAAGAACTTGGTAGTATCAATTTCAATTCAAGTTAAGAACCAGTTTGAGGCACCCGTGCTATCTTGGTCTGTTAGATATTGGGTAGGATAGGATGTAGCCTTCAAGCATTCATTCACTCAACAAACATTTATGAACACCTACCATGTGTAGGACACCATGCTAAGGGTTCAGGATACAGATATGAATAAAACCCAGCACCTGTAGGGAGCTTTCCATTACACAGGAGATAGGCACATGAACATTTAAAAAAATTTTTAAAGTTAATTATTTATGTATTTAGTCCATTAGACTCTGAGATTCTTCATTACCAAGTAATATACCAAGACACATTTTTCACCATACTGCTCAGCTTTTACCTCATGCCTCAGAGCCACTGGGTTGAGGTGAAGCCAGGATTCTCTATTGATTGTTTTAAAATTTTTATCATGAAAATTTTAAATATGAAGAGACAGAGAACACAAAGAACCTTTATGTAATCGTTACTGAACTTCAATAATTACCAATTCATAACCAACCTTGTTTAAACTGTAACTTCCCTTAACTCCAGATGATTTTGAAGTAAACCCAAAACATTGTATCATTTCATCTGTAAATGTTTAAGAATATATTCCTAAAAAACAGTGCTTCTTTTTTTCATTCATTTTTTTTGTTTTATTTGTTTATTTATTTGTCAGAAAAAGAGAGAGAGTGCGAGTGCATGCACACACACGCACACACACATACACACACACACACACACAAGTAGGCAGAGAGGCAGGCAAAGGCAGAGGGAGAAGCAGGCTCCCTGCTGAGCAAGGGGCCCTATGGGGGTCTTGATCCCAGGACCCTGGGATCATGACCTGAGACGAAGGCAGCGGCTTAACCCACTGAGCCACCCAGGTGTCCCTCATTCATTTTTTTAAAGATTTATTTATTTACTTTAGAGGAGGGGAGGGAGAGAGAGACAGGGAAGGGCAGAGGGAGAGAGAGAGAATCTCAAGCAGACTACCCACTGAGCGGAACCCCATGCAGGGCTGGACTGTGGGGCTTGATTCCACCCTCCCCAAAACCATGACCTGAGCAGAAATCTAGAGTCAACGTTTAAACCAACTGAGCCACCCAGCTGCTCCTCTTCCTCTTCCTCCTCTTCCTCTGCTTCTTCCTCCTCCTCCTCCTCTCCTTGTTCTTGTTCTTGTTCTTTGAATGTACTATCATGCTTACAATGGCCTGTTTGTCGATCTGCAGGCTGGCAATACAGATAGAAATTTCCGCTTTCCAAAAAACAAAACAAAACAAAACACTCATCAGTTGTATACCTGTAACTTATTTTCAGTGTCGACATCATATTTCAATAAAAAGATAGAACCAAACATAACCACAATAGCACTACCATGCCCACCAAGGGAGCGAGCATGGCCTTGGGGCACAGCCTCTGGTGAAGCTCTCAGAAGTCCTTAGGAACAGAGGAGAAGGCCGTCAGGGCTGGCTAGGGGCCCAAATGATGGGGCAGAGACGATGAAAGATTTTCCCTGTCTGTCCACAGCATGGCTCACCCAGGTGCCTAGCGTTCCCAGAGCTGCTCCAAGGTGGGACTCCGCAAGGTGGGTCCAAGGCCACGTGGCTGGCTCGAGATGCCATCCATGGCAAACGGCCTGTGCACATGTGCTGCTGTCTCGCATCATAAAGAAGAGGCAAGAAACCCTTTCTGTCTCCCTGAGTTATTTTCCTTCAGATGGGCCCATAAGCTCTATAACTTTGGCATCTAGCTCTATAACCTCTGGCATCTTTGAAGAGACTGCCTTCTTGTTCCCCACACTCAGACTCTGTGTGTTTTCAAACAGTTAAGCATTTTGTGCCTGTCCTGCCCTCACCCACAGCACACCACCCTTGAATTTTTTATCGGCTAGGCCTGCCCACACTGTGGAGGCAACTCCAGAAGCTTCCTTTCCTCCTTGCTCTCCGGTGATGCCTCAAGGCCCAGCCTCCCTGCCCCTGACCCTCTGGTAGCAGCAATCTCAAGAAGGCTGCTGTCAGGGCCCAAACTGTGCCTGCCTCCAAGGCTGCTGGGAGAGCCAAAGGGTACGATGCAGGCCATGCCCCTGCCCTGTCAGTAAACCTCAGTAAGTTTGGGATTTTGGTACTGTTTTTATTTTTTAAAATTCCTGTTATAGGAAATTTTATTATTTATTTATTTATTAAAATATTTATTTATTGAGAGAGAGAGAGAAGGCATGAGGGGGGAGGTGGAGAGTAAGAGAAAAAAGCAGACTCGCCGCTGCCTGGGAAACCAGATGTGGAGCTCTATCCCAGGACCCCGGAGATCATGACCTGAGCTGAAGGCAGGTGCATAACCAACTGGGCCACCCAGGTGCCCCTGTATTTCTTTTTGAATAATATAGACATGTCTTAAATTCAAAAAGTACAGAGGACAAAAAGAGAAAAGTCTCTCCCTCTCTCCTCACCTCTGTCCACCATGAAAACTAATATCCTTTATGCTGTAACACATGGAGTCTATTTCTCTTCCTTGAACTTGGGTTTGGGCCAAAGAGACTCTGGCAAACATCACGCAAGTAAAGGCTTCAAAGTGTTTGTGCCCTGGGTTTGCTCTCTTTCTTCTGGGGGCTCTGACACTGCCATGCGAAGAAGCCCCAGCCAACACAGCCAACCCACAGAAATGTGAGCTGGATAAAATGGGTGTTTTCAGCTACTTTGGGCTGGGGTGGTGTACAGCACAGGTCAGCTGATACCTTCCCAGCTCCCACACCCACCTGCGGACACTGCTTCCCAGGGGGATACAATATTACCAGCTTGGGAATCTTTTCAAAGACAGTCTCTGTATAAATACATATTCTCCTCCCTCCCTGACTTCCCCTCTCTTTTAAACAAATGATGACACGCCAGTTCTTAAGCTAGTTGTATTTGTCTGACATAACAGTATGTTCTGGAGCTCCTTCCCTCCCAGTGCGCGAGGAGCTTTCTTTATAGTGTGCCATCCTACGTGCAGCCCATAAATTATTTAATCAGGCCCTTATTGATAGCATTTAGATTGTTTCCAGACTTCTGTGATGTGCAGAGACACTTGCAACGAACACCGTTGCGCCCCATCACCCCCACACACCTGAGCGTTCTGCAGGATGAACTCCTGGCCGTGCCTGGCACCGTGTGAGTGCAACAGGGCCACACACGGAATATAACCTGCGGGGAAGGAAACGCTTTTTGCCCCTCGGGCTCCCCTTTTCTCTTGGACGCAGGTGTCCAGCTGCATATTTCCAATGTCCCTACTTGTCTCTTTTGCTGACAAGGACAAAGCTTCCATTTCCGGCTCACCCCGTCTTCTACCAGCCCAGGCTGAGGCCGGGCCAGGACCAGTGCCCCAGCGGTGAGGGGTTTCCTGACCCCTGCCTCCCCTCCCAGCCCTAGAATTTGCAAACACTGATGTGCAGCTCTGGGAGCTACATGACTGTGACTCTGCGGACAGTTCAGGTAAGTTATCATTGACTGACAGACAGTGACAAGCCCAGGAAGGGCAGGAGTCTTGGGGCACACAGACTAGTGGCTGGAGCAGCAGGACAAAGGAGCCCATGTGTGATGAGTTCTAACTTCTTCCCACTTCACCCCCAGGCCATGAGTGCCAAGGAGCACACTCAAGCTCACCAACCTCAACAGAGCTGCAGTCCCCATGGGGTATCCCTGGTGACTAGGGAACAGGAGTCGGCACCCAGCAACTGGCAGCATGCCTGGGTGCTCGGGAGCAAAGGGCCCACGCCCGCTCCCCGGTTCTGGCCGTCTCCCTCACTTCCCTTTCCGCCATGCCAAGGCCGGCTTCTCCAAACACGGGGTGGGTCTGGATCTCTCTGCTCCCTGGGAAGAAGCGCATTCCAGAGCAGACCGGATCCCCAAGGTGACCTGCTGCCCTTTGCTGGTGTCCCCATGAGGACCTGAACTGCGGACTTGCTGTCTTTCCCCATCGCCCTCCTCCCTTCTCTTCTGTTTGGCAGAGCTCAGCATCGGCTCTGGTCCTTGTCAACACTTAACATAAACCTTCCCCTTCCTGCCCGAGTCACATCTGGGCCCCACGGCCGTGCTCACAGACCTCTGTGGCTCTTCGGATAGGGGAGGTGGCCGCCTCGTTCAGTCTCCGAGGGGCCTGGCCCTCCTCTTCTCTGGGATGTGGAGAGAATCCTGGGCTCGGAGCTCCCCGAACAGGGAGACAATTCTGTCCACACCTGATAAGGCTGACGCCGAGGTGAGGTCAGCGCCTGGTGAGGAGCCAGCCAGGCCCGCCACAGATAACCTGAGGGTGCCCGGGATCCTCGTGGCGCTCAGGAAGGAAAGTACCTGCACCGAGTGCAAAAGTGGGCTCTGGGGAGGGGAGAGAAAGGACCAGGGTGTGGAAACACAGCCTCTGAAGAGGACCTGTGGTGTGATCTTGGGGGGAGGGGGGTTGCTCAGCCAGGGATCTCCTAGGGGCCTTCATCTGCCCACACTCACAGCCGTTACCTCCAAAGCTGCAGACCCTTCGGGAATTGAATTTCTCACTTCCGGTATCTTGGCTGCTTGAGCTGTTGGAAGTCGCTCATTATCATGGGTTTTATTTACTCCCTGACTAGGCCCCTCACTCCTGAAGTGGGTGGGCAGGGTTTCTCTCCATCTTCCTGCTTAAAATAGATCTTTAATAAATACTTGTTAGCTCATGGTTTTTAAAAAAATCACGACTCTGCTTTTTGGGTGGAATTTCGTCTGAACAATAGTCGACGATGACTATCGACTGAGCAGCACTGTACTTACGCTGCCCAGTTGAACCCCTCTGCCAGGAAGTATTGCCTCCACTTCGTGGGGAGAAAATGAAGCCTGGAAGAGGCTTGCCCAAGCTCACACAACTTGCCAGAGGTTGGGCTGGGGCTTAAACCCTGGTGCACAGGACTCCCGAATTCAGGCTCCTTTCTCTTAGTACCCAAGTGTTGCTTTGGGGCTGAGGGGAAAAAACACTGAGGGCAGAAGCAAAACACTGCCAGGGACCAAAACTTCCTCTTCTTCTGCTCATCTCGGTCATGGGCCTGCGATCACCCCTGCCTCTCTGGGCCCCACGTGGAAGGCGGGCATCAATAGACCACGGAGAATAAACACTGAGCAAGGACCAGACCACCTTTGGTTTTGCACACACCAGCCTCCCCCAGAGGCTCACAGGTGGGGGAAGAAATGAGCCCAAACCTCTTTCCTAACTCCCCCGACATGAACTGTAGAGCTGGTTCTGGGTTAGTGAGAGGGAAGCTCACACAAATGTTGGCTTAACATTTCTAAGGCTCCTTAAATGGTGCTTAAATGATTATAAAAATAATAAACTGTCAGATCCTTTCCCTTTATTCTAGTCTCAAGTCTCTTACAGACCATGTGGCTGTGGGCAACTTGGGGAGGTCATATAACCTCCCTGAGGCTCATCTCTTCACTTTAAAAGCAGGATAATGACGGTGATATGCGGTAAAACCCAGCACGATGTACACTGGTGCATCAAAGGGCCCCAATCAACGTTTGATGCTCGAATGAATGAAATATAGGGATTGTTCTACTTATTTTGCATCTCCTTCAGCACTTAGCATGTTCTGGACTTGTGCATGATTAATGAGTATTTTGAGGCTGTCTTTACAGTTAAGAATGAGGACATGTTCTGTTAAAAAAAAAAAAATCAGCTCCACTTAAACACAGAGAAACTGTTGTTAAGAGAGCCTGTGATTTGCTGCAGGACCCATGGGGTGTTGTGGTATTGGAATTAATAATAAAGATTTGTTAATTCTCTGCTTTTTCCCTGGCTGCCTTCCAAGAGGTGATGTGGAATCCTGCTGCTTCTGCTCCAGATAAATCAATGATAATCTTCAGCCCAGTGAGGGGCAAGTCATAGGGATGTACTCCCATGTCAATGGCGCGGCTAAAAGTAGATTTCTTGGAAGTCATTTACAAGAGGCTTTGAATTTGCCAGATTGCTTGCTGAGCCTAAAATACTGCACGCATGTGGCGACCTTGACTTGGCTATTTCCATGAATCCTCTTTTCCCTTAAGCCCTGGCCGACATTTCCAAGTCACACGGCAGGGATCTCTGTCTTTCTGCTAATGATCATTGTACAGGTCCGGCCCATTCTCCGTGCACCGCTCACTTCCTGGCATTGACTCTGCTCCGATGGGAATGGAGGGGAACAGAGGGGGGCTGCATGTGACCTGCTCTTCCCTTTATAGTTCCTTTGTCGAGGCAACCTTTGAGTAGGAGAACCTTTTCTCTGTCCTTCTGTCCACTCCTCCCTTTGTTTATTCACCCACTGTTGAATGGGAAGCACGGTGGCGGCTGTGAGTGTACAAAGAGGGAGCAAGGTGTGGACTTGGCTTTTGACAAGCTGAATGTAGGCAGAAGAAAAGACATAAGCCAAACATCAGTGGTGATTACCTCCAGGTGGCAGGTTTAAGAGCGGTTTTTATTTTCTTCTTTGTGGGTGTCTGCATTTCTGATTTTTCCTTCAATGAGTGTGTATTAGTATGTGTGCAATGAAAGTCATTCAAAGGGTGAGTACGTGGCCAGCAGGTGCTGAGTGCATGGGGAGGTGTGGATGAAAATACGAGAGGAGAGAGAGGACAGTGTCATTGCCTGTCCAGGTGGATCTGAAGACGGTTTTGGAGAAGGTCATCATTGAGCTGAGTCTGGAAGTTGGAGGGAGGTCTTGGGTGGACAGCTGTGGGATGGTGTGCCCTGCGCTTCTCTCATGTGACTCCCAGCTCTGTGGCTCTGTGCTGAGAGAGCTGCCAGGTTCTCAGATGGCTTTGCCCTTATCCCCACAGTATCACATTGCTCTTTAAGAAAGTCCCTTGTCAGGGCACCTGGGTGGCTCAGTGGATTAAAACCTCTGCCTTCAGCTCAGGTCATGATCCCAGGGTCCTGGGATCGAGCCCCACATCGGGTTCTCTGCTCAGCCGGGAGCCTGTTTCCCTCTCTCTGCCTGCCTCTCTGCCTCCCTGTGATCTCTGTCAAATAAATAAATAAAATCTTAAAAAAAAAAAAAAAAAAGAAAAGAAAAGAAAAGAAAGACCCTTGTCTAAAAGCTCACAAGGGCCCCTCTTTGGGGAAAGCAGAAAAGCTAGAGGCACAGATTTCAGAGGTGAGGGATAATGGCCATGCCCCCTGCTCTCTCATTCTGTAACTAAGGGCGGGCAGCTAGAACCCTGGCCTTGGACAATTTTAGCCCTTGTCACATTCTGCCAACTGGCACACTCCGGCCACTTCAACTCCTCACTCTCTACCGCCCCCACTCCCCGGCTTCAGCATCTTGTCTGCCTGGGAAGAGTGTACAGAGAATATCAACTGCCACACAGCTCAGGAGTTTCTCCTGGGGGGGTTCCTCATCCCCAAACACACGCTCGGCGCAGATCAATCTGCCTAACTGTGGCTCTCTGGATGAGATGACCGTGTGGGTAGAGGCAGCAAGACCACGTGGGTTGTTTCTGTTTTAGGTTCACCCAGTTGCCTTAGCAACAGGAAACAAAAGGAGGCACAGCACTACCTAGTAAGGCCCCATCCCTCCACCAGAGAGGCAGGGGGAAAGAAGGGAGCACTGGCCTGGAAGTGCGGAGGCTAGGCTTCCTGCCGGGGCTCTGTGGGCCACTGGCTGGCTGCTTCCCACAAGTCACCTCCCCCCCTGGCCTATTCTAGAGAGAATGGAGACTGAGGACTCTCTGGTCTGGATGGGCTAGAAATAATGTTAAGGAGCACAGTCCTCTGTTTTCTGTGGCTTTGGGCACAGGAAGGGCATCAGAGGGCAATTTTATGTCAACCAGTCTTCTGCGAGTTCACTTGCTTCTCCCCACCTGTGAGACAGGAATGTTTGCTGACCAAGCAGACGACTCAGCTCCCAGCAAGCTGGTTTTGGGCCTCACCTGGACTCCCAGGGTGAGTATCGCTTTATCTGGGATAGGAGGTAATCCTGACTCTGATCCTTGAACATGAGCAAGTAGAAAGGAAACTGAAGAAATCAGAAACAATTACGAGCAACACAACTATACAAATATCTGTAATAATAGAAATGATAATAAAAATAATCTCCTTGGCATGGCCTTTGAAATTTTCAGGGAACTTTCCTATCCATTCTCTTGTCACACTCTTGTAATCACCCAGTAAGGCAGGCAGAGAGCAGATATTACAATGTCTGTGTTTCAGTGAAGGATACTGAGGCAACGATGAAGGTACTGAACAACGATGGAGCCAAACCTGGGCCTCTGTCCTCTACCCCTTGGGCTCAGGTCCTATTCTTTGGACATGATCCATGTGAGCTATTATGATGTAACAGAAGCATTCTCCAACCTTGTTTGTGGCTGTCGGGTCTTGGACTTAACACATGTCAGACACCTATCTGATAAAGCAAGAAAATCAAGATTCATTCATTCAACAACTAATTTTATTGAACACACTATGTGCCAAAGCTCAGAGCTAGGCACTAAGCATTCAAAGATGAACAAGATGTGGTCTCTACTCCGGAGTAGCTCCCATCTATTAGGCAGTTACTCTGGCTTAATTAAATCTCTCCCAGTGACACTGGATGTGAGTCACCAACCATGAAATCCCCAAAGTGTCACCTCCTACCCTGCAACCTTTTTGGTACCCCAAAAGAATTCCACTGTGGCTGTATTTGTGATAGGAAAAGGCCTACTTCCCTTTAAACTGGTGGAAGGTTAACCAGGAACAAGGAGAAAAGAAGCCTTAAGCCAATGCTCACTGCACCTCTGGCTCTGGCTCTGGGCGGAGCTTCAGGGAGACGAGAGATATCCCTTGGGCTGGTGAGGAGAGCCTTGGGAAGCAGCCTGCCGGACAAAGGCTGAGGGCTGACAGGGAGGCGGTAAACAGCTGCAAATGGATGTCAGAAGGAAACCTGAAGCTCATTCTTTGAACGCTCTCGCCATTAAGGTCCCATCTCCACGGATGGGGAGTTGGGGGCCACACTTTACCTACAGCAGGTAATTGTCTGAAATTGATGTGTAGTATCTTCATGGTAGAGACCTAAAAGTGCAAACCAGCTCAACAGTGGTGGACCCCATCCCAAAGCTTGAGGGAAATGGTTTAGCATTTTTACCTCCTTCTCTACACTGGGCCAAACATGACTTGTTCTACAAACAGAAAAAGCATTCATCAACCTTTTATACTTTCTTAAAGCAGCCTTTATCTGCTCAATAAAATGGCAATGAGGGGACACATTTCCACATGAAGGATCCAAATTTTCAGGCAAACGTAAGGCTCCAGCGATACACTCTTAACTTACAGAAAACCACCTCTCACTTAGCTTTCTGCTTTCCTCTGCAGAATTTGTAGCCCAAACACAAACTGTGCGTTAAACTTGGCAGACCTGAAGGGACAAGTGAAACGGATTCAGAAAAGTCTGACTGAGTTCGTGATACAAGTAGGAACACCCGAAGGGAAATTAGGGCCCCCATGGTTTCATTTTTAAAGTACACGGACATGACCCACATCGGCGGAAAAAACATTCTTTGTTTTGTTTTGTTTTGCTTTTTCAGACCACCTTTACATGAGCCCATCTTTTTTTTTTTTTTTTTAAGATTTTATTTATTTATTTGACAAACAGAGATCACAATTAGGCAGAGAGGCAGGCAGAGAGAGAGGAAGGGAAGCAGGCTCTCCGATCAGCAGAGAGCCCAATTGATTGGGGCTCGGTCCCAGGACCCTGGGATCATGACCTGAGCCAAAGGCAGAGGCTTTAACCAACTGGGCCACCCAGGCGCCCCACATGAGCCCATCTTTTAAAAAAAGCAAAGAAATGCCCTAAGAATCAGGCTGCTGGGGCAAGTGGCAAGTGGAACTGGGCTATCCCCATGTTGTCAACATAGTAAATTAGACCCCGAACTTGGAAGAGGCCTTAGAAGTCATCTAGTTCATACGCTTTATCTCCCGCCGCCTCCATAATAAAGTAGTAAATTGGGGACCTACACTTGATTGGTTTCCCACTTGAAATCTGGGACCCGTGTAAACAATGTATATTCGTTTGCTAGGGTGGCTATAACAAATTACCACAAACTGGGGGGCTTGAACACCACTCTGTCTTACATTCTGAAGCCCAGAAGTCTGAGATCAAGGTATCGGCAGTGTAACTTCCTTCTGAAGGCTCATCGAGAGGAACCATTCCACCCTCCTCTCCTAGCTCCCCGCAGGTCGCCAGCCATCTTGGGCACTCCTTGACTTCTGGAAGCATCGCCCTGATCTCCGCAATATGGATTTAGCTGGCATTCTCCCTGAGCACACCTCTGTCTCTGCATCCAAATTTCTTTTTTAAATAAGGACACCAGTCATATTGAATTAGGGCTCATCTTAATTTAACTAATTATATCTGCAATAAGCCTATTTCCATATGAGGTTAAATTCTGAGGTACTAGGGTTAGAATCTCAACATAGGAATTTGGGGAGGAAACATAATTCGACCCATCACAGAACTCAAGCTACACTGTATCTGGTCCTCACAGCAAGGCCACAAGCCTGGTGTACTTATTCTACAGACACAGCAGGCCCTGAGGGTTAGGCTGTACCGGGGGGCACAGCCAGGCAGATGTGGGTGGGAACCAGGCTGCCTGGGTCATAACCCAGCCCCACCTCCCATGAGTTAATGAATGTGGATAGGTTGTTTTATCTCCCTGTGCCTCTGTTTCTTCATCTGAGATGAAGACCAGGGATAATATGGGTCCACGATTTCAAAACTCTAAAAGCTCCAAATGCCCAAAATTCCATTTATAACTCATTTGATGGCAAAACTTGACCTGAAATAAATTCATTTGGCACAAAACCTGTCTTGAGTTGATCTAAGGCTGCTTATCATCTTTATTTAGGCAATGTAGACATCTCCCTCCAGAAATATAAGCATGTTTGATTGTAGGATACTACTGTTGGAGATGCTGTAGGATGTTACGTATGTTGATATTATATTATGTATATGGAACATACGTGCTGGATTATATTTCTCAAGCTCCCAAATCTGAGGTCTCTGTTCTTGGTTTACAGATGGCTATCTTCTTTCTGTGTTCTTGCATGGTCTTTCTTCTGTGGGTGTATGTGTCCTAATCTCTCTTTCATCTCTCCTTATCCAGTCATATTGGATTGGGGTCCACCCAGTGATCTTATTTTCCATGTGATTATCCCTTGAAAGGCCCGGTCTTCAAATGCAGTCACATTCTGAGATTCTAGGAGGTAGGATGTCAATGGATGAATTCAGGGCTGGGGATCACAGTTAGGCCCATAATACTATCTTAAGAAACCAGATGAAGCACCACTCACACCAGATGTGTCTCACACACTTGCTGGCTTACTTCTGCCCCAGTGGTTTCCAAAGCGTGGTCCGGGATCACCTGCAATCGAATCCCTTGGGCCCTTAATAAAAAATAAGCCTGCCCTAAGCCCCTGAGTCAGACTCTGGGGGAGAGGACCGCAGGGCCCGGGGATGGACCTTGCTAGTTTCTTACATTCATGGGAAAGCTTAATTAAGGGGATTCAGGAAAAATGACAGAGCAAGGTTACTCCCCACCCCCGCCCTGTTGCTATTATCACTGCAGCTCCCCCCTCCTCAGGGGTGAGGAGCACAGTTCATCCTGATGCTCCCACAGCGTGGTTCACCCCACAGGCCTACGACACAACCTGTATTTCTGCTCAAAGCTAGCCTCCTGGTCCCGTCCGAATAGATGACGCACAGCTTCACCGCGTGGATGGCAGCCAAAGAGGCTGTTGGTGGTGACGTTCTGCAGAGCCCAAGGCTGAACCCGAGAGCAGAGGTGAAGGTGGTTCAGATCGTGGCTGACTCTGCGGAGGGACCCTGCTGGCTCCCCGCCAGATCACCTAGAGGGTACAGCAGGGCCATCCATGCGAGCGCGGACTTCTATCCATGACCCAAATAATCAACATGAGCCTGCCAGAGTGGCTCTCTGCTCTAGGGGCACACATGTGCCCATGCCCACGGCCATGACCCACCCCTGCATCAGGGTGGTCACCCGTCTCCCCCATCCACCATACCAGCAAAACAGCGGGGAGTGGGACCCTCACCAGAATGACCTTCCTGGGTGCCATGAAAACAAGTCATCATCAAAGCCGATGGTAGTGTTCCATCCCTCACCTTTCTCTGCTGGCTCCAGCTTGCATTTCTCATGCTTTAAAATACTTGCCTGACTGAAAATGTGGTGACTCACCTGGACTGGGACTGACTAGAACAGGCAGGAAGTGCTTTCTTCTGAGGAACTGTCAAAAACCAGCGTAGCACCTGAGGTCCTTCATGTCACACACATTGTTCCTGTCGAGGCAGAGGTATATTTCTTGCTCCTTTGTCAGAGCTGGAGCTGCTATGGAAAGTAAAGTGGTCAGGGTATGTCAAACCTTGGCATCGATACCACCCCAAGTTTGAGGAAATGGGGCAGGTTCCCCTAAAAATCTCCTCCTCATCCTCTACCTAGTGCAAAGTAGGCCCTGTTTTTGATAGGGCACAGTCTCTGAGTCCCGAGTACCTCAATGACTTATGAACTTTCTGAAGCTGGTCATTTGGAAACCTTGAATTAATTTAAACTTGAATTAATTTTAAAAAATAGGATAAAAAATTATACTGTCAACTAAACTGGGTTTATTGGTCCTCTCAGTTCCTCCTGAATTCCACGAGCTAGACACTGTGGTACACTGGAAAATCTAGTATTCCGAAGTCATTGTAATGAACGAATACACTCTAACGAGTATTAAAAGGGATCAAGAATGTGAAAGGTGACAGCACAGAGTCTGGCCCATAGATGCTCATTCCTTTTCTTGTCCTGTTTTTTTTTTCCTGCAATTTGAGATGAACATAATTTCTGGCTAACTAATATTCTCATATTGGCACATTTCTGCATGTGGCTTTGCAAACATTTAGAATGTCATAAATAATTCTTCAAGAAGAATTAGAAATAGTGGGGATACAGACCCTGAGACCAGTAGTTGCCGAAGTCATGAGCAGGGGCAGCTCCAGGACCAGCACAGGGAGCTTGCCTTCCCGCATGTGCGTGCTGCCTCCTTTTCTACATCCTGTCTCCCATATCCTATCTACCCCCTTGCCCTGCCTTCTGCCCTCTGGTTAGACCCAGCTCCAGTCCCAGCAGACCTCCTCCAGATGTCCAGCCACAAAGACCTGTCTTCCCCTCCAGCTCTTCCAGTCAGAATGTCAGTTTTTAGTGTTTGCTGAATTTTCCCCTCATTCTTCCATTTGGTCTCCAAAGAGAGTCCAGGAGCACCCCCTTACTGGCTGGATTATTATGGAGACATGACTTGACTTCTTTGAAACCCCACCTCCCAGTCTGTAAAGGGGGATCCTAGATTGTTAGGTTGTCATGAAGACTGATGGGAATAAAATGCATATCAGGGTAGTTTGTGAACTGTCAAGTGCCCAGAAAAGGATTATTCAAATCCCTCTTAGCATGTATACCTTCCTGGCACAGAGTAAGTGCTCAAAGAGTCGTGCCAGGTTATGTTTTGATTAACGATGTTTGGTGTGGGAATGCTGTCTTGATCCCTAAACGCACGGGGGGATGTCCTGAGCAGTCCCCCAAGGGTTCCGTTGGGTTCCTAATGTGGCTCCTGAAGGGGACCTCACCCATCCAGGCTCATGCACGGGAACATCCTTATTTTCAACCAAGAGTCTCTCACCTTGTGGGGAACAAATGAAGCCCCAAGACTAAGAATCCAAATGTTAGTTTGTTCCCACCATCTCTCACCTAGAACTTAATTCCAGCACAGTACCTTCCCTCCCCTGTACTTTCGGGGAGTCACTGGGGTGAGTCATCCTTCAGGTACTCACTTACAAATCTGTGTCCGGGTGCCAGGCACCGCCCCTCCCCCTGCTCTGCCATTCCGCTCTGGCAAAGCTGCCCCGTGGAGGTGAGGTCTTTCTCTCCTGTTATGCGCATTTATGGGGGTCTCATCATAATGACCCTGAATCTCAGTGTCTTTTAGAGTATGTAGTAAATAGTCCCGTTAGCTTCTCCTGACAGCTCTGTCCAGGAACCAGCCATGGATCCAGCCTGGGCAGGGCCAAGGACAGATTCAGCCAGTGTAACCACAATGGGTCCTCAAAACTCCTCCTTTCTCCGATGCGGACACTGCCCCTCAGTGAGCTCACTGGACTTGACGCCTTGCAGCTCTTCAAGAAAGGCTGATTGCTTTTCCCTGCGGGGTTTCCCACTGGCTCGCCAGCCATGACCAACTCTTAGCCCAGGCTCCAGCTTTTACCTTTCCCCTACCCAGATGAAGAAATGAAGGCTCAGAGTGTCAAGTCATTTACCCAAGGTCATACAGCCAACAGGTGGCAGAGGCCAGGGCCAAGCCCCAGAGCAAAGTCCGAACCCCAGGTTCTTTTTGATCCAAATCCCATGATCAAAGTGGCAACACGACAAGGTGTTCTGGTCCCAGCGTCCACACAGGAAAGCACGCTGTGCTGGTCAGTTTATTGTATGTACTTCTATCCTCCCTAGGGGCCTAAGTCTCTTTCTACTTGATTTCTACTGCAATTATGCTTTAGGCCCAAAATATTGGAGATTTCCTGCCCTTTCACCTTCCTTCCCTTCCTAGCTGCCCTCCCAAGAGAACTACAATTGATTTCAGTGTTATTTGGCTTATGGTTAAAAGCACTAAGGGGCTTATACAGGTGAGAGAATAAGGCAAGAGCCAAGAGCCACCCAAGCCAGCGTTCGGAGATAAACACAGAACCCTTGGCTTCTTCCCAAAGCCTCTACACCTGGCCACCCTACCCCAGCTCTGTGCTCCAACCTAAAGGTCCTGACTCTGAGTTCTCATTCTGCCCCCAAGCCTGGTAACCAGTACGGCGGCTGGATCCGTGCCTCCTTGTCCCCACCCCAACACAGGTGTTCCTTCTAGCCCATTCTAACGACGTGGTGTCTGCCCCCTTCCTGATTGATACTTCCCTTTTGAATGGGGGCCTGCACCTAGACTGGGCCCCAGCACTCTTGGTCCAGGCCCTGACCTTTTATCTTCGCTTTGCCTAAGTTCTCTTTGGGGATATGGATGTCCATCTCCCCTAGCGGCTCTCAAGGTACAAACCTTCTTCTCACGTGTAGCATAAATATCCCATTTCCTCCCCAGGCATGATCTGCCAGATAAGAAAACTCTTATTGGTGTGGGGTTGCACACCAGCCTGTGTTAGCCCGAGCCGGCCACGTCTTGGCCACTGTGGGGTCAGGTAGTTTGCTGCTGTCTTTGGTGGGCTCCCAATGCACCACCAGCCACAGTTCTTGGGGGCCCAGGTAACTAGGGAAAGTGAATTTAGGCTGGATCTCTTAAGACCCTATTTTGTATTATATACCCCCACCCCACCTTTGTCATCCTGCCATTCCTGCTTTGTGTTTCTTCATAGTACTTATCACCATTTTGACATACAATTTGTCCCTCTCCCTCCCTCTAGAAGTAAGCTCCCTGAGATTGTGGTCTGCTTTGCTTGAACAGGGTCTAGCCCATGGGGGCAGCTCAGTGATGATAGAATGTTGAATATGTTGAATGGGGCACTGCGACGCCCATGGCCTAGGCAGGCAAGGCCAGAGCACACATACTAAGGTGCTGGGAAGACCAGGAGTTCTCATTTCTTAGCTGACACAGAGCCCAGCTGCTTCAGGGCTGCCAGGGCGGATTTCTAAATGTCCTCCATCTTGGGGGGGGGTGTTTCTAAAAATACTTTCCGGGCACAGCGCTGGTCACTGTGAGAAATGCAAAGCCTTCAGGCAGCTTATCATTCCAGCTAGTCTCTAAGCCAGCCACCCCGCTGAAAAATCAATCGACTGTTCCTTCCCACAAGCCCTCAGCATGCCTGCACACCTCTGTGGGCCTCCCTGTTACTGGCTTGTCTCCTTCCTTCCCAGATGTGGGCCTGTCTGACTCATTCTTGCATCCTCCAGTGCCCAGCACAGAGCAGGGAAGCCACGCAGGGTGTGATAAATATTTGATGAAGAAACGAATGCCTGGATTCCACGTGCGGAGAAAGCCGGCCCCTTCTGAATTAATTATGTGACTCAAACGTCAGGGCATGATGATGAGTTTATTTCTACTTATTGTGAGTAATGATTTTTTTTCCCCAAAGAGTTTTTCAATTCCGAGATGTAAATTTTTAAATTGCGAATTTTAAGATATCCCTTATGGAACAGTACTATTTCCAAAAAGCACAGCATATATTTTAGAGTAAAATTGATGATTATTTTTCCTTTCCTGAGAATTTAAATATCTCCTTTTACTTAGAGCTGACTTTAAGAAAAAAAAATTATGGGTGAAATGTTTTACAGTATTGAAAACAAAAGTCTGTGAAGAAAACCCAATGCTATCTCTCCTTGGATAATTAAACTTTTAAATTATTATAAAAATTTTTTTTCTTTTTTCTTTTTTTTTTTACAGGCAGTAACAAATTATCTAGCTTCTCTTGGACTTAGGAGAGGGTGATTTGCTTTAAAAAGAGAAAATAATGCACAGAGGAGAAAGTAAGACACTTGTTTTCACATTCACAAGAGGAGAGACTATTTTTTAAATGCATTTGTGAAATGCACTACGCTTTAAACCATACTGGACACTTAGTTGATTATATTTATCTAATTCAATTATTAAAAATGTAATCAGTATCGGCACCTGGGTGGCTCAGTGGGTTAAAGCCTCTGCCTTCACCTCAGGTCATGATCCCAGGGTCCTGGGATCGAGCCCCCATATCGGGCTCTCTGCTCAGCGGGGAACCTGCTTCCTCCTCTCTCTCTGCCTGCCTCTCTGCCTACTTGTGATCTCTGTCTGTCAAATAAATAAATAAAATCTTTTAAAAAAATGTAATCAGCATCATAAAAAAATTTAAGAGGGGAAAAGTCCTGCTTTGATTTACTCTTTTTCTATATTAGTTATCTACATGGATCAATTTATGGGTAAATGCTCAAGTGACAATTCATTTCATGCTGTGGAGATACTCCACTCAGCCCTGTGTTTGAGAAAGTTAACCCCCAGAAGGCAACAGTGGTGTATGTATGCTTCAATGTGTCTACTTGCCCAAAAACCAGTACCTCGTTTTCTACTAAAAGCATCCTGATTTCCTTTAGGGAGCCATGCCTCTCCCCACTCTCAGTCCCTGAGGTGAGAAACAGTCACGTGACCCAGACTTGGCCAACCGGGGACTGGTTCAGAGACGGGTTCATGAGTAAAGCTGGACCAATGTGAACATGCCCTGGTACCGTTGCGGGCACTATTGAGAAAGACATGCTTGGAGCTGCTGCCTGAAAGTGATGCCCATATAAAGGAAAGCAGGTGGGTGGTAAATTCAGCAATGTGGATGTCTCAATAAAATGGAATTTTCCTCATTTGTCCATCACCAATCTGGAGGCACTGGTTAGTAGGGGAAGACACTGGTTTAAGTCTTGGTCCAATCCAATAGTTTCAATATCCCCTTTGGGAACACATTCAGTTTCTCAGATGGCCTTGCCCTTCTCCTGCCTCACCAATAAAGACGATGGTGTTTGGCTCACAGTCACCTATACCCATCATTATGGTTGACCTGATTGATCAATGCTGAAATATGCCTGGGGCAGTTGGTAAACGGGCTGTCCTGAGTTCCCTGAGCAACCCCCAGTGCCCCTTGTCTGGGACTCTCCCCAAGCTCCTCACAAATTGTCAACAAAAGGGTTAGTGCTGGAACAGCAGAACACCTCCATTCAGACTGGGCCTAGAAGGGCTTTTAAATGTTTTGATCACCCGCAGGGTCTATAAGGTGGAGGTCAGGTGGTGTGTGGCTTCTGTGCCCTGATAGTATTTGAGTGAAAGGGAACTCTTGGCCTCGTATGGTCCTAGAAGGTAGCTGCCTGGAGTATGCCCATCTCAGTGTCCGCTTTTCCTGTCCTAGGTGGACTGCCAGCCTCTGATAGGGACGTCAGTGGATGCTGAGTTGGTGGTCTCTAGACTGAGACAGTGCTTCCAACAGAGTTCCTTGGTTGGCTTAGTCTCTGCTCTCTCAGGTACTTCTGACTTCTGGCCATGACTTTCTGCCCTGATCCTAGGGATTCCCTTGGCAGCCCATGTCACTGAGTCCCCCTGTTACAGTGCTCACCTCTGGCAATCTGGTCGCAGACTTGCTGGTATATCTGTGTGGGGTCTAGGCTGTAAGGGGACTAGCATAGATTGGGAGGTCCATGCTGGACCTCCCTCCATCTGACCAGCGCAAGGCTACCCAAGGTCCCTTTTCATAATTCCAGGGGAGAGGGGGTAACACGGGAGAAGGTCTTTTTCTTCCTATAGGGTTAGTCCTTACTTTTCCAATACTATTGCTCCCCCTAGGCCTCTTTCCTATCTTGCTCTGCTGTTTCTGTTCCCCCACGGTGCCCCCTTCTCTTCCTGTCTAGACCTCTCATATATAAAACTCCAATTTTAGTCTACCGAACCCAGTCCTTGCTCTGCTAAAGAAGAAAGTAATGAAGGCGCCTGGGTGGCTCAGTGGGTTAAGCCTCTGCTTTCGGCTTAGGTCATGATCCCAGGGTCCTGGGATCGAGCCCTGCATCCGGCTCTCTGCTCAGCAGGGAGCCTGCTTCCCCTTCTCTGCCTACTTGTAATCTCTCTCTGTCAAATAAATAAATAAAATCTTAAAAAAAAAAAAAAAAGAAAGAAAGTAATGGAAGGTAGGGGGTACTTTCTCAAGGTTAAAAGCTTGAATTACATGGCCATTGTCTTGCTCCAAACTCTACTTTTGAACTGTGAAGCTGAGTGTTGCCTTTTCTTTATCTCTGCCTATCTTCTGGGAAGATCCTTCACCCCCCACTCCCACCAGGCAGATGAATGCCTTGAGTACACTGAATTCATATGTCATAATCCCTACTATTCCCAACAACATCTTTTAAGCCCCTGAAATCTAACCCTACCTAAAGCCAGTCTACTCAGTTCAGCAAAACTATTGGATTCCATTTTGGGTTTAGGTGGTTAGAGTTGGGTTTCAGCCACTTGCCACCCAGAGTCCTGACGGACCTGGTAATAACAGGATCTATGTCACATTATTTGGGGTGGCATTGAGCATAATTCTACATGTAAATAAGGTTATTAAATGCACCTGACAGACTGATGCCATGGCTAGATCCATGACTCAATCAAAGCCTGTTTTGAAGAGCTCCTCAAGTCCATCCCTAACCCTTTCAAGTGCATTGCCTCCTCTCACATGATAGAAGAAAGAGAATGAAGGAAGAGTAATCCTTCCTTTGGGTTACATGGGGACAGAATACCTTCTCCTCCCATTCACTCCTGTGGAGGTTGAACTCAGACCCCATTCTCTTTCTCCCTATTGACCCATCCTGCCTCTCTTGACCCTGTCAGCATGTTTCAGTTTCTCATAGTAAGAAGACACTGACAAAAAACTCACCCAGCCTCTCCAGCTATCATTTCCCCTTCTCTGCCCAACTCTTCTCAAGCAGTGAGCTATACCCACTCTCCCCGCTGCTCCTCTTCCCTGACTCCATTTGCCTCTAACCCCTTGTGACCCAGTTTCTGCTCTCATAGCCCCACCGAAACCAGGGTCACGTGAGTCGTCGATGACTTGACTTCCTCATGGTCCAACTCAATGGTTACATTCCAGTGTTCATGTGCTGGGCATCTCTGTGGCATTTCCCACTCCTGATCACTTCCTCACCCTAGAAAACCTCCTCATTTGGACTGCTTGATGCCTCTTTTTTAAAAGATTTTATTTATTTGACAGAGAGAGAAACACAGCGAGAGAGGGAACACAAGCAGGAGGAGTGGAAGAGGGGGAAGCAGGCCTCCCACTGAGCAAGGAGCCCAACGTGGGGCTCAATCCCAGGACCCTGGGATCTTGACCTGCTCCAAAGATAGTCATCCAATGACAGCCACCCAGGTGCCCTGATGCTTTTTTTTTTTCCTAGTTTTCTTCTCACTTTTCTGCCCTTTCGTCAGGACCCTCATCTGACCCTTAAAAGCTGGTATATTTCAGGTTCACTTCTCATCCACCCCATGATCTTCCCATTTGGCCCACTCTCTCTGGACCATCTCATCCCAGCCCCAGCTTCAGTGATGACCTCTATATTGACTGTTTCCCAGAGGGCACTTCTAGGCCTCTCTCTGGTGGGCTTGGCACGCATGTTACTAACTACATTCTGGAGGTCCCATGCACATAAAGAATGTGTTCAAAACATGCCCTCTTCCTCTCAGAGGAGTTTCCTTCCCTCCAGTCACTATTACCGTAAAGGGTGCTACTATCCGTGAAGTTGAACAAAGAACCTGGGAATTCTTCTGGATTTCCCATTTTCCTTTTCCCTTTCCCTGCTTACTGAGCAGAACCTTGTACTTGGCAGTATATAGTGTGCCCTTACAGCTGTGTGCTTGAGTGGATGGAAGAACCATGGGGACACAGAAAATCAGGGCTCTCCAACTTGAGTCTAAAACCTTTTATAGCGTTTCAAGGCTCCTTCACTAGCACGAGGGCGCCGTCCCACATGATCTTCATCTCTGGTGATCTACAATCCCAGACTCCTCCAGTGTGCTTAACCACCATTCCTTCTCATTCACGTAAATCCACTTCTCCTTCTTGTGTCTGCCCTGCCTACAAAAAGAGGACAGAGACCCCTGTAATAGAGTAGGACTCCAAACATAAACGAAACCACCTTTGCAGAATGCATTTTGCTCTGGTAAGAGCTCCTGATGTATCTTTGCAGCCACCATGAGTCACAGTGCGAGCTGGAAAAGGAGGGAGAGCAGAGGGCAGGTGGGAGCAGCTGGTGGAAAGATAAACAGAGACCATTTCCTCTTGTCTCTGGAGTGCCAGGTCATGTCACCCCATGTGAGTCTTCCCGAGTGCTGCGCAGGGGAAAGTACCTTCCCTCTTGTTCTGCTTGACTTCTATCTGGAAATGAGTATCTTGATGGTCTCATGAAGGCCTATTTGCCTACCAGTTCTACCTCTCAAAATACCCCAGAACACTGACTTGAGTGCCTTTCACATGCAGTGATCGTTCTAAGCAATGTGTACCTTATCTTATTTAAACTCTGCGACCCAGGAGGTAGGTCCTATTTTATCTCTTTTTTGCAGACCAGGAAACTACCGCTTAGAGAGGGTAGCCACTTCACTAAGGCCATCCGGCTAGCAGCGTAGTCTGGCAAATCATCAAAATCAAACCCAGGGCTGTCTCATTCTATGCCCAAGTCTGGGGCACCCATCGTCACATTGCTTCTGATGTATTCGTGGTTATCTTTCATACCATGAAGACATTTAGTACACCTCATCCAGGAACTTGATAAATGCTCACCAAAGGAGCACTTAAACCATGCCACTAAGAGCCGGATCTGGTCCCAGGTGCCAGAATTCAGAAATGCAGCTTTGGTCACTTCCCAAGCGCTTCCTTGGATCAGTTTCCTCGTCTGTAAAATGGAGGCATGAAGCAGAAGCCTTGTAGGGAGCCTGCGCGTTTAGCTTCCTGTGGCTCCCTTCCAACCGTGCAGTGTCCCCGAGGTGCCTCCAGGCCACCGGCGAGCGCCTAACCCACGCAGCTACCTCCTCCGCGGGCTGACCCCGGGACCCGCCGCCGACGCATGCGCGCCCCCGCCCACGCATGCGCGGGTTTCGGCCGCCAGCGCGGCTGTCCGGGCAGTAGAAGCGAGTTACTCCCCCGGCGGTGGGGAAATCGGTGTTCCCTGCCAGGAGCGCCTGCCAGGAACGAGCCTGCAGCGGAGGCTCCCGGCCCTCATTAGGAAAGGCCAGAGCCTCTCCTAAGGCCCCCGGGAAAGCTGCTCCCCGCGCAGGAGGGAGTGTTCCGGCGCGGGCACTGGCCCGGGCGCTTTCGTCCTGGACGTGTCGGGCGGCACGGAGGGGCGGTCCTGTCCGGGCGCGGATGGGAGCGCTCTCCCCGCGCCGCGGCCTGGGGCGTGGAGGAGGGGAATGGGGCGGGCTTTCCTCTCCAGCGCCGCACTCCTGATAGAATGAAAATATCTAACGAAAATGTCGGAGGTCACCGAAGACCTGTATCTGGCGAGGGGTGGGCAATGGGACGTGTGAGGCGTCACTTGATAGTACAATCTGCTAAAGGGCGGCAGGCAGTGCGGGGGGAGCTGCTGCTTAGGGATGAATAACAAAACCTGGACAGCTATTTTTACACACTGGTTGAGACGTGTGTTGTGTGTTGGGGGGTGTGATGGGCGAGGATGTGGGGAGAAAACACGTGCAGCCTTTTTCCTACCCATCCTACTGTGATCTGATTTCTCTTCCTGCTGCAGAGTCCCTCCTCAGAACTTAAGGTTTTGTATTTTTTTGAAATCGGGGAAGAAAAAAGGAGGCTAATTAAAAAGTTCTCTGATGGTGAAAATAAACAAGATCGCAGCATTTTGATTTTGCCTCTTTGGTCCCCTCAGTCCTTCCACTTTGCCGTCTTTTCAATGTCTGAGTTGGAGGTTATCTTTTCCCTAGCGAGTTAAGGTGGGATGATGGCCTTGAGGAGGGTTGAATCAGTGGGCTGCAGGGGCCGGGAATATGGAGCCCTTCTGCCAAATTGCCATTCAGGTTGTCATTCTTAAGGGTAGGACTTTGTCCTACTAGGACTTCAAGTCCTTGCTCAAACAGGGGTTTTTCAGGCCATGATAAGTGCTAGGAAGGCAGAAAGTTGTCCAGAGAGGGTGGTTGCCTTACATTTTCAGCTGGTCTGGGCCAGCCAGAGTCTGCGTGTGTGCTTTCCTCTGTCAGAATAAATGTAGTGCTGAGCTCACCACTCCCAGGAGATGTGATGTGGGAGAGAGCTGCTTGCGGAATCATTGCTGACATCAATTCATTTTGGATTACTCAATTTACTTTGAGCTCATTTAACTTCATTGCATTTTCTTCCCAAGCCCTAAGAAGTCTGGAAAAGATACTAAATATAATTTAAAAAGTTAAACTAGGCATGAAATAACCCCCAAAATTAAAGTGAAGCTGTCGAGATTCACCATCTGAAGGGTTTGCTTAGGTGACTTTTAGTGTTCTTTTTTAAGACTTACAGAGACAAAAAAGAAAAGAAAAGAAAACCTTCATGGAGGCAGAAAGGTTACCTGGAAACTCTTTATTTAAATTTGTCACTTCTAAGATTCACCATATCATGATAAGGATATAGGGTGGGAATGTGTGGGGCTGGTGAAAGGGGGGGTAGTTTTAAATGATGACTAATGTCTCCAAGAGTACTCTTTGCCTTCTGCAAAGGGAGCTTGGACTTCAAAGTTACAGAGAAGCAATCTACCCTGAAAGCTGCCACAGCGTCCTAGGTTCTGGCACAGCTGGGCTCTTTGAAGTTCATTTACTTCTTCTAATGGCAGGTCAAGGAAGATGGTATTTTACTAAGGAGATAATACAATCCGGGGACTCTTTCATAACAGAAGACCTCCAAACACCCACATCATCTCCATGCCAGTTCCATTTTAGCCAAGTTTGAGGGGAGACCCTCAAGTTATTATTATTGTTTGTTTTCATGTATGTATGTTTTGTTTTTAAAAACATAGGAGATTCTCTGTATTTAAATGGCTGCAGACCCTGAGAGCTTTCAGACAAGCCAAAAAAGTGGGAGCAGGGCCATCCACATACATCTCAGGGGAAAATTCTGTCCTAGTCCTCTTTCCTCCACCCCCGCCCCCCGCCATGTGGTGTACTTCAAATGTGGGCAAGCTGCTCTCCTCTCTAGCAAACTGTCACTCTGTCCATAGCAATTACACCCAGCTCTGAGAATCAGAAAACCAGACCTCTAAAGAGATGAGATCTCACAAGAGGTCAGTGTTAATAATCTGCTATTATGGATATTCTATCAGATATCACACTTATTTGCAAGAAAAGAAAAAATCGAAACTTTCAGAGTTCAAAACTCCGTTTCTGTTTTGTAATATAGTACAGGAAAAAGGGTTCCGGAAGTGGCAACTTAATTTGTATCTAATTTCAGCTAAGTAATTGCAGACTGCTTCCAGCTTGAATGAGCAGTGAGGTATAGCTCGCAGTAGTTTCTTATTTTAGTGGTACTCCCTCAGGATGAATGTTAGTTATTTTCAGTTGCATGTGGGAAAACCAGGGTCCGCTGCCAAGCCGTGGCAAAGTTGGCATGGCGCGTATGAGCTGTCAACCACGATACTTAGTTCCACTCAGATTCATTTCTAATTTTCAGTTGGCGTGTGACCTTTTTCTTGATTCAATTTGGGGTCCTGATCACTTCCTTTCTCTGCCTCCCTACCTTCCCACCTCTCTCTACCCACACAGGCAGCTTCTGGCTGAATCTATCTAATAATAACAGCATGAGTGCCAAGTGGGTTGTATAAAATCCTTAGGGAGAGACGTGAAATGAAGCACACTGTTCTTCAGGGCTCCTAGGGACCAGAGTGTACCCATCGACAAAAACAAACTAATATGCAGTGAAATTATAGGTCTTTCTATGTAATTTATGAAGAATGGGATGATGCTGGGCTTGCGTCTTAAATAGCTCTCCTCTATGTGGTAGGCGGCCTCCAAAGCAACCCCAGGGATCTCCACCTGTTAGTTTTCACACCCTGTGTAAACCCCCCTCACCTGTGGACATGGGGGCTGGATCTGGCAACTCTTTAAACAAATAGAATTAAAAAAGTAATGGGATGTCACTTCTGAGATTAGGTTAAAAAAAGACTATGTCTTTCTCTCAACCTCTCTTCTTCCTTCCCTCTCTCTCTGCCAACTGACATGTTCTGAGCTGCCTTATGGACAGGCCCATGTGGCAAGGAACGGATGTCTTCAGCAAGAAGCCAGCAAGGACCTGAGACTGGCGAACAGCCACGTGAGTGAGCCTGGAAGGTGATCCTCCCTCAGTTGAACCTTGAGGTGACCGCAGGTCCTGGCCAACACTTTGATTGCAGCCTGAGAGGCCGTGAGTCAGAGGACCACTAAGCTAAGCCTGGATTCTTAACCCACAGAAATAGTGAGATAATACATGTCTGTTGTTGAATTTATTATTATTTTTTAAAGATTTTATTTATTTTTGAGGCAGGAGTGGGGGCGAGTGAGAAAAGCGCAAGCAGGGGGAGCAGCAGAGAGAGAGGGAAAACCAGGCTCCCAGCTGAACAAGGAAGCTGATGTGGGGCTCGATCCCAGGAGCTCAGGATCATGACCCGAGCCCAAGGCAGAGGCTTAAGGGAAGGAGCCACCCAGGCACCCTCATGTTTATTGTTTTAAGCACCTAAGATTTGGAGTAATTTGTTATGCAGCAATAGAAATTCTAATACTAATGTCTAAAGCAGGTAATTAAGATCCTTTGTGACCCACCAATGCGGTCTCCAGTCTCACCTCTGGCTATAGCCCCACTGTCACCCCAGGGCCATCACTTTTTGGTCCCACCTCATTCTTAGGTATCTTTGCATCTTTGTATCAGCTATTTCTTTTTTTTCTGCCTGAAACAATCAGTCTCCACTTCTCCAAATAAATTCCTGCTCACCCCTTGACTTGGCTTCAATAGGCCCTCTGGAAAACCTCCCTAATTCTGTTGGGCCCAGCTTCTATCCCTGCCTTTGTTTTCGCCCATCACACCGTGCACTCCTGATTGACTGGCCTGCAAGGCTGCAACTCCTGGAAGGCAGGACACTTTTCTTCATCTTCCAGTCCTTGATGCCTGGCCCAGCACAGAGAGAAAACCGCATTCCTGAGATGGATGGGTGGCTGTGCTGTAGAAGCAGGGGTCCTAGCAGGAGGGCTTCTGGTAGCTAGGTGCACTCCCAGCTGACTTGGGAATCTTACAAAACATCCCCTAACTGTGCAGTAGAAAAATATGTCATTTAATTGGACCATACGTAAATTTCGAGCTCTCGGTCAGCCCCTCTAACACTCCAGCAGCCCACGGTGTTGTTAAGCTCTCTTGTCCCAACCCTTCAGCCCTTCAGCCAAGGTCAGGGAGCTTGGAAGTTGACAATCCTGTAATCTGAGTTGCTGTCATCCTTTCAATTGATATGTTTGAATTGATATGTTTCACGCATCATGGACCTTCTTTCCTTCATATTTAGAGAAAACTAGAAAGGAATCATGAAGTCCTCTCTAAGGAAACACCTGACAAAGAGAATGTCGCATTTGTGTCTCAGATAGTAATCTAGCCCACGAAGAGAGGGTTTATTGCAGGGGGTGCTGTTGGAGGATCGAATAGGTGTGGAGTACATTGTAAGCCTCTCTGTTCCATCACTGTGTCTTGACAATTATGCATCCTAAATAGAATTCCCCGCCCCCTGCTCTATGCCCGCCTTTGCTCTCCTCCTGGTCTCGAACTCACCTGTAACGGCTTCCTAACTGGTCTCATGACATCCACTTATGACCTTTTCCACACTCTTCTCTGCAGGGCAGCTGGAGCAGTCCTTCTGCAATGCCTCTTTGATCACATGGCCCATCCGCGTAAGCCCTTCAGTGCCCACCCAACCCCGCCCCCCCTCACTGGCCACGTCTGTCTCAAGACCAGCCTGGTCGTGCCTCCTGCCTGCCTTGCTGTCTGTACTCTGGTCACACTTGAGTCTTTCCATGGCCAAGACCTACCTGGCCTGGTTAATCCTATTGGTCCTTCGAATTTTATTTCATTCATCCCTTCCTCAGAGAGTTTTTTGACATCTCTGATTAAACCAAACCCCTTACGACAGCCTCAGAGCTCCCCATACTGCGGTGTCCCATTAACTTGTGTGGGTATTCAATCAAGGTCTCTCCTTTTCTATTGTGGAAGTGCCACAAGAGCAGAGCCTTGTCTGTTTTCCCTGACATTGTGTTCTTGGTACCCAGCCTGACCTGGAAAAGGGCAGGCCTTCAATTAGTGTGTATTGAGAGAAGGAAGGAATTATGAATCCATGGGGGAAAAAGCAGGGAGAATGAGGATTTAATGGAGCCCAAAGCTGGGGCATGGGAAGAGAATCTGAATGCACACCATCCTAAAATAGGATGGTGGAGTGTCTTCACACTACTTATAACATTTGCAGAGGGCACAACATTTGTAGTTGTGTGTCTCTTTCCTTCCCCCAGGCCCCAACAGCCTCAGGGAAAGCCACAGATTTCAGGTCTGTTCCCAGAGGTCTTTGGCTCTGCCTTCCCACCCCTTCCACACTCTCCAGACGCACTGGCTCTGCCCCCATGGGGCCTCTTGCACGCTCTCCTTTGCCCAGGGGGAAGGGCTGACTTGGGCAAAGAACCCCCAGACCCTTTCTCAGGGGCTCCAGCATTTGCGCCCTCTAGCCCAGCACTGCCCTGCAGTCCTCACCCGGGGCACCTCCTACTGCTCACTTTCAGTTTCACCCTCCCCAAAGGGGCGCCGGGCTCACATTGCTCCTGCTGCTCCTGCTGGTGCTCCTGCTTCACAGAGGGGCACGTGCTTTCCTCCGAGTGTGGAGAGTCCATCAGTGGACTGCAGTGGAGCATAGTCCATTCTCCTCTCCTCTCCTGGGATTCCCACCCTTCCTCAAGGGTCATCTCTCTCAGTAGTTTTGTGGCAGGTAAGTCACTTCCCCTTATTTGTTCACGAATCTTCAGTTGACAAGTCTCAGATCTGCCAGTGGTTTCGCTTCCCAACCCCTGTTCCTTCCAGGGCTCAGGCAGCCTGACAGGACGCAGGGTGGCAGCCATTCTTCCCACAAACATTTATTGCCTCAGAGGGAAAGAGAGACAGAGACAGAAACTGAGACACACACACACACATGCACACACACACACACCAGAGAGAGAAAGAAAGAAGGAGGAGCGAGCTGATGCCCTCACCCCAGGGACTTGTCATCTTCTGGGGCTCTTTACAGGTCCCTTCACCTCTGGATGAGATGCATTCACCTCAGCTGTCAGGCCAGGGCTCAGACTCTGTCTTCTCTACACTAATTTTTGCCAAGAGGCAGGAATTTAGAAGAACATTAATCCGTTTCCTTCCAGCTTTGCCTACACAGATGACAATATTATTACCCTCAGGCTTTCAAAGTGAAAGTCTACACAGAGATCACAGAGTCCAGGAGGGCTCCTGAGTCATTGGAGATAATTACCTTTTTTTCTTTCTAGGTCTTCCAGAGCTGTGAATCAGCAACGTGCAAAATGGGAGCTTCAGCAAAATTAAAGGAGGCTTGAAGTGAGCAAAGCAGAGCAGAGTGTGGGCAGGAGCCGAGGGCTGCCATGGTGGGAAGATCACACCATGTGTCATCTGAGGGAGCTCCTGGCAGTGTCTGCCTCTGCTGGGACAGATCACAGTGACTTGGGCAGAGATGGAAATACCCAGCACAGCCACAGTACTCCAGAGGTGTGCCGTATCAGGACAGCCTGTGCCAGCCTCTTTCTTAACCTGGCTCATTTGAACAAAGCAGTTGCTGGACTAACTCTGCTGTGCCGAGAGCCCATGACAAATTCAAATGCCTCTTCCCCTACTACCTTAGAACTCTCACAGAACTGAGAGTTTCTTAGTGGCACCAACCTGATAACATGGCGATCAGTGGATAAGCTGTCGCTTTCCTGGACTGTGAGCTCCTCCAGGTGGGAGCCTTGGCATCGTTTCCTCCGTGTCTCCAGGGCTGGGCATCTAGAAGGGTTCTGATGAACGAATGAATGCCTCTCCGGACATACGGGATGCACGAGAGGCTCCTACAGTGGGAAACATGTACAGCACCCAGTACATGTTTAATAGTACCCTGTTGGTTCTGCACAGTTTGTAGGACTCAAAGAAGGAATAATTTGTCCTTTCTAGGAAAGGCATGTCTGCTGTGGAGACCACTCAAGGGACAATGTCTGCAAGTTGGGGATGGGGGCAGGCCGAGATAGACAAAGGCCCCAGGAAAAGACCACCGGAAGTGGAGGTGTTCATCCCAGGGAGACCCAAGGGTCTCGAGGCAGAGCTCTGATTCTCCAGGAAATCCACAGACAGTGCTTGGGAACAGGCCGGGGTCGGGGTGGGGGATGGGGGGGAGGCATGCTCTCAGGGAGCCATATTTCGGTCCTCACAAAGCCTGGTAGGATGACTCCCACGCTTTCCCATGCTTGTCCACTAGGGGGCAGGCAGAGGCAGGGGAAGAAGTGAGGTGGTGGTGGGTGGGCTCCAGAGCTGGGCTCTTCAGGCCGCGTATTCAGGCCCACATATAACACACAGGGCTGTTTGTATTACTCAGACAGCAGGGCCAGGCCTCTCTTCCTGCTTGTCATGGCCTCTGCGATTTTATATGTGACATCAGATACCACGCGGCCATGTGAACCAAAGTATACAGCTTGGTGTGAGTGTTAATAAACAAATTTTAAAAAGTGATCCCTGGTTTTCTTATTTTGCTCACCATTGGTGGTTTTTCTCGTCATGTCTCACGTATCCTTTATTATCCTGAACAATCAAGACGTACCTGAATTCCACCACTTTTCAAAATGAAAAGATAAATGAGGAAAATGTGCACTGGTCTCCTGTTCATCAAGCCTTCAAAACAGCTACTCATTTCCTCACCAGTCGAGTTACCTCTTCCTCTTGCTACCCTGCCCGGCACTTCTCCCATGTACCAACACATCATTTCAAGGGAAAATTATTTTCTTGACAATTCCCACATGCCTTGAAAAGTCATTTCCTCCTAAGAAACTCCAGGTGATGGAAGCACTTCATTGGTTTAAGTTGGGTT
The DNA here is from genome assembly GCF_020171115.1 of Neogale vison. NCBI lineage: Eukaryota > Metazoa > Chordata > Mammalia > Carnivora > Mustelidae > Neogale > Neogale vison. The sequence goes on along the minus strand of NC_058096.1, from coordinate 82,361,289 downwards.
TTTTTTTCCTAAGCACCAAGGATTAAATGAAAACAACACAACTCTCCTTCAGTACACATCATCCTCATATCGAAATTATTGAAAATGGATCTGGGCCTAAAATAACCAAGCTGAGTGTAAATGAATAAACATTTTACTAGGCCCAACTACAGAAATGAAATTCTTTGTGTAGAAAGGAGTTGCTTCATACAAAATCAGAGGGTTTGAAAGTGGCATTCTCCTGCCTGCGGAGAATGTCCGCTTAGAAGCCCATCAACGCTTGGTAACCTTAACAGAAAGCTTTGGTTTAATGAAGTTAAAGACTCTTTAATGAATTGCATCTTTAATTGGAATGAGAACAAACCAACCATATTACATGAGCCAATGGAGAATGGAAGAACTGGCCTAAAAGGACTGGTTTTCTAATGGAATCAGAATTCTTATGCAAACCTTTTTATGTTGCAGTCTTTTTTGAATGCCACCCCTGATTTCATTCCAGTAGTAATCACAGCTGAGAAATATCTTTTAAAGATAAAGCATGATGTCGTTACTTTAATGGTTTGCAAAATGCTCTCAAAAATTACCTAAAAATATGCATTTGCAATGCTACCATATATGAGTTCATCTAAAATTGTTTGATTTCCGATTAAAAACACAAACAGGCTTGGATATATTTGGACACAGATGTTGCTGTAGTTTCCAGATTCCATTGTTTAAAGGTATTCCATAAATATGACAAAAAGTGTTGAGAAGGCAACCATCTGATTGGGTATTCAGGCTTACAAAGAAAGTAATTATAGGGCCAGAGCCTGGGAGCCAGCCCTCGTTCATCTAAATTCCCTTTCGCATATCAACATAGCTTGACCTTGATTTTTTTAAATGCAAGTAAGGGACATTGATGTAATCTGAATAAACCAGTCTTTCAAATACTCTGAGGAGTCTGGAATAAGAAATGACAGAATTGACAGACAGAAGCTTGAAGGACTAACCAACCCTTAAGTAATTGTGGTGGTTTTAAAAACAATGTCTTCCCTCCCCATTGAGTTCAATTTTCATCTTCTTTTTAGGGAACAAGTGTTTGCCAGGCCCTTTGGAAAGTGCTGGCTCTCCCTGCCCTCCTGTTTTTGAGTCTCTCCACCACCATTCCCCCAGCAGGCCCTTGGTGTCTCCATGGTGGCCTCTGTGGTCAGCCACCATCTCTGCGGCCAAAGCAACCTCCAGCCTTCCTGGCCTTTCTCTGAGGCCAGGGGCCTCCCTTCTCTCCCTGACAAAGAACTTTCAGTCAACTCTTGGATTTCTTCACGGGTGATTAAACTGTCTGTGTGTATTCAGGACCCTTCTCCTCTTTCTGTGTCCGGCGGCTGACCTTTCTGTGCCTTCATTGTCAGAGGAGAAAGCTCACAGGGCCATCCATCTGACTACTTGTTAGCAGCTCTGGTAAAGATTTGGTCCCAGAAAATGTTTAGGTTGCTGAATTATTAGCACCTCTTCAAAGCATATGACTTTTCGCCTGGGTAGGTTTCTGAGTTGCTGTTTCTGAGTGAGGCAGAGGTATGGGAAAGGAAGCAACATCTGATGGCCTGTAAGTTAGAACCACCAGCATCACCAACATGATGGGTTCGCCATTAAGCTCCACAGGCCTTCCCAGGGTCTGTGATTCCTAGTAAGAGTAGGTGTGGCCTTATTTCTCAGGAAGAGTTAGGAGGGAGAGAGACAGAGGTTTTGTTGAGTGACCAAAACACAAGTCGGGATAAATCCTTCAAGCCAAAAGCTGCTTTACAGAGATTCTTGTCAGCAGGACAACCAATCCCCCCACCCCACCCCCTAGTCACCCAGGTCTGGGGCTCTCAGGCAAGCTCAGCTCCCCCTGCAGTGCCCACACACCAAGGCCCAGGTCACATGCAAGTTCCACCATGTGCAGGCAGCATTCCTGCTGTGGAACACTGTAACCTGTGCTTGAGGTACCTCTCTAGAGCACATTTTCATCTTTTGCTTATTAGCACCTGAATCCTCAGTCCCAGGTGTCCGTGAGTGTTTGGAGTGTGGAGCAGGTACCCTCCGGGTCTGCTTGCCTTTGGGGGGCACAAGACACTCCATGCTGCTGGGAACCTATGGGGTACAGGTGGTGATATGGCTGCCCTCCCCCGGCCTTCCTGTACATTCCTCGAATGCTACTGTACTTACCTGGGAGCACTCTGTCTGCCCCTCAGCGTTGCTCAGCATTGGACTCAGTTTCCAGCTTGGCTTGTGCAATCCGCGTGGCCTGTGTCTCAGTTCGGTTATATGTCTGTCTTGCCTTTGTCCCGGCTGCCCTGTCCTTCCTCCCCATCTCAATCTGTAGACCTGGGTTCCCTGGAACCCCCGGCCTACAGCTCGGTAGCAAACCGCGAGTGGCTAGATGCTTAATGGAATTCAGCAGACGGTGGTAGGGAAAGGGGATTCACTCACTAGAGCCCCTTGCCCACCTGCTTAGAACTCAGGTTTAACAGTCCAGGAATCCGTGCATGTTCTCAGCCACTACCAAGCCTTCCCTCCTCAGGAATCGCCCACATACACTTTGTTTGGTGTGGCTGCAAGTGGGTTGGTGAGAGATCAGAGACTTTCTCTGCAGGCAAGGTTTCTCAAGGGAGGCACTTTGACACTTTGGCCATGGGGGCTGCGGTGGGCATTGTGGGATGGTTGGCGGCAGGCTTCATCTCTACCCTCTAGATGCCTGCCTGGCATCCACTAGTGCAGACACCGAAGTGTCTCCAGCCTTGTCGAGTGTCCCCCTTGGGAGGGGAGCAAAGAGCATCATTTGGTTTGTAAGCCTACTTTCTGGTGAGTTCTGTGTGTGTGAATTATGGCCCCAGCATCTTATTAATTGCTGGTTAGGAGCCTGAGGGATGAGGACCGGAGGGAAGGGAATGAGAATCACAACCAGAAGTTCTTCCCCTCTTTGGAGGTTTTGTTTTGTTTTTGTTTTTTCTTTTTTTCAAAAAAAGTTATTTATTTATTTGAGAGAGAGAGAGAGAGAGCACAAGAAGGGGGAGCTGCAGGGAGAGTGGGAGAAGCCGACTCTCCACGGGGCAAAGAGCCTGACACGAAACGGGGCCCAACCCCAGGACCCCTGAGATCATGACCTGAGCCAAAGGCAAATGCTTAACCGACTGTCTTAACCAACTTAACAAGGCACCCCTTGCTTTTGTTTTTAATGTAACCAGCATGGTGTTCTGCCCTAGTCATTTTCGGGCGTCTCCCCAAATGCATTTAAATTATACAGTACTTCACCACTTTGCCCCCTTTCTGTCCTTAGGGGCCATTACTTTTCACCATTATCACTGGGCTGGGTCCTGCTCTCTGTGGTTCAGTCTCATCTAGTTTTGGAAATTCCACCAGCGTTCAGAAAACTCTGAGGGGCACAAGGGAAACTGTTAGGAGGGGCAGCCCATCAGAGAGGCATGCCAGGTCCTGCTGTCCCAGAGCCCAGAGGGAGGGGGCGCTGTGCTTGGGGATCTGTTCTACCTTTTCCATCTGGGAACTAGATTTTTATCTTTCCTGGCAATTCATAAACCCTTGGGGCCATAATTCACAGGAACTGAATTCACCAGAAACTAGGCTCACAAACCAGCAGACACTATTGCTTTAAAAATGTGGATCTTCCTGGAGCTCTCACCAGGGTGTGGAATGCAGGGCAGGCAGCATGAAATGTGGTCCAGAGTGCACACAGGGCCCCCAGGCCAGTGGTTCCAGGCCCTGGCCGGGCGTCTGGCCCCTTCTGTCCGCCTCAGCTGCCAAGGAGATGACCCTTGTGGGATGGCTGGGGAGAGGGCGGGCAGGCTGGGATTTAAGAGGAGAGAACTGAAAGACAGCACAATCTTTAGAAATCATTTACAGTTTCTGCTTCATTTCAATGTCGGTGTCCTGAGGCCCAGCGCCAGTTGCCTGTCCCCAGTAGACACCTTTCCAGCGTTGCCTCCCATTATCAGAAGACCAGGAAACTGCAATAGCTCTGGGAGATGAGGAATTAGGACAGAGGGAGTGGGGCAGTCTCATGAGATATTCTCTCTGGGCTGTGGAAAAACCTGATGAAATAGTCTCACTTCTGAGAAAAGCTCACCTCCCGAGAGACAGGAGCTATCATGGCTGCCCGACGAGTGCTGCTTTCTTGCTGACGCGGGAGCTGAGTGCCCCTGCAGGCTCTCACTCTACAGATCCCCATGCCCTCCCTCCCTTGCAGACCATCCTCTTCTGTCCTCACATGATTTCCTCAAGGGTCTGGTCATCCACATTTGCTAACAGGGAGTCCCCCTGGGCGTGCCCCTTGGCATTCTGGGCTTGCCGAGCATAGCTTCTAGAACCCAGTGATGGGTAGGGATTTCTCCTGAATGGAGCTGCAACCCCAAAGCTGCCCTGAGCAATAACCCAGGTTAGGTGTGTTCTCCAAGCTTGTCAGCTGGCCGGACCCTGTGGGCTACCCCTTTTGTGGAGATGTCTTCTCCTTGATTGGCATCTAACATGGGTACTTCTTCGTTCCAATTTTAGTATATGTGCTTCTTCGAAGGGGGCCAGTGAATGCCTTTGTGAAGTTTGTATTTCTTCTAAGAGAGAGACAGGAAAAGGTAAGGAATATGGTGGCCTATGTGTTTTCAAGTGATGGAAGCAGAAAGCTTTCTCTTTTTCCATGCTGTCGATGTTCCTGGGGCTGCCTTTTGAGCCTTGTCCATCAGAGGTTCTCGCTGGCTTGGGGCCAGGCAGGAGCGCAGCCCTACAGGGCTGGCAGCGGGCCCTCTGGGTGTGGAAAAGCTTTGGCTTAACACACTTTCCAGTCAGGAACCAAGTGGGGCAAGAAGCTAGCCACACGGAGAAGGCCTTTCTGCTACTGAGTCATTCTTGCTCCCGTCGCTGGGCCTTTGTCAGAGTCCTTTGTCACTTTTGAAAATGTTATTTCTTTGGAAATAAAAGAACAGTATGGCCGTGGTTAGTGTTGCTGGTAAGTTCTATTACTTGAGGCACATTTACTGTAATAGAAAAATATGAATCTGATCAGTGTGTTACGAAGCCTATTACTGCCACAACCGTCATCTTTGTCCCCAAACACCACGGTACCTGAACTTCAAAAGCATGTTCTTCAAAAGCCATTGTGCTGGAGAAACAGGATGAACAGTGCTTACATGATGCCGATTTCCTTTAAAAAGGAATGAGAAACAGCCGTGAGCTTCCAACAGGGCTCTCGGCAAAGCGTTTCCACACTGGGCTGGTTCATCATTGATTATGGTCAGGGATGGTCCATATTTTCTCTGTGTATTTAATTTGCGTGGTTTCTTATTCAGCCCTGTCTGGGTCAATATTCTTCATGCTTGTTTAGGTTAAATGTGTCTTTGCCTCCTTAGAAGGGTCTTTGCTTCTTGGGGCTTTCACACTCGCTATGAAACTCCTTGAAGGATGTGAACAAATGTGGAATAGGGGCCTGGGACAGGGTTTTGGATTCCTAGGATCAACACAGAGCAGTTTTGTGGATCACTAATTTTACTCACAGGCTTTTTGGGAAATGTTTTCATATTAAATAGTGAGGACTAGAGCGCTCAATTTGCCTGGATTTTAAAGATAATGAAAAATATTTCAAAGACATCAGACTCCTAAAGTGGGTAATGTTCTGGATTGAATTGTGGCCCTCCAAATATCTCGAAGTTTTAAACCATAGTCCTTCAGAATGTGAGCTAATTTTGGAAAGAGGGTCATTGCTGAGGTAATTAGTTTAGAGAAGGTCATACTGGAGTAGGGTGGGTCCTTCAGAAAAGGGACAATTTGGACATAGACATGACCAAGGGAGAATGCCACCGAAGTTGAGGGCAGAGATGGGGAGGATGTGTCTACAGCTTAAGGAAGGCCGAAGACTACGGGCAACCCCCCAGAAGCTGAGGAAGAGGCCTGGAATAGAGTCTTCCTCACAGCCTCAGAAGGAGCCAATGCCGCCCCTGCCCCACGTCTGTTTCTGACTTCTGGCTTCCACAACTGTGAGAAGATCAATTTCTCTTGCCCAAGCCACCCAGTTTGTGGTACTTTGTTGAGGGAGTTCTGAACAAATGAATCCAAGGTATTAGCCTTTTCTCTGGCTGAAGATACTTCTTCAACAGAGTTTGAGAAACACTGAACTGTGTTGTGGAAGGAGCTCAAATTTTGGGGCTGCCAGACCAGCTTTGGATTCTGGCCATGCCACCTACTGGTCATGTGGCCTGGGGTGTGGATCCACATATCCCACTGTGAGGACTAAACAAGAGACTTCGTATAATAATACCACAGATGGGACCTGGCAACGTGCTAGGTTCTTCACAGATGTTATTCTTCTTTGCCCTTTTCACGTGGACCTTCTTACCCTCAAAGGTCATTTTGTCTGAGAGATGAGGGTCCTACTCAGGGCCAGGAGGGGGAAGATGACTTCTCTTCTGTCATACCATGAGCTAGTACAAGGCTGGCTAGCACCTTCCAGGCCTTTTGACTCCAATATGCACCGTGGTTCCCCTTGATGTCGTCTTCCAGAGCTCCCCCATAATAAAATTTCTCCAGGCATTGTCTTTCACAAACAGTTGTAAAGGTGATGAAATGCATGGGCCCAGGAAGCTCTTTACACCACCTAGTGAGAAGTACCTTATATGGGAAGGTTCTCACAGTACCCAGAAAGCCTTCTTAATGGAAGAAATTGTTAGCATGAGGTAATTACTACCTCATAAAAAGATTATGTTTTGTTTAAAAGTGGTTTGCAACATTACAGGATAAAAGAGCTTAGGCCTTTTAAAAAGAAAACAAATAGGGGGGCACTTGGGTGGCTCAGTCGCCCAACTCTTGGTTTTGGCTCAGGTTGTGAACTTAGGGTTATGAGACCAAACCCCATAGAGGCTTAGCACTCAGAATGGAATCTGCTTGAGATTCCCTTTCCCTGTCCCTCTGCCCCTCTCACCCGACCCCAACCTTACCTGTGCTCTCTCTCAAATAAATATATCTTTAAAAAAAGGAAGACACCAATTAAAGTCTGAGGGCTGATCAAGGTTTAACGACTCTGGAGGCCTGTCCCACAGGAATTCAACTCATTCCCTGGCAATAAGGCATTGATAAGCAAGGTATGACAAATTGGGTGGTGACCTGTTCCGGATGCAAAATGGCCTGAGTTAGGTCGTCCTAATAGAAGAAAGGTATCAGGGAGATACCAGTTTGCAGATCTAGGATGGTTGCCTACGTTTGGAGTCAGTATGGATAAAGGCCAAAGGCTGGAGTCAGACCTCTGTGGACCTTGCTGCCTCTGAGGAAGATGGGCATTGTCTGGAAAAAGCCACAGGCCCCCAGCCCTGAACATGTCCCAGTGTTGCAAACAATCACAGGGGGTTCAGACTTCTTCCACTCACTCTTAGGTCCCCCAAACTCACCTTCTCCCTTCTTGGTCTGTAAAGGGAAAGCTAAGTGCGAGCTTCAAGGAGTACTTATGGCTTCTCTTTTGCTTAATGACTAGAGGCTGACTTGGAAACAAATTGTGCAGCTGGAGTGAAGAGTAGTTACTGGTATCGAAGCATCGGTGGGAGAAACTAAAACTCAAAGCTTCCTGAACCAGCAGCATAGTCAGAGGCAGAAAGGCCTGGCTGGGTTTGGGGCTGCCACCACAAGGTCATGGGGTTCGAATTAGTCACTGGGCTTCTCTCAGCCTCCGTGTCCCTGCGAGCACCCGCAGAAGGGATGGCGCCCGGCTCACAGCCTTGTGAACAGCCAACAGGGTAATACCCTGCCTCACGTTGCGCTGTGGAAACTGTCACACGGATAGAAGGCGATCTTAATTCGAAAAATGAATGTAGTGACAAAAATACCAAAGCACGTATATTTTTAGAACTCTGTTCTGAATTCTGAAAATTTTAACGCCTTCTAATAAAGACTGTATTTCAGGAACAAAAATGGGTCCCATTTTATTCTACATGGGAATTTTCGTATCTCGCAGAAAGCCTGCTCCACAAACTGCAAACCAGCCCACAAACATGTTACTTCACCTGCAGGGCATTAAACAAGTTTGGTTTGGTTTGTTTTTTAATCAATTGCCAGCAGGTAAAACTAGAGGATTTCCCATTAACAACAACAAAAAACCCCCCACTAAACCAAATCCTAGATTTCAGCTTTTCTTGGGGAAATGGAAGCAGAGCTGCTGGCATGGCTGAGTGCAGTGTCCCCCATCCGGTGTCCCCCACCCCGGGTTGTTTACTACCCTGGGGCCAGCCACACCCAAGGCATCTCCGCTTCCCCGCTGTCACTTTCCCACTGGGAGGCCTAGAGTTTCAAACAGCAGTGTCCTTGCAAAATCAAACCCTTAAGTTTCTTACTTGCAAATGCTTGATGGACACTCAAACGCCCTGGGGGTAGGGTGGGTCTGGTCCTAGCCTTTGCGGGTCTACATGGCCCAGGTGTGGTGAAGCGGAGTTTCTCTCAAGTCAAAGGAGCCCCGGATCTCTGTGAGGATTCAATGAGATGGCCTAAGTGAACCCTTGGAAAGAGTCCACCTGGGACATGGCAGCTGTGAGCAGGGCGGCCCAGGCCATGCAGGGCACACACAGATTCTGACAAGCAATCTGTGGTTCAGACTCTAGGAGTGATGGTCCCGTCTAACAGGAGGGCGCCCTAGGGCAGCCAAGCACCTTTAAAGGATCAGGCTGAGGAAGAAGGTGCTCTCTGAGAGCACGGCCTCTGAGAGCAAGAACACAGGCTGCCGGGACTCCCAGGAGACGAGAAACCCGAGGTGGACATGGATCCTCAGCATAGCACAGACACCTTTTGATTTTAGTGACTCACTCCCATGTCACCGAGAGTGCTAGAAAGCCGGGGTAAGTGTGATGCGCCAAGAGATGCCTCTTAGTTTTCCCAGGGCAGCATGGGGCGCCTGGGTGGCTGTCATTAAGTGTCTGCCTTCGGCTCAGGTCATGATCCCAGGGTCCTGGGATCGAGCCCCGCATCGGGCTCCCTGCTCCACAGGAAACCTGCTTCTCCCTCTCCCACTCCCCCTGCTTGTGTTCCCTCTCTAGCTATGTCTCTCTCTGTGTCAAATAAATAAATAAAATCTTTAAAAACAAAAAAACAAAACAGGCAGCATGCAGCTGATTTGATGCGTACCTGCGTCTGCTCCGAAGAAACGTTCAACAGGGACAGCCCAGTACCTGGGTGCCAAGTCCTCACCTCTAGTGTGAACACACAGCCGGCTTGTTGCAGAGAGCCAGGGCCCCAGAGCCTGAAAACCCATCCTACTGCCTGAGCTGCTTCGGGGTGTAGAGGAGGCTGCCATTGGGCCCCACAGTGACCCAGATTGTGGCTACCTCTGAGGCTAATCCCTAGAAGCCATGCCCGGGAGTGATCTCACAGCTCTCTTCTCCCTGTCAAGGGTTCTACCTGAGCCTGTTTTGTAGGAAGGTGCCCTTCTTCCGAGCAGGAGACTATCCTTGGGTTGAGCAAAAGATGAGTAAATGATTCCTGGATGCCCTAAAAGGATCTCAGAAAGCATTTCTGTTGTCCCACAAAAAGGATCTGGTTTTTATACAGCTGTCTTTTTCTTTTCTTTGTCTCAGCAGAAGGCTGCCAAAGCCCTTCAGGGACACCACGGGAAAGGCTTGCTTTGGGAAACTGGGATAGCCAAGGATTTGGGATTTCCCCACACCATTTCCTCCTCCATCTCATGACCCGATAAAGGCAGGTCTCTGAGTCAGCCCCCGAGTTGACTTGTATGGAGGAAATAACCCGTTGGCGATGATAAACTAGGGAGGCCCTCGGAAACCAAACCAAGGCTCGTTCCCAAGTGGGCCTGCCTTAAAGGAGGGCAAATGAAACAGCACTGGGGGTGTTGAAATGAACAGGGGTGCATTCTTGAGGGAAACTTGAGGTCATTCCGGTTCAAGCTGCAACGGAGGCAGAGACTGGGAACCAGGGTGGGAGGGTCCCCAGGGAGTCTGCATTCAGGGAAGTCTGGGCTGGATCTCCAGATGTGCGTGTCTATTCCACAGATTCCTTGGAATGCTGTATGAAAGTGGGAGTGACTGACTCGATGTTGTCAGGGTTTCTCAACTTCAGCACAACTAACCTTTGGGCTGCATCACTCTTGGGTGGGGGGCGGCTGCACTGTGTACTGTCGGGTGTGTAGCAACATCCCTGGTCTCCGCCCACTGGATGCCCATGGCATCTCCTCCTCCTCCTGAGTGTGACAGCCAGAAATATCACCACCAGCAATGTCCCCTGGGGGCAGAACTGTCCTGGGGTGAGAACCACTGAGGTAGGAGAGTCCCCCAGGAGGAAGGGAGGAAGTCTGAGACGGGCCCTCCCTGGTGAGGCTCCCTCCCTCCCTGCCTCGTGCTGCTCTGCTCATCAGTGTTTTCATACATCAGCCGCAGACAGCTTCTTATGCCTTCTGGCCAAATATTTTGCCCTGACAGCTAGTCAAATGCTGGAATTTTCTCTCGTACGCTCTCTCTCTTTCTTTTTTATGTTTCTTTCTTTCTTTCCTTCCTCTCTCCCTTCCTTCCTTTCTTTTTTAAGATTTTATTTATTTGAGAGAGAGAGAGAGAGAGAGCATGAATGAAGGGGGGACAGAGAGGGAGAAGCAGGCTCCCCGCTGAGCAGAAAGTCCGATGCGGGGCTCGATCCCAGGACCCTGACATCATGACCTGAGCCGAAGGCAGAGGCTTTAACCCACTGAGCCACCCAGGCACCCCAATTCCTACTTATTTTAACTTTGTCTTCCACAATAGAAGACCATAGCTCAATGCCTCTGTAAATGCTAGAATTTTCTTAAGTGAGGTGGGGAAACAGAGAAGTAGGTCAGGCTCTTCCCTTGTGAATATAAACATTGGGGGGGGGGTAGGTTGTAGCCTTGAGATAGCCTAACAGCTACCAGGAGGTGCCTGGGGTCACACCAGCAAGAACACAAAGGGAAAAGGTAACATCAAAATGAGACAAAAGACATACTTTTTTCTGAGCACGTGGTGGGGAACCAACCCTACTTAATAAGCAAGTACATACAAACTCAAGGAAGGTGCACACCTGTTTTGACACAAGGCCTGGATCTGGGGGTAGGAATGGTTTGACATTCTGGGTGTGCATAGAGGTAAGCCTCATGCATCATCGCCCTGGTCTCTGGGGGGTGGGGTAGGGGAGGCATCCCTCAATCCCACAGTAGCTCCGGGCAGGCAGAGCTGTGAAGAAGAGCATTTGCTCAGACACTGCAAATGGTGCAAGAACAAACCACCACTCTTGCTTTTCTCTGAAGCTATTACACTCTGTCATGTCAGGGAGCTGAGTCTGGGGGATGCCCAAGTGGCCAGAAGGCACTTGTGGTCCCGGACCCTGGAGGAGCAGCAGGTTGTCTCCTCCACCTACCCCACCACCATCCCAGCTTCCCCCGCCCCCGCCCCATCCCCGCCCCGTGGAGGCCGTCAGGATTGACTGAAAGCCATTATGCATTCACAGCCACGTGAATGGGGACTTTCAGCTTTCATGTAAAGCATGGGCTCAACGCCCCTTCATGCGTGACTCCTTCCTCATCACATCGTTCACCTGCGGGGGCCCGAGACCTGGGCGGTGTGGATGGCCGAGCAAGGGCCTGCGGTTCGGGGCAGAGCCTTTCAGGCCACGATAGGAGAAGGACGGCCAGCCGCCCAGATAAGCAGCTCTGCCTGGCACAGTCGGGGCCACCTGGCTGCTCTCACACCCCGACTTGGCTCTGGCTGCCTTTGGCTTGGGGGAGCCAGCCGGGCCGGGGGAGGGGGCTCTGATAAGAAAATCAGAGATTGAGGCAACAAGCAGGTTGTTGCGATCCCACTCTCTCCTCTAATACCAGGAGAGAAACTCACTGGGCGGGGATGAGCTGGGCTCGGCAAGGGCACTGTTTCATTAGAAGCCAAACATCGTCACAAAAGCAAGAAGAACAAGAGCGAGTTCCCGCGCTGACGCACAGATGCTGACTGCTGACAGAGGAGGTCTTGCTCGTGTTGACCTGGCTCTTCTAAGGGCACATCTGCAAAACAGGTCTCAAAGGAGACGGGGAATCTGGGCAAAGAGGCAGGGCAGTCCGCTGCTCAGAGGAGCCCGGAGGAGTCTCTCTCCCAGCCTTACTTTTCCCACCTGCGAGACGCATATCACAAAGCCTGGGGCGGCTGCCTGGCAGCGTGGTGGAAAGAGCCCGTTTAAACAGGGCGTCTTAGCTTAGGGTCAATGGCTGGCCAGGCTTCGTGGGGGCTGCAGAGCCCTGAAATCAGCACCAACATTTTGCTGACACGTGATTATGTGCATTTTTCTGGGGAAAGGGTCACAGTTTTCACTGTACTATCATGGAATAGAGTTACTCTTAAAAGATTAAGAACAGTGGGTTGGATAATGCATGAAAGTGATGTGTATCTGTTATCCGCAACAATTTAAGCGGATCAGTAAAGAATTTTGAGGAAAAAGGGACCCAGAAGAGCACCATACCAGGTGTTAGGGTTTGTGTGGGACATGCAGAGAAGTAGTAAGATTCTTGGCCTCCAGGAACATAGGAAGGACTTTTGGAGAGGAGAACAAAACAGATCAAAAATTAAGAAGAAAAACGGTGCCTGGGTGGCTCAGTGAGTTAAAGCCTCTGCCTTCGGCTCAGGTCATGATCTCAGGGTCCTGGGATCGAGCCCCACATCGGGCTCTCTACTCAGCGGGGAGCCTGCTTCCTCCTCTCTGTCTGCCTGCTTCTCTGCCTGCTTGTGATCTCTGTCTGTCAAATAAATAAATAAAATCTTTTTAAAAAATTAAGAAGAAAAGATAACAACTATCAGTGAGGTGGCTGGGAGGTGAGAGGAATTTAAGTGCCACACGAATTCAGAAGTGGGGAAGGGACAGAAAGGAAGTCAAGGCTGGGCTCAGGTGAAGGCAGAAAAGGGCCCCCACTGGGAGGACTGGCCCCACAGAGAGCGCACGCCCCCAAACTTGCCAGGTGAGGGTAGACACACTCCGGGTGTGGGGCCTTCTGAGTGGGACTCAGAGTCCCAGGGAGAGAGTCCATCATGGATGCCCCTTCAGACACTTGGCTGATTCTTAGTCTTTCAGCCTTCGCCCCCTCAGAACGGGCTCCCCTGGAGAATCCCTGTGGGGAGCACAGAGCCTGCCCAGGACAGAAATCCCTTCCTTGGGGAAGGATCCCAGTGACTCACAGGTTCCAGGCAGGATATGCCTCACGTCTAGACTCCATTCTTGCTGTGAGACATCCAGGCTACCTCCTCAGTGAGCAAAGTCCCTCTGGCCAGGCTTTTTGGAGACAGCACTTAGTTACCCCAGGCATGCTAAGCAGACAAAGCACTGGAAGATGGAGAAAAAGACTGGAAATAATTTGGTATTTCAGGAAAAAAATTACTGAAGTGTTCCTCATGAGAAAAGTCATAACGTAAATGTCTTTGCACTTATCCAATGGTGCGGCAGCTTCTAAATTCTCCATATGGCAGGGCCCCTATAACCCCTATTTTCTTTTTTTTTGGGGGGGGAAGACTTATTTACTTTGAGACAGAGTAGTGGGGAGGGGAAGAAGAACAAAATCCTCAAGCAGACTCCCCACTGAGCGTGGTGCCCATCACAGGGCTCAGGGCTCAATCTCACAACCCATGGGATCACAACCTGAGCCAAAACCAAGAGTCAGACACTTAACAAACTGAGCCACCCAGGCACCCCCCACTCTAACCCCTCTTGTGTCCAGGGCTCCCTCTGGCCCTGCTCTGACCCTGGGCCCCCTGACCGACAAGACCACCCTCCCCCACTCAGCAAGACCCTCGAACAAATGGCCGTCTCCCCACTCCCCTCCAAAGTTCTGGAAAGGTTTTCTCAGTAACACATGAGATCTTGCCATCGTTCTGCAGATGTAAAATTCCCATAGTGTTTTGTTTTTTTTTTTTTTTACAATATGCTCTTGAAAACAGAAGTCAACTCTGGCAACCAGAACAGGACTACTCTCCCCACCTTGCACCCCAATGCTCACATCTCAAGGGAGCAGCTAACTACCTACCTTCCTGATGACTCAAAGGGAATATTTTAAGAAGTCTGATCTGTCATACCCTAAGATGATTCTCCCAGAAATGGAAGCAATGGGGATCTGAGACCAGGGCTCTGGACCTCTTTCCAGAAAGAGTGGAATCTGTCATTCCCTGAACACCTTCCCGTCTTCATAGGCACCTCTTCCCCTTGATGACACTCTCCCAACCTAAGAACCCCTCCCTGACCCTGACTTTTTACATCCCGTGTGTGCAATGAGGCTTGTGTTACCTTGCTTCTGCCCTTAAAACTTACCTGTCCCCTTTGTTATGCTGTCCCTGCCTGGCTAAACAACAGGAGTCTCTGAGTGGGGAATCTGGTCTCTTCTTCCCATTCCCAAGCCCCAGAGGTAACTTCAGGGTGAATGGCTTCATTTTCATCAGTTGCCAGCTAGCAGGGATTGACAAGTCTGGGAGGTAATTGCTCAAAGGGTGTCCTCTTGGAGAGAGGTTACACCCCAATCCATGTTTCACCTCCTCCTCAAACGAAGCCATGCGACAATCTCTTTCAGCTTCTCTGTTCTGTCTCGGGCTTACCAGGCGGTGGAGGGCCTTGACCCTGGCCGAAGGCAGCATGTAGGGCATGGTTCTAGCCCTCTGCTGAGACTGCTTCCAGTCTACTTGCTTTCTGGTTGCTTTGAATCCAAGCTTCCAGACAAAAGGAAGTGGGGAGGGGAAGAGGCAAACACTCAGTTCAAATTAAAGCAGGATTATTTATTTTAATATTTTATTCATCCCATCATCAAGCACAGTGCTTCACACATTATAGCTCATATTTAGTTTCCCACTGGTTCCTCGGCAAAGCCTAACAGTCTCTGTGTCTCTTGTCATTCCCACAGATTCCTACGTCAGTGTGGTGGGGTGTGGTGGGGTGGGGAGGCAGAGGCTCAGTGTGGCAAATGAATTTAGGTTCAGGGATTAACGATGATTGGGTCCTAGTGTGCCTCCCTTGCCACGTAATATGGTATGGCAGGTAGTTTTTGGTTTGGTGGACTGTGCCCTGATTTACCTCTGGTAGTTACTTCTCCCACACGTGGGAAGCTGCCTTCCTGTCTCTGGCCCCAGGAGAGGCACTTGAACCTTTTGGGGTTGGTTGGATCTGCCTTGCCCAGAAACTAAAATTTGAGCCAAGTCATTAAAAGACAGAAACCAATTAGAGCTTATTCATTATTCACAGAGATGGACCCAGGGAACCCTGCTAAGAGGCCCTGTGTGTTAGACCCTTGATCCTATACCATTTCCTGTCCACTGAGTTTCCTACTTCCTGTTCGTTATGTTCTGGTGTCTGAGCCCGGTTTCCCAGCCATTGATAACCCAACTGTTTTTCCAGTAAATCTCCCCCTTGGTTTAGATAAGCTGGGGTTGGCTTCTGTTGCTTACCACCCAAGGAGTCCTAAGTCATGCCCACAGTGAACCTTGGTTTCTGAGTGTCCTTCATCACACTTAGTTTTAGAACATTGCTCCCAATTTTAGAACGTTGCCCCCAAGCTATGCTAGAAGCCAATGAAGCCTTTGCATCTATCCTGATTCTGCAGAAGTCATATCCAAAATCCATCTCTTTAGCTGCCAAGCCCATGCTGCTTATTAGTTGATTGTGGTTTATAACGCTTTTGGTTTCTTTCATTATTTTTTAGTTCAATTCAGACTGGGCCAAATCTCTGTACCCCATACCCCAGGAACAGGCTGGCTTTCCACGTGGCTTGCTGCTTGATGCTCCTCAAATACGTGCTAGGGAAATGTAAACCAGGACAGCAATTTTTTTTTTTTTTTTTAAGATTTTATTTATTGAGAAAGAGAGAGAGTGAGTGAGAGCAAGGACGGGCTGGGGGGAGGGGCAGAAGAAGAGGAAGAAGCAGACAACCTGCTGCTCAGGGAGCCCATTGTGGGGCTCGATCCCAGGACTCTGAGATCATGACCTGAGCTGAAAGCAGACACTTAACCAACTGAGTCAGCCAGGCACCCCCAGGACAGCATTTTTGCAAACCAAACCGGAAAACTATAATCAAGAGCTCCAAAAATGTTCTTACTGAACTAGTAATTCAACGAACTCAGAGATTTATCCTATGAAAATTGTCAGAGAAGCATACAGATGGGTAAGCATGTTTAGTACAGTATTATTTTGTAGTAGCAAAAACTTGAAGACAACCTGAACATCCAGCAGTAGGGAAATGGTTAAACAAACAGTGGCCTATTCATATGATGATATATGATACATTCATTCAAGATCCGAGTTTTGTAGAATATTTAATACCATGAGGAAAATTCCCATACTATCTTGTGTATTGGGAGAAACAAACAAACCAGGACACAAAAACATATGTAAAGGATATTCAAATTGAAAGGACTGCATCAACATATTAGATGTTGTATCTCCTGATGGAATGCTTGTGGGTGGCCCAGTGTAGACTGTGCACACTTTGAGGGTAGGAACTATTTCTTCTTTACAGTGATAGCTCTAACTCCAGCTCTAGGCACATATCTTGCCTATTGAAACAATGAATGAGTTTCGTTCTACTTTTCCACGTTTTTCTTTTCTTTTAATAATGAATATGCATTATGTGTAAAATCAGAAAATTTTTTTTTTAGGAAATAAAGCTTCTGTACATGAGATTTATTAGAATCCTAATCATGCTTCAGGGTCACGATGGCAGTTTTAAAATATGGCAATAAATCAATGTTTGTTTACTCCTTCCATAGAGAGAGTCTGTGTCCTGTCCTTTTGAGTGAAACTGCTTCCACCAATGGGTGCAATGGAAATGGTGCCATGTGATTTCTGAGGCCAGGTCATGAGAGACTATGTGGTTTCTGCCTCGTTTGTTAGGAACATTTGAAACGGAAGCCCTGGACCTCAGCATAAGAGGTCTAGCACCCTGATGCTGCAGCACAGGAGAGGCCATCTGGGGGCTCCACGGCTGGCGTTTGAGTTGAGCCTGTCCTTCCTTCCAGGGATGTGGCCCAGGAAGCCATCTTAGAAGCAGGTGCTTCCCACACTCTGTCCTCTGAGTCGCTTCCAACCAACTGGGGTTCAGACAGCCTGGAGTAGAGACAGTCTTTTCACATTGTGCCCTGTTCCAATTCCTGACCTACAAACCCCCACGCTTTACAAATGGATGTTTGTTTCAAGCTCCTACTCTGGGGTGCTTGGTTAGACGTCAACAGATACCAAAACAGTTCTCCTCAAACTTCTCCCTCTTTTCGAAACCTTCCCTGCTCCTTCCTGTCCTTTCCACACTCCCAAGCCCCAATCTGAAATTAGTCATTCTTGTCTCTCATAGTCCTTTGTTAAACCTGTATTAGAGGACTGACTCATCTTGTCTTTCTCTAGATGATGAGTTAAGGGAAGCAACTCTGTGAGTCATTTTTTGCCTTTTCAGAGCACCTAGCGCAGTGTCCAGCACACTGAATCTAAGGGATGGTTCTTCGATGCCTCGTGCTATTAGTATAATGCACAAGAGCGATGAAAACGGACAAAGAAGCCAAACTTGGTGTGTACGTCAGGCTTTCATGGAATTCTGGCTACTTCGTTGTTTCTGGGCTGCAACTCACTATCACAGTGGGATGGCATTATAGCTCCCAATGTTTTAAGTTTGTTTGGGCTGTCATAACAAAATACCACAGACTGGGTGGCTTAAACCACGGGAACTTAGCTTTGTCACAGTTCTAAAGGCTGCGAGTTCAAAATCAAGGTGTTGGCAGGTTTGGTCTCTCTCAGGTCTCTCTTCTTGGTCTGCGCACCGCTGCCTTCTCTCTGGGTCCTCCCTGGTCTTTCCTCAATGCACACAGACCGCTGGTGTCTCTTCCTCTTATAAGGATGCCAGTCCTATTGGACTAGGGCTCCACCCTTATGACCTCATTTAACTCTACCTCTTGAGAAGTCTTATTTCCAAATACAGTCATGATAGCAAGTAGGGCTTCAGCATATGAATTGGAGGGGGACACAATTCAGGCTAGCATACCAAAGGACACAATAAATGCTTAGTTATTATTTGCATTGCCTGTAGCTGTAGCTGTCAGTGAAAAGAAATAATGAGCTCATTGATCCAAATTCTGTCCTCAAACACCTTCCTGGTTTTAAGTTCCAGGCTTACACCATTCTCACTCTCATAGCCTTTCCAATAATGGCCTGCTTAGGTGATGGACGGCTGTGATAACTGGTCCTTCTCCACATCCAGTGGCAATGTTTGATAGCATGTGGATTTTATTTGTTTGTTTGGTTTTCGTTTGGTGCCTAGTGCATCCTCCAGCTGATCTTCGGGATCACTGTCAGCCGTGACACAGTGAGGGCTGCAGAGTGCTCTACACACTCTGCTGTGTGTCTGTGGGTGTTCTTCCCCTGCAACCTGTTGGTTTACTGATGCTGAACCGAGTGTATCAGCAAAGAGGCTTGGGAAGGAAATTGTTGAAAGCAAACAGAGAATGATGTAAGGAAATGCAGGCATGTGGGGAGCTATAGTGACAAGCAATGACTTTCTGGAATTTTTCTTTTCAAATTAACTCCTAGCAATTTCCTTTTTGGCCAGACTCTGTTTTTACTGTCTTATATCATATCCCAAAACTGAGTGAGTGAAAGAGAGAGAGAGAGAGAGAGGAAAGAGAGAGAGAAAATGCAACCTTCTACTGAGTTGAATTGGATCTGGGACAATTTTATGCCCAGACCTGTGAGCTACAGGTGCTGAATAAGGCATGGGGCAAATCTTCAACATCCCACATTTACCCTTTGCAATTCAAATGAAAGGGCACTCATCTCGCAGTTTTCATCTTTGTGTTCAGCTGGTCTTTGCCACATTACCTCTTTGTCATTCCCCAGCCCTCTTCCCACTGTCCTCTTACTACTTAAGGAATAAGGGGGCATTGCTTACTTGGATTCCTGCTATCACCAATGCTCCGCAAGACTCTACCGACTCTTATTTTCACACATGGTAGCATGTGTAGCCCATTAACGCTCTGCCTATATGGAGTGCTCGAATTCTAAACAGTTCTTTATGTGAGCATCACTTCTGAAATGCATTTCATCTGTTGGTTGAAACTGGTAAGAATTTTGTTCTAAGCTGTAAGGAGGCTTTATCCCTGCTCAACACTGTGACGCTCTTAAGATTTTTTTTGAATTGTCTAAAGGTAGGATGAGATTCAGTTTATTAAGCGTCCTTGTTTTTGACACAAAGACTAATATGCATTCCTGTGTGACTTCACAAAACAATGGTTTATTTTTTAAAAAACCCAGGATCATGAATTCTCCAGAGAGAGAGAGAGAGTGAACCCAAGTCATGCTTTCTCTATTAATTTTAGTATGTTCTCTATTGCTTCATTTCAGAAAAGAGGTATAATTACTGTGAGTCAGACTCATTGCCAAGCACCTGTTAGAAAATTAAAAAAATATTTTCCCCACATCACATTACAAAGCAAGGCCCATTGTTTTCGTGCAGTTGCTGGTATTCACGCCTTTGCCAAAATGACTATATCGGAGGTTTGAAAAGCCATAGTGATAATGAAAAACAATGACTAGAGACTTTTCCAAATGCCAATACATAAAGATAGTAACATGAACTTGATAAACTCTGATTTTCATTCCTTTTGAATTGTTCATAAATTAATAAAGGAGAGTCTATTCTCTTAGGCCTGGCAAAAAGGCACATACATACAGCTGAGAGATGTTTTCTAAAAACACACCTCAGGTAGTCACTTACACAGTAGGTATGGAATTCAGTCACTGTTGACTATGGAAGGAGAGTTGATATATCCGAGCATTTTGCAGACTTAAAAAGAATAATTTTAACCAAGTAAAACTGCTAGCATGACATAAAAACTATCTACCTCAGACATAAAAAAGTCTACACAGTCAATCTCTTGCCTAAATGCTATATAAAGGGATTAAGGTCAAAATACTATTGTTCTGCAGATGATAGATGGTAGTTGGTATTTGATCCCAGTGTCAGACAAAATACAGTTAGATGGTCAACTGTCTCAGCTTTGCCATACTTCCCCAGCAACTTTTTCAAAAGGGTGTTTCTTAACAAGACTAACTTGAAATTTACTTTGAATGAGAAATACATGCTGCACAGTCACATATAACATTGGGGGTACCACAGGGCGAATTTCACTAACCCTGGCAACCAGCCCAAGGTACAGGTACCATTTCCAGGCCTTTGCTATGCACATAGAAGGGAAAAGCAAAGAGTGCGAGGCAGTACAGTATAGGCCCTTGGCCAATGATGACAGGAAGTAAAACGCAAAAGAGCTCAGATGCAGAGGGAAATCTGTGTCCTTTCTACCTAGGCTTATTTGATTAAAGTCATTTTTCATATTTTTTTCTTTTCCTGAAGCCATGAATCAACACTGAATGAATTAGTGAATTATTGCTTGAACAGGCAATATGTTCTTCATCTCTTAAAGAAATTCCTTATTTCACCTACTTCTTTATAAAATAATCATAAGGTCAACAGTTTGTTAATGACAAGGTGAACAGAGCACCTGGGGTTCATTCAAATTGGAAAATTATTGGGGATCAATTTGAAGCCAGGCCAAGCAATGTTTTATGGTCAAACAACGAGTTGTAATCTGTATAAAAACAGGGGTTTGATTTCCCTCTTTAAATTTTTTTTAAACAGTATTAAGTACAAGAAAATTCTCCATCTGGTAAAGATATTCCTTAATTCACTACCTCAGCATAATGATTGGAATAAAGAACTTAATAAATGTTCATTGAATGAATAAATGAACAGATGATATAAAATTAAAAATTATGGATGACCATTGTACTTAAAAATCAGCATTACCTTTCTGGATTAATTTTAGATAGGAATGTTTATTCTAGTTTGCTATGGACTAAAATTAACCACAGAATCAAAATAAACAAAACATTTTCCTGGGTTGTTTTTTTCCCCCAGACAGAAAAATTTGCTTCTCCCAGATTTGCTTCTCCCAGAAACAGATGACAAAGGAACTTTCTAGCTTTGAATTCTTATATTGGAAAAAAAGAGAAATATTTTAAATAATTATGCTAAGCCTGTACCTTCACAAGCAGGAATGGGAAGAAAATTTAAAAACAAAAGAAATAAAACAAAGGTAATAATAATGTTAATATTGGGGGAGGGACGCCTGGGTGGCTCAGTGGATTAAGCCTCTGCCTTCAGCTCGGGTCCTTATCTCAGGGTCCTGGGATCAAGCCCCACATCAGGCTCTCTGCTCAGCAGGGAGCCTACTTCTCCCTCTCCCTGCCTCTCTGCCCATTTGTGATCTCTCTCTGCGTCAAATAAATAAATAAAATCTTTAAAAAAAACTGGGGTCTTCTTGGAAGGAGACACAAGACAGAATTAGAAGTGTATGTAATTTATTGGGGCAAATTCCTTTAAAAGGGAAAGAGGAGAGAGAGAAAGAACTGGCAGGGAAACCCTTCAGGTCATGATGCAGATGTGGCACCTATGAGTGAGAGAAAGAAGTCAGGAGAATTGGGGGTGCAGAGCAGAACATGTCTCAGCCAGCCCAATGAGGGGGTTCCCCATGAGCAATCTTGCACTGGCCAGAAATTACAACAATGCTCACTCATTGCTCAGGGTCTTCCCGGAAGCATATGGCTTCAGCTTGGAAGAACAGGTGGATCCTAAAGGCTTCCATAGCTGGAGGTTATTGGTGAATTCACACCCCTTGGAGCAGGTGCTTAATTGGAGATTTGAATAATGCTCTTCCGTGGCTGTCACAGTTTACTCCTTGGGCTACATGGATTTGCTTCCTTTACACATCTGGGGAACAGACCTGCCATGGTTCCTGTATTCATTACCTACTGCTGTGTGTAACAAGTCATCCCCAAACTTAGCAGCTTAAAGAACACATTATTATCTCATATAGTTTCTAAGAGCCAGGGACCAGGGAGTAGCTTAGCTACGTGGTTCTGGTTCAAAGTTTCTCATGAGACTGTAGTCAAGATGTTGGCTAGACATGGAGTCATCACAAGACTTGACCAGGACTAAAGAATCGGCTTCTGGGCTTACTCATGTGGTTGCTGCCTGGCCTCAGTTTCTTGCTGGCTATTGGTCAGAGATCTCCATTCTTCTTCATGTGGTCCTCTCTAAAAGCCACCTCAGTGTCTCATGACCAACAGTAGCTGGCAAGTTGGTAAGTGATATGAGAGAAAGTGAGGAAGAGAAAGAGAGAGACTAAAACAGAAGGCACAGCCTTTTATAACCTAATCTTGGAAGTGATACACCATCCTTTCCAGCACTCTATTGGTTGCCCAGAAGAACCCTGATACAATGTGGGAGGGACCATACAAGGGTATATCCAGGGGCAGGGATCACTGGGGACTGTCTTGGAAGCTAGCTACTGCAGTTCCCATTAACATCCCTTCTAAAGGCAAACCTGGAAAAGGGAAGTTAGTGGGACAAACTAAAGCCCTTGCCACAGAAGCTGGGTTTAGGGCCACGATTAGTATTCATTGTCACAATCCTCCATTCCAAACTCCCCCAGTTACCTGCTGTCACCTCTGCTGGTCTTTGTGGTTGCCAGTATGATGACTCCTTTTCTCACTTACCACTACCTGGGCACAGAGAACCCAAAGAACCTGGTGGTATCTGTAGCGTGCAATCTGAAGGGACTCTTGATATGTTTGTTGGGTGAGACTGCATCCCCTTGGGAGTTGGGGACTGTAGAGGCCAGAGCTGTAGAAACAGGATGGAAAACTGAGGCCAGTGGGTCATTGGAATAGGTACATGGGGCCACACCTGTTTCCATCTTTGGTTCCCAGATCTCTGTATTCTTCCAATACAGTCCTTTATAGAGGTCTTCAACTCAGCATATATACTGCATTCTGGAGGATGGCACCCCATCTCTACACAGTATTGCCTTTAGTTTATTGAACTAAGCATGCTAAAAGGCTTACCCAATGAAAACAACCAAAATGTGAGATAAAATAACAATGAAAACACTTTTAAAAGGTGTCACTGAAATGGCACAAAAGTAAAGAATCTGCAGAGATCAAAAAGAGATAAAAGTAACAACTTTAGGAGAGGAAAACCAAAGCCAGTTCTCTTTGTGTTAGGCCCGCACAAAATTGGATTTTTTTTTTTTTGTACAATATTATTTAACAACTCCATACATTACTCAGTGCCCATCATGGTTAAGAAGACCCCTAATCCTTTTTAACTATTTCACCCATCCCCCACCCACAAGATTGGAAGTCTTACAGAAGACTCCCACATGAAGCTGGAATCCCAAAGGGCTTTACCTTCAATTAAGGATGAGTGAAAAATGAACTGTTATGCAGAAGGGGAGAGCAACACGTCTGATTTGATTTTTAGGCTGGGAGAGAGTGGTAGGAAATCTCACTTGAGAATTTGTAAGTACAGCTTGGCCCTCACATGGCTTTCTGTATGAAGTTATACTCCCTGTATCTGCAAAATTGAAATAGGAGAATTTTAATTAAAGTGCTCCTAGAATGTTTGTATAATCAACTGGGAGGAACAAATGAAATATTTTCTAGAAGAATGCAGTCTCAACCCAGGTCTCAAAGAATTCCTATAGATAAAGTTCCAAGGAACATAGCTCACATAAAACCAAACATAGGCACACTCTGCCTTCACCTCTCCCCTGTAGGAAAGTAAAGCATCGTTGAGTGAGAATGAGCAGAAACAGGTAGCAAAATCAGATCAGTAAAGGTGATCAGACACAGAATATAAAGCAACCACGTTGGGTATGGTGAAGAAATAAATATTTTGTGACCAAGGAATAAGAGATGGCCTTTGGAAAAAAAACAAATCAAGCAGGTTGATAAACAATTGAATAAAATTATCTGAAATGAAAACCTGCTTTGTGCAGAGACATTAAGAGGCCAATGGAAGAAGGGCTGCAAGAAGAAATGGTAAGCAAAGAAACGGATAAACATGTTAGATAAATTTAAACAAACACTGACTACATATCATAGTAAGAATAATGTCTAATTTGTGAAGTTAAACAAACAAGAAAGAATTCAAATATGGGTCAAACTATAATAGAAATTAGAATCGGATAAAAAACTGTAGTATAAATATTCTTGCATTGTTTGGGTCGAGCAACAAGAAATGAAGCAAGTGTGTTCAAATGCCTAGGGTAACTCCTGAAAATAGACATAGAGGTAATTAATTCCAAAGGGGAGGTAGGGGGTGGGGTGGGAATAGCAAAAGATGAAAGGAAAAAAGAAATCTATTCAGAAGATCGCAAGAAAGGAAGAAAGAGAGAGAGAAATGGAGAGCACATAATAAGATGATAGAAATAAATCAAAGGAAGAAGAGCAAAGACAGAGTCTTAAGATCCTCTGCCCCAAATCAAAACAATGGAGGTTTATACACATTCTAAAATGATGGGTGTTAATTTCATACTGTTATTAACAATGAAAAAAATAGGCATAAATGACCTTTGAGAATAAAAGGCTTTATTCCACAAAAGAAACTTTAACTTCTGAAGACCTGTGTCTCAAAAATGGGCTTTTATAGACAATTCTTTATGAGAACTCTTATGATTACTAAATTTAGAACATGTTTTTATTCTTATAAATTTTGGCCTTTGACTTTATCTGGAGAGTTTTTCCTGTGAACAGCTGTATAATTCGTTATATCTCTCTCCTTTTGTACCCGTTTTAACACTCTTTTTCTCCTTTGTCTGTATTTAGAAGGACCTGCTTTTTTAAGGCTACAGCTAGGACATGATATTCTAGAAATAAATCAGAAAGCACAGGACCTAAAGACCTAATATAGAAAATGACACATTAAAAAAAAAAAAAAAAAAAGGATAGGAGACCTATAATATTCTGCTTCTACAGGATGCTAAATAGCTTCCCAAAGGGCCTTTGTAAGATTCTGCAATAGATCTTTTCCATGGGTCTGTTTTGTCTTGTTTTTCCTACTTGTTCTTTCCCCCACTTTGTTCTATAATGCTTCTTCTATAGGTTCTAAGCTCTGTCTTTTATATCTGTCTTTTCTTTTTTTCTCTACCTTTCCTTCTTTTTTTCTTTCCCTCCCTCCCTTCCTTCCCCTTTCTCTCTTTCTCTGTCTCTTAATTGATCAACCTTAAATGAGGCTAGATCATCATGTCATCACACACAGTACAGAGATGTCACTCAAGTTTGCTCTGAAGTGAGGGTCCTAACCCTTTTCAGAGACACAGCTGGAGGACAAGGGGATGTGCCTTGTCCCTAGTCCAATTCCCAGCTTACAGTGCCTATTTGCCAATCCAGACTTCGCCACTTACAAGCTGTGTGACTTTGGGAGAGCTGCTTGAACCTCTCCATGCCTCAGTTTTCTCCCCTTAAAAGGAACATAAAGTATATACCAAACCCACTGAGTTCTTAGGAGGATGAAAGGAAATACTTCTAAAGCCTTTAGCACTGTGGACTGCCCATCATAAGCAGTAAGTGTAACTACTATCGCCGTTGTCCCTCCCACCACACTGCTGCGTCATTGCTGTGACCAGTTCTGCAGGGCAGCCGGCCGTTAGGACAGGGCACACACCTGTGCTCTCAGTGCCCCTGTGCTGACCCACGGCTGCCCCAGACAGACTGCCATGTTCCTGGATGTGACACCTCACTGCCCATCTCTCCCTCGCTACTGCCACATGCACCAGCTGCTTCTTTAGCCTTTTTTTTTTTTTTCCCCAGGAGACTCCATCTCAGGGTGCTCCCAGCAGAGTGGCCTGGGTGCTTTGAGGGGCAGCATCCATGTGGCACAGAGGGGGTGAGGGTGATCCAGGTCCTTGTGATTCCTTTACATGTGTGCTGTGTGACCTTTTCTTTTCTGACACAGGGTTTTTAATGAGTTATTAGAAGGGACTGCACCAGGGCCTACAAACCAGCAATCACACTATTTCATGCCAGAGATTTAGTTCCTGTTTTTAAATTGGGAACACAGAGTGAAGGCCCAGCCTGACGCCTGGGAGGATGGCTCTTTCACCAGGCGAGGCGTCCAGGCCTTTCTTTCACATCCTCTCAGTGATGAAAGAAAACCCCTAGGTCTGACCTGTGCTGAGATCTTGATTTTAACCTGAGATAGCTGAAGGAGCACCATAGCTCCTTTTGTACACACATTTAGATAAGTTAAAAGATCTGAGATGAAATTTTCCCCTGAGGAGTGCTAAGATGAAATCTAAAGATGGCCAAGGAAAACTGCTGAGACAACATCCTCATCATGCTTCCAGGAAAATGCAGAACATTTATGAGAAGCTCTTTATACGGAACCCCATGATATTACATTCAGAATCACGTTTGTATTAAACCCGTTGTGACTGAGTTTCAGTAACATATGAATACACAGTTTCTTCATTAAAAGTTTGGCTGCTTTTACACTAAGAAAGGCCAGAAGAGGCATACGTAATACATGAACAGTTGACAAAGATGTTGTGGTTGAAATACACTCGGGATCATTCACAATCAGGTCACATGCCCTCAGACCCAGGTGGACACATACCTTTCCCTGTGTCCTTCCAATAACTATCCTAATTCTGGAGGCGAGGGATGGTTGGAGAAACTCTGGGTATCTGGGGGCCATTAATAATTAAGAGTGTGCCTATGAAGTTAGCATTACAAACATTTAGGACATTGTGACGAAAATAAGAACAGCAATACAGACTCTATACACGTGCAACCGAAATGCATCGTGACCAAGGCAAAACACGAAACTGCAGAGTATTTAACAAACATTTTTTAAAGATCCTTTAAAACATAAGCAAAGACACTGATATTGGTTGTATTACTATATCTGAGTCATGAACAGAACATGGAAAAATCTCTCTTTCCATCAAATAGTGTCATCTCTCCATACTAATGTACTATGTCCAGGGCACAAATGGTCAAAAGAAACTTAACCCACTTCTACATGAGTCATGTAGATATCAAGAATTTGGTGACATTAGTAGTTACTGGATTGAAGTTCCAGCCACATTATTAACAGAAAGTTTAAGCCCTCCTTGATCCCAAACTTGACTTTAATGGCTCACATTCTTCTTTACTACTACTCCTATTGTGGCCAGGGACTGGAAAATAAAGAACTTTCTTCTTGGTGATTGCAGGTGTGCCTTAGTCTACATAAGGTGAATAGGCTTGGTCCATTCTGGGGTTCCTTTGGTTAAGAATATTACAAAGAGTTCCACTGGGACGTGATCACAGAGAACCACAAAGATAGCACCAATGCTGTACTCAGAAATTTCCCTCTTCTCTGATCTGGGCCCAAGGCCAGAAGAATTCTTGTATGAAGTGGCTCTCAGGATTCTCTCCGTGATACTCTGTACCCTGGGTAGAGGCAGGCTGAGAGAAGGGAGCACAACCTCTGTCTTGGATCTGAAGTCTGGGAGACCAACCCTCTGGTCTGTTTTCTACTTGATTTTGTCCAGAATGTCTAATGCTTCAATGCAAATAGCATTCTGGCTGATTTGACTTGCTAACTTAATACAGTGGCCTTTACATGGAGATCATGTACCCCATGAGTACATGAAAGGGTTGATGATCATAAGTTCATAGAGATTGTAAACTTAAGACTCCCCTATTTCACTGACTTATAAATATTGCTGTTAAAGTGTCATGCTATAAATGTAATATTTTAGCATACATGTGGATTTTCTGGTAGATTACAGAGATAGCAGTGAGACAGTTTTAGACTAATGATTCTCTTCTGTGCCATGTATTTGTCAAATATCAATATGAGGGACAGTTTCATGAAAGCAAGGCAAAAATAACGTTAACTAGTGTTGAGTAAGAAAGGTCGATTGTTGAAAATGTCCCCTCTTGCAATGAATTTAAATATAAGAAGATCTTTACAACTTCTTGATATTTATCCCTCAGACATATTAGCTAGGAAAAACAAAAACAAAAAACTTCAAATAGCAAAGCAGTATCAGTTTTAGTGTCCTTAATTCTTTTAAATGTAATTAGAATGTTTTCTTAGACTACCAAACGTTTTAAGATACACTAGATAAAAGTTCTATGAGATCTTTCCACCTGGCACTTATTCTTACAATCAGGTAGTTAAAACTAATTTTTATCAGGTATGGTTTGAAATGTTTATTAAAATACTGTAAAAATCCTCATCTTCTTTTATCATAAAATATTTAATATTTTCTACCTCCTGTTAAACAAAAGCAAACAATGGGACGCCTGGGTGGCTCAGTGGGTTAAAGCCTCTGCCTTTGGCTCAGGTCATGATCCCAGGATCCTGGGATTGAGCCCCACATCGGGCTCTCTGCTCAGCAGGGAGCCTGCTTCCCTCTCTCTCTGCCTGCCTCTCTGCTTACCTGTGATCTCTCTATGTCAAATAGATAAATAAAATCTTAAAAAAAAAAAGCAAACAATATCCTGTGTACAGACCAATTTTTTTTACTGCATCTACTTTCTTTTTCATTAAATGTAAAAGGAAACATTACATACTGATTCAAGAAGTGCAATATAAATAAAATTGAACTTTTATGCTTAATAATTATCAAAATTTGTAATATATTTATGTTGTTTAAATAGTAGTATATTAATAAGAGATCCTGGAGGGAGCTTGGAAAGATAGTGGTATAAGAGGACCCTGAGCTTACTTTGTCCCATGTTTTCAACTAGATATCATTTTTATCCACGGCGATAAACTAGAGAGTGATCTGAGCAAAGAATGGCAGAAGTAACTTCACACCTAAATGTAGAGAAGGCATTGCATCTGAAAAGTTAGGAAGGTCAGAAAAGTGGAAGGAGGCTGCCTACAGGAGGGAGGGAGCTGCACATGTGGAGAGGGCAGAGAAATGGACCCTTATACCAGGGGACTCACATGAAGAAGACTAAACCCTGTAACATCTGGATTTATGCCTCCATCAGAAAGGATGAATACCCAACTTTTGTATCAACATGGACGGGACTGGAAGAGATTATGCTGAGTGAAATAAGTCAAGCAGAGAGCGTCAATTATCACATGGTTTCACTTACTTGTGGACCATAAGGAGTAACATGGAGGACACTGGGAGATGGGGAGGAGAAGTGAGTTGGGGGAAATTGGAGGGGAGAGGATACATGAGAGACTGTGGCCTCTGAGAAATAAACTGAGGGTTTTGGAGGGGAGGGTGGGGGGTTGGGTGAGCCTGGTGGTGGGTATTAAGGAGGGCATGTATTGCATTGAGCACTGCGTAAGGTGCATAAACAATGCATTTTGAAACACTGAAAAAGTAAAATTAAATTAAAAAAAAAATCCCGAGGGACTGAATTCCAGGAGTTTGTAAAGCCAGTGAGACTGGAGCCTGGACCTTTAAAATGGAGAGCGATAGCTGGGTTGCTCCACTTAAAGAGACAGCAGCCTGGCAGTTCACACACCAGAGGCAAATGGAAGATAGATGTGTTCATACTGATTTCAGAGTGTGTTGGGCGACTTCTCTGAAAATGAGGGAGCTCAGAAACAACCACAAAACAAGAAACAAAATGGCAATATATATATACCTATCAATAATTACTTTGAATGTCAATGGACTAAATGCTCCAGTCAAAAGTTATTGGGTGACAGAATGGATAAAAAAATAAAACTCATCTATATGCTGCCTACAAAATATCCATTTGAGACCTAAAAATACCTGCAGATTGAAAGTAAGAGTGCAGAGAAGCATCTTATCATGCAAACGAATGTCAGAAGAAAGCCAGAGTTACAATACTTACATAGGACAAACTAGACTTTAAAACAGAGACTATAACAAGAGATAAAGAAGGACACTATTTAGTAATAAAGGGGACAATGTAACAAGATGATGTAATAATTATAAATACTTATGCATCCAACATAGAAACGCCCAAATACATAAAATAGTTAATAACAAACATAAAGGAAGTAATCAATAATAAAAAAAATAATAGTTGGGGACTTTAATACTCCATTTCCTTGCATCAATGGACAGATCATCAAGCAGATAATCAACAAGGGAAACAATAGTTTTGAATGACATACTGGAATAGATGGATTTAATGGATACAGTCAGAACATTCCATCCTAAAACAGAAGAATACACATTCTTTTCAAGTGCATGTGGATCATTCTCCAGAATAGATCACATATTTAGTCCACAAAACAAACAAATTCAAGAAGATCGAAATCATACCATTCATATTTTCTGGCAAAATGCTATGAAACTAGAAGTCAACAGGAAAAATCTGGAATGTCCATAAGTACATGGAGTTAAATAACATGCTACTAAACAATGAGTGGGTCAACCAGGAAATAAAAAAAATTTTTAAAAAGTACATAGAAACAAATGAAAATGAAAACACAAGGGTCCAAAACTTATGGGATGTAGAAAAAGTAGTTCTAAGAGGGAATTTATAGAAATACAGGCCTACCTAAAGAAGCAAGAAAAAAAATCTCAAACAACCTAACTTTGCACCTAAAGGAGCTAGACAAAGAACAACAAACAAAACCTAAAATGAGCAGAGGGAAGGAAAGAATACAGATTAGAGCAGAAATGAATTGTGTAATACTGATGATTCACAGACCTGTACCCCTAAAGAAAATAATACATTATATGTTAATTTTAAAAAAGAAAAAAAGGAATAAACGATAGACTAACTAAAATAAACAAACAAAAAAACCAAACAGTAGAACAGACCAATAAAACCAGAAGTTGGTTCTTTGAAAAAAATCAATAAAATTGATAAAACTCTAGCCAGACTTATAAAAAAAATAGAGAAAGGATTCAAATAAAATCACAAATGAGAGAGGAGGAATAAGACAACACCACAGAAACAGATCCATAACAGAATATTATGAAAAACCATATGCCAACAAATTGGACAACCTTGAAGAAATGGATAAACTCCTAGAAACATTTAAACTACCAAAACTGAAATAAGGAAAAATAAATAAATTTGAACAGACTGAAAACCAGCACAAAAATTGAGTCAGTAATCAAAAAACTTCCAACAAAAAAAGTTTAGGACCAGATGGCTTCACAGGCAAATTCCACCAAACATTTAAAGAAGATTTAATACTTATTCTTCTCAAATTATTCAAAAAAATAGAAAAGGAAGGAAAACTTCCAAATTCATTCCAAGAGGTCAGCACTGTCCTGATACCAAAACCAGATAAAGACACTTCTAAAAAGGAGAACTACAGGCCTCTATCCCTGATGGAGACAGATGCAGAAATTCTCAATATTAGAAAACTGAATCAAAAATACATTTAAAAAAATCATTTGCCATGATCAAGTAGGATTTATTCCCAGTATGCAAGGGTAGTTTGGTATTCACAAATCAATCAACATGATACAATACACCAATAAGAGGAAAGTTAAGAACCATATGATCACTTTAATAGATGTAGAAAAAATATTTGCCAAATCACAACATTCATTCATGATAAAAACCCCCACAAGTTGGGTTTAGAGGAAACATACTTTAACATAATAAAGGCCATATGTGAAAAATACACAGCTAACATCATCCTTAAAAGGGAAAAGCTGAAAGTCCTTCCTCTAAGGTCAGGAACAAGATAAGGATGTCCACTCTCTACACTTTTATTCAACATAGTACTGGAAGTCCTAGCCTCAGAAATCAGACAACAAAAAGGAATAAAAGGCAGCTAAATCAGTAAGGAAGAAGTGAAACTTTCAATATTTGCAGATGACATGACACTCTATATGGAAAATCCAAAAGACTCCCTCAAAAAAGTGCTAGAACTGATAAACGAATTCAGTAAAAGTCACAGGATACAAAATCAATGTGCAGAAATCTGTTACATTTCTATATACTTATAATGTGGCAAAAGAAAAAGAAATTAAGAAAACAATCCCATTTACAATTGAACCAAAATAACAAGGTACTAGGAATAAATTTAACTAAAGAGGTGAAAGACTTGTCCTCTGAAAACTATAAAACACCGATGAAAGAAACTGAAGATGACACAAAGAAATGGAAAGATATTTCATATTCACGGATTGGAAGAAGAAATGTTGTTTAAAAAGCCATATTACCCAAAGGAATCTATAGATTAAATGCAATTCCTATTAAAATACCAACAGCATTTTTCACAGGACTAGAACAAACAATCCCAAAATTTGCATGGAATCACAAAAGTCCCTGAATAGCTAAAACAATCTGGAGAAAGAAAAGAAAAGCAAGAGGCATCACAATTCCAGACTTCGAGTTATATTATAAAGCTGTAGTAATCAAAACAGTATGGTACTGGCACAGAAACAGACACATAGGTCAATAGAACAGAATGGGAAACCCAGAAATAAATCCACAATGACATGGTCAATTGATCTTTGACAAGGCAGGAAAGAACATCCAATGGGGAAAAGACAGCCTCTCAAATGGTCTCTCAAAGTGTCTCTCAACTCAAATGGTGTTGGGAAAACCAAACAGCAACATACAAAAGAATGAAACCGGACCACTTTCTTACACCATACACAAAAGTAAATTCACAATGGATCAGACCTAAATTTGTGAGACAGGAAACCATAGAACACAGGCAGTAACTTCTTAGACATCAGCTGTGGCAACTTCTTTCTAGATACCTATCCTGAGGCAAGGGAAACAAAAGCAAAAATAAACTATTGGGGCTATATCAAAATAAAAGGCTTCTGCACAGCAAAGGAAGCAACAAAACTAAAAGGAAACCTATGGAATGGGAGAAGACATTTGCAAATTACATACCTGATAAAGAGTTAGTACCAAAATTATATAAAGAATTTGTTCAACTCAACACCCCTAAAACAAATAATCCAATTAAAAAATAGGCAGAAGACATGAACAGACATTTCTCCAAAGAAGACATCCAGATGGCCAAGAGACACTGAAAAGATGCTCAACATCACTCATCATCAGTGAAATACATATGAAAACTACTATGAGATATCACCTTACAACTGTCAGAATGACTAAAATCAACAAGAAGAAATAACAGGTGTTATGCAGAGAAAGGGGATGCAGAGAAAGGGGAACCCTCCTGCACCATTGGTGGCAATGTAAACTGGTGCAGCCACACTAGGAAATGCTATGGAGTTTCCTCAAAAAGTTAAAAGTAAAACTATCTTATGATCCAGTAATAGGACTACTGCGTATTTACCCAAAGAATATAAGAATGTTAATTCAAAGGGATACATACACACCTAAGTTTATAACAGCAGTATTTGCAATAGCCAAGATTTGGAAGCAGCCCAAGTGTCCATCGACTGGTGAATAGATAAAACAGATGTGATTTTATATTCATATATATAAATATATATATGTACATATATATACAGT
Organism: Neogale vison; assembly: GCF_020171115.1. Taxonomy (NCBI): domain Eukaryota; kingdom Metazoa; phylum Chordata; class Mammalia; order Carnivora; family Mustelidae; genus Neogale; species Neogale vison. The sequence goes on along the minus strand of NC_058096.1, from coordinate 82,328,067 downwards.
GACTCTCAGAGAAAGACAAATACCTTATGATTTAACTCCTATGCAGAATTTAAGAAATTAGACAAACAAAGGGAAAAATAAGAGAGCTGGAGACAAATCAAGAAACAGACTCTTAATTATAGAGAACAAACTGCTGGTTACCAGAAGGGAGGTGGATGGGGGATGGGTGAAATAGGTGATGAGGATTAAGGAGGGCTTTTGTGATGAGCACCGGCTATTGTATAGAAGTGCCGAATCACTATACTGTACACCTGAAACTAATATAACACTGTATGTTGTATGTGCTTTTGGGTAAATTGGAAGGGGAGGTGAACCATGAGAGACTATGGACTCTGAAAAACAATCTGAGGGGTTTGAAGTGGCGGGGGGGTGGGAGGTTGGGGTACCAGGTGGTGGGTATTATAGAGGGCACGGCTTGCATGGAGCACTGGGTGTGGTGAAAAAATAATGAATACTGTTTTTCTGAAAATAAATAAATTAGAAAAAAAATAACACTGTATGTTAACTAACTGAAATTAAAATAAAAACTAAAAAAATAAAAAGGTAATAAAAAGAGAAATATTAAAAATAAATAATAGTATATTAGTAACTAATAATGTATCAATCCACAAGAACTTTATAAAGTTATGTATTTGTTTTGGTAGTAATTTAATAACATACTCCCATGTTATTAAATAAAAGGTTTATAATCACAAAATATCTTAATGTTTTATTTTTAATGTCCTATTTATAATATACTGATTATCTTTACAACATCCTTTGTAACTATTTAAATTTATAATGAAATATTTTAGAGATATTTTAGAAATATTTTAGATATTTCTAAATATTTTAGAGATAAAAATGTGCAAGAAGTATGTAGTTTTTTCAAAGCAAATTTTCAGGGTACATACCTAAAAACATTGACTTAAAATTCTGCGGGGAAGGATGCCTGGGTGGTTCAGTTGGTTAAGTGTCTGCCTTTGGCTCAGATCATGAACCCAGGGTCCTGGGATCAAGTCCCGCATAGAGCTCCTTGCTCAGCAGGGAACCTTCTTCTCCCTCTGTCTGCCACTCCCCCGCTTGTGCGCACTCTCTCTCTCTCTCTTTCTGACAAATAAACGCAATCTTTCAAAAAAAATTTTGGGGGGAATACATGGATTGGGTCCTTACTTCAAGACTGCTACTAAATAAAGTAGTGGATTCTTTTCTCCCTAACTTCACCTTTTCTCACTAATCTCCATTCTATATGGAGTACTGTGTATCCCTTGGAAAAATAAAAATGACTCTGGTTTTGAGAGCCTTGGAGATTCCAGCAAAAATCTCAACCATTTGAAAAGTCTGGTAATAGCAAATGGAAATTTGGCCTACCCTGGGTTTTAGGAAATTCTGCTTTGTATCAGTGAAAAGAAGTAGTCAGTTCAATCTTGGCAGTAACCTTAATTCTCTAGAAATTTAAGGTTCCAGATAGAAAATTACAGCTGTAGAACTCATTCACTTTAAGAAGACACAATACAGAAGACATCTATTTAAATTAATGTGTTAGATCATGTCAAGCTTACTTAGGAGAAAGGTGGATATATCTGACAATGGTGCACACTGCAAAGCCAGATGTTCATACTTCTCAGAAAAAAAAACAGATTTCCAGTGTTAAATCTTATAGAAGGCTCTATTTTTAAATGTTTCAATATTTTCAATTATATGTCTGCCTAATTCTTGTTTGAATTATTATTAATGTGAATTATTAATAATAACAAACGTACAAGCTGAACATCAGCAGTAAGAATGCTAATAAAAGATATTTAAAAACTTTTTAATCGCAAATGAAGGCAATCCTTTTGTTATTCTCTGAACTGAAAGCTTAAAGAATGTAGCCGCTCTATAGTATTAATGATATGAGTTCACTTAATACTCACAGGCAAGTGAGTGTAATGCCTTATTGTGTTAAGTACAGATTTTGAAATGTTAAATCCGAATCAAATTCTTATGAATACTGCTATTTCTACCTTTAAAATAAATTGCAGTTTAATACTGCAAGTTACAGTTTTATATTTAAGTGGTTAAGAACCCAACTTTTGTAGCAACATGGACGGGACTGGAAGAGATTATGCTGAGTGAAATAAGTCAAGCAGAGAGAGTCAATTATCATATGGTTTCACTTATTTGTGGAGCATAACAAATAGCATGGAGGACAAGAGGAGTTAGAGAGGAGAAGGGAGTTGGGGGAAATTGGAAGGGGAGGCGAACCATGAGAGACTATGGACTCTAAAAAACAATCTGAGGGGTTTGAATTGGCGGGTGAGTGGGAGGTTGGGGTACCAGGTGGTGGGTATTATAGAGGGCACAGATTGCATGGAGCACTGGGTGTGGTGAAAAAATAAGGAATACTGTTATGCCGAAAAAAAATTAAAAATTAAAAAAATAAAAGATTAAAAAAAGAAAAAAAAAAAAGAACTACTTTTGGGGGAATAATGGTGTTCCAATATCCCTTTCATGATTCTAATAAGTTATCTAAGTATTCTACATTTCACAATCCTCAAAAGACAACCAAAATTACCAGATTTGCTTTTGAAAATCAGATATCCAAATATGTACCATTATGAGATTAAAATTTAAGAATATTCAGTAAGTTGCCAATGATCAAAATGAAAGCATTTCTATTGGATTTTTTTTTAATAACAAATCTTCAGTTCTTTGCAGGCTCAGAAACTTGGATCAAGACATAAGATTTTATGACTATTGATTGGATACTGACTTCCTTTAATTCACTAGTTTTTTTGGAGAGCTTTCCAGATTTACAATCACCTGGGAAAAAAAGAAAAAAGAATTTTGAGTGTACTTTTACCTGAGGTGTTGGATGGGTGAACAGCGGGATGGGTGGTCTCAGAGCACCATTGGTTTCAGTTAGGCGTAAAGGAACTGAGTCTAGCAAAATTATTTCTATTCAATACTATGCATAGCTCTTAGAGGCAGAATATGCCAGGGCCAAGGGCACCACTGTGAGCAGAGATTTTCATACTTTAATAAGAATCACCTACAGATCTCATTAAATTTCATTCGGTACCCTTGGGTGGGAGGCCCGATAGTCTGCATTTCTAACAAGCTCCCTGGAAACACTGATCCTGCTGGATCACTTTGAGTGGCAAAAATTCATAGCACTTATACTATTCTTCCAGTCTAGAAATGAGATGTTTGGCCAAGAGCTGGAGGCCATGACTTTCTCATCAAGTCAGCTGTTAAGCAGTTACAAGGATTTAAAAGATTATTTAAAAGATTATTATTTATTATTCTTATAAAGGTACCCATTTTCTCCTTCTGTAAAATTACAGGTCTGGTCCAGAAGATGTGTCAGGTCATTTCAGAATGATAACATTTAAGGATTTTAAGATAACACTTATTTTTATTTTGGCTGCTATGTCCTGTATTTTTCCTCATAAACAGTTAACAAAAATCAGAAAAGGTTTTATTGCACTATATTACTCCCAAAGGCCACCACTGAGTTGTGCTTTGCATTCTTTGAGGCCAAGATGGTAGCTATTTTTTTAAATGTCCAATTTCCACATTCTTCCTCCATAATTCTTTGAACACTATTCAGATTTGAATTTTCTTTTAACTTTAAGGAAGATTCTTATGAATATGGAGTCTGTGGAATTAGTTACTGGTCGCTCAAATGAAAATGTAGTAGCTATGATTTCACATTTTTCAGAGAAGTAATTTTTTAAAAAAATTTTATTTATTTATTTGACAGACAGAGATCACAAGTAGGCAGAGGCAGGCAGAGAGAGGGAGAGAGAGAAAGAGGCAGGCTCCTTGCTGAGCAGAGAGCCCGATGCGGGACTTGATCTCAGGACCCTGAGATCAGGGCCTGAACTGAAGGCAGAGGCTTTAACCCACTGAGCCACCCAGGCACCCCAAGAAGTTGTAATATTCTTAAGCAGAGGGTGATATTTTAATTGGAGCCAATCTCATACACTGCACCCCCTGCTAAGAGGCAATCACTAGTAACAGTTTCAAAATATATTTAACAGGGAACAAATTCTTTCTCTTCTCTGAATAGAATTGGAGTCAGCTCCTTCTTGTTTATTTCCATTATCAACATCTTTATTCAGAACTTGATGTAACTCTTGTCTCAACTACCATACTAATCTAACAACTTGTGTTCCATCTCCAATCTTTCCACTCCATAATTATTCCTATAAAGCCCTGCCAGATTTCAATGAGGTGCAAGTCTCTTCTAGACAAAATGCTGCAAAGGCCTTTATTGAACACATTCATGCTATGTGGTCAGGTTCCTACTACTTCCCTTCACCAAGTATTTTCTACACTTCTCATATCTGCACCTCTTTACACATGTCCTCTATGTGGTATAACTTTTTCTATAAAATACTACCAATTCTTTAAGACCTATGATGAATACCAATTCTTGCCAAAAATATTCCTTGATTCTTCCAGCAAGAAATTGAATTCACGTAACACCTTGCTTTTGACTCTTTTCTCAATACTGCCCAGCGTTACAGTTTTTGTATATGCTTCTTCCCACTCCCCACTGTACAACTCTTGGGAATCTGTAGTCTGTCTTCATTATTGTACCTCTCAGAGTGCTTTTTCAATTCTCTATAGCTGTTGAAGAAATGAGTGAATGTATAATATAGCTTCACTATTATTCTACAGATCAAGATGCTCAGAAACTGTACAAGTTTTAAAATTATTCCTTAGTATTTCTTTTGGATTAATTACTTAATCTCTGTGACACAGTATTCTCTTATATATTTTGGGGTGGGGTAAAAGAGGTCTAGTAAATTTTTTTACTCATTTAATGGATATAAAGCACTATGCTATATGAATGCTGGAGAAGAAGGAAATCTTCTGACTTTCTGGATCATGGTAAATATTGTCATTGGATTTGTGTGTTTCAGATTCAAGTACTGTGTTGTCAAGAAAGTTTTATGTGTGAATTAAGAATAAACCAAGATGACATAATTTATATTTAAGATTCTAAAGATGCAACCTAATTATATGGGCTTCACAATTTATCGCTATATAGGGTTAATATTTTCAAAAGGAAAAGTAGAATTTCTTCCTGAATATACCATAGACACCACCTTAGGAATGGTGCCATTATTGTCTATCATGTCTTGGGGAACCATCAAAGGTGTCTTGTGCAAGGTATGGTGGACATACATTATTTTCTTAAAATATAAAAGTGAAAAAATTTAAAAAAACTATATTTATTGTAAGATTTGTGAACTTGGGTACATATTAAATTCCTTTTTTGTGCTCCATTAAATACAATATGATGGTCAGGAATTTTCAGCTCCAGTGCATTAACCCTTTTGGGTTACTTAGGTTGCTCTATCAATGTAATATTATAATAATCGTAAGAACATTAAAAGATGAAGCTTGAGAAAACTTGTTTCATCATCAAAGAAATTAGCTATAATTGATCTATAAATTACAAAATGTTTTCAGACTAACAGAACATCAAAAAATTTTTAGTTTTACATAATTTTCAACATTCTAGTCAGTTTCATTGCCAGGAAATATAACTTTTAAGTAATTCTGACTAAGTATAAATATGGTAATTTAATTCAATAAAACTTTCATAAATTACTTGAGAAATCTATGTTAACTATAGAAGAATTCTCCCATCTTTGTCTACCAATAGTAGTTTAATAGGATATAATTCTGTAAGGAATGTTTTCTGTGACATTCTTTTCTTTTTGTACCTATCAATCCTTCCATTGAGGTCATGGAAAACATATATATAGAGAGAAATGAAAACTAATAGACTTAAATTAATATGCATTACATGCATTTGAGAGCTTTAATTCACTATAATGTTCACTACTTCCTTAACATTCCTGATACTGTTTCATGGCAAGAGTTAGCTTATCAGTGAGAAAATCTAGGAGTCTGTGTCCTTAACACGCTCTTTACATACAGTAATGTGATTCTCTTTCCTTTGTCTTTCTTTAAAAGAAACCAGCACATAACTTAGATGGCACCATGCAAGTGGTCTAGTTTGAAACAAATGTAAATATTGTCCCTCTGTTTATCCATGAACTTACCTTTCTAATATACTTGTGGACTATAACACAGCCTTACTGTACATCCTGATTCTATCCTCAGAAAGATTATTGACATAATTACTCATTATAATGCAAGAGTGTAACCACAAAGCAAACCAAGAAACCAGGTTTTGCACTTTACATTGCTTTAGAAACGCTTACGTGTGACTTTCTTTACAAATTTAAATCTGTTCACATTTTGGGAAAAATATGTCCCCATGGCTCCTGAAGAGAGCTGAAACTGCAAAAATTGGAGAAACGTGTATCATCTGATGACAAAGAGTGCTGCCCCAAATATTCTTGTAGGTTTAATAAAGTTTTCATTAGTTTTTCCATCTACCTTATGTCACTGGTACTTGCAATAAACCTGCAAATACCAGACCAGAAACATCGAGGTTCCCAGAGTGTGGCATGAGTACTACCGTCATTATATGAGATGATTTTAGGGGGTACACGAATTAACATTTAGTATTTTAAAGTATTAGAAGAAATATACCTAGCAAATCAAACTTGTTACTCTACAGTTATTCTTTCTTGGGTCAAGTTTTCTTTTTACATAACTTTAAGCTTAAGAAGTGAGCGCATTTAAAGAAAATATTAGGTAAATACTATGTAGGGCTTCTGTCGTGATGGAGGCTGGGGAATCTGATGAGTGGAAAAGCGAGGGGGAAAGTTGGGGTCAGTTAATAGCGGTCTGGTTTTAGCTCTGTCACTAATTAGCCATGCTTCTTTAGCCAAGTCAGACCTCTTTGGGCATCTATTCTTTATTTGGAAAGAGATGGTTGGGGGTCACTATTCTATGATGTTTTATTCTCTTTTCAAATGCCATTATAAGGAATTCTGGTCTCTGTAAAGCAACACTCAGCATTCTAAGTCTTAATACAAGATGTACTCACTTAAACTAGTCAGGGAAGTCAGCAGACCTGATAGGGAATTTTTTTTTTTTTTTTTTGAGGTTAAAACACTGTACTGGTAGATTAGACTAATCCTTTGAAAGATTAGACATAAATCTGAATTTACTTAGTAGCTTTACTTTTTTTTTTCCAGATGGGAAGGATTCCAAGTGCCTTTGGCTTCTCTCATCAATAGGATAGCCAAACAGAGGAGAATTTTATGTGCCTATTTCATGTTACTATAACCTTATCCAGGAGTGAGAAGCCTGGATGTCCCTGATAGAATCAGATGAAGGATTTAAGTAAAGTCAGTCCTGAAAGAAAAATACATTTCAGTTTCAAGGGGGGAAAAGACAGACAAACATTAGCTTAAGGTAAAGAGTTGTGTTTTAAGGATGTGAGGGCGATCTGGCTGCGACATGTCACCCCATTAATCGCCAGGGTTGATTCGGCTGATCTGGCTGGCTAGGCGGGTGTCCCCTTCCTCCCTCACCGCTCCATGTGTGTCCCTCCCGAAGCTGTGCGCTCGGTGGAAGAGGACGACCTTCCTGGATAGAGGAGAGGACTGTTTTTCGGTCAAGGGTATACAAGTAGCTGCGCTCCCCTGCTAGAACCTCCAAACAAGCTCGCAAGAGTTGTGTTTTAAGAAACAGGAGGGGCCTGAAGCTTTTTAACTTAAAATAGCTGATTTGTTTTAATTTTTCACTCTGAAAACAGAAAATATGTTAACTAGTCACCCATCTTGGGAAGTAATAAAATGTGAACCACAAATTAGCACTATGTATCTCTATAGAACAGTCTTAAATTAGTTCTTTTCCCAATGGTTGAAGGATATGAGCATCAAATAAAAATCTGACTGTGATTACTAAAAAGCATTCAATGTAGAAAATCTCTACCAAGTAATATTTCAACCAGGCTTTTTTTGTTGTTGTTGTTGTTGTTTGTTTTGTTTTTTAAATTATCTCTATAGTGAAAAGTAAACCACCTTTTTCTTGAATTGGAGTTGCTGTCCCTTTTCCTAGAAGGTCCCAAGTTCACAGAGAAGACTGCCTTCTTGAAGGATACCTTACCTATCATTACTTCTAGCCCAAAAAGAAACTGAATTAACCAATTAGACTGCGAGGTAAAAAAAAGTGGTTTCTATGATGATGATGAATTCTGTGAATATTTGAACACTTTGGAAATTATCAAATGTAGGACTAAAGTACTTCTGTTTTCTATTTGGAAATATGAATTACATATATTTCACCCATTTAGCTCAACAAACAAAGGAACAAACACTGACAGAACCAATACAATCTATTTTTTGTGGAAATATATCTGCTTGTAATGGTGCAAAAAATATATATATATAGCAAAGATGCCATGAGTAAAAATTTTCACCTATGATCTCTAAAAGGGTATATTCATAGACCACACCTAAAGATGCAATATAGAAATATGGACAATGGCCCTCTGGAATATCAACAACATCATTATCTGTGGCAACATCAAAGGTCTCTTAGAAAATGTGGCTTCACAATTCCTAGTTTTACCAATTATCTTATTAAAAACATCTATAAACATGCATTCTTGATCTGCGAGAATAATTTGACCTTTGTCATCCTCAGTCACTGTGCATCTCTGGCCCACTGGGGAAGACCGGGTGTGCGGGGGGGAGCTGCCCCTGACTGGACTGATCCCTGCTGATTCAGTCTCCTCCGCAGAATGGTGGCCAGCCTTTGTCTGGTCTCGTTTACTGAAGATGCTGGACCCCTGGGAGGAGGATGGGGTTGGGGGACAGTGGGCAAACCTGAGCTGCTAAGCCTCTTGGACTGAGGCGAGGTTGGGGAAGCGGCGGGTTTTGACACTCTGTGCAGGCTGGGTATTTTGATTCCTTTTCCAGAGTTCAGTCTTGTAAGGCTCCTCTCTCCCTGATTACTGAACACTGCAGGAGAGGAGGTTAGGCTGCCCTGGCTAAGGGAACACAGTGATAGAGGTGAACTTCCACTGAGTTTTCTGAACTCCAGGAGCTGTTCTCTGGCTTGACTCAACGCCTCTGTCAGTTCAAAGCGTTCTTCGCACTCCCTCCTCACTGTTTCCTGAAGAAAAGTGTTCTGAAACGAGAAAAGAGGGGGGAATGCATCCCTAGCTTTAAACTGTACATATGGAGAGTTATTGGCAATATAACTAGAGAATTGAACCAGAAATCAGAAGTCTTGTCTTTGACTGTCTTTGTGGATACTCTGCCACATGGGACAGACAAGTCAAAAATGCGAATGATTTGTGAAGCAGGAAAGAACTTTAAGAGGACATCTGGTTCAACCCTTGCAGTTTGCAGAATAAGAAACAAGAGCCAGGACCACTCAGATGGGTAGTGGGGGGCTGGGGCTGGAACCCAGAACTTCTGATGGCTACTTTAGTGGGGTTTCAGCTTGTTGGCACGTGTGATGTGTAGTAGCTAATATCTGTAGGGGCAAGTAAGTTATTTTACAATGAAGGTAAATTGCAATACATAAGATAAAATTGCTTGAATTATAAGACTGAAAGAATTGAACATATCAGCCATGATACTTAAATAATAAAATCAGTTACTTTATACAAGTCTTACTCAGTAGAACTTAAATATACTGATCATTTGCTATTTTGTAAAATATATATCAAAACAGGGGTGCCTGGGTGGCTCAGTGGGTTAAGGCCTCTGCCTTTGGTTCAGGTCATGATCCCAGGGTCCTGGGATTGAGCCCCATATCGGGTTCCCTGCTCAGCAGGGAGTCTGCTTCCTCCTCCTTCTCTGCCTGCCTCTCTGCCTACTTGCGCGAGCTCTCTCTGTCAAATAAATAAATAAATAAATAAATAAATAAATAAAATCTTAAAAACAAAGGTATATATCAAAATAAAGAACATCTTTTGCTTTAAATTCCATTCAGCAATTATTTATCAAGTCACTAGAAGCTGTAGTGGATATAATACTTGCTCTCAAGAAGTCTGCAGCCTCATGAGTTTGAGCAGAGCCTTTTTTTTATGTCTCTTAACAGAATTTGGAGCCAAGGGCAAAAGCTATGGAGTTGAAGATAAGGAATAACTTTTTAATAGCCAGAGCTATCCAGAGGATACTTTGAAAGGCTGACTCTCACGTGACTGGGATATACTGGAGCAAATTCAAGTTTCAAATGTGTGACTATACTAGAGATCACTAAGGCCTCTTCCAATTCTGTGACTCTACGGTTTTAGTTAAAGAGCTACTCATCTTTCATCTATGGAATTCATCCAAATTACTTCAAGGCCCATGGTAAGAATTAAGTCTTGGACCTTTCTAACCTCCTAACGTTCATGTCTGTCTGATGTCAAAAAAGAGATTGTACAGTAAACAAGGTAGCTTCACCGTAGCTACTTCAAGGTAGCTCACAATTAAAATGATTGTGCTATAGGAGTCTTTGACTAAGTGAATTTCCGTCAGGTTATTATGTTTGTAAAACTATCCAAGGCATTCCCAACTCTGACTCTCAGCAGGAAATATCCTCCTAAGGCTTTACTGACTAATCTGCTGTCAGTGGAACTAAATAACAAAGTATCCAAGAAAGTAGTATCTTCCCGTATTTGAGTTTCTTGTGATTATGATCAGAATTCTATTCAATTCCAAATTTGGTAATCAGCATTGAAGAATATGGCACAATTCCAGATTAACAGTTGCTCCATAATTTTCTCTAAAATCAGCAGCATGTCACGGTCAAACAAAGTCTCATCATTTACATATATTAGCAACACACATATGTGTCCATATAATCACATATTTTTAAAAATCATGAGGGTTAAGTATTTGGTTCCAGTTAGGTTGGGGTTGTTGTTCCAGTTACATTCTTTTGTTGTTGTTATTGTTGTTGTTGTTTTCTTGTTGTTTTGGGTTTGTGTTTTTGTTTGTTTGTTTTTTGAGGAATTGGAGACCAAGGATGATGTGTGTGGCCTTCTCTTCTGGTTTTCATTAACTCTACTTGAAATTCTTGTTGCAAAGGTAAGGGAGGGAGGGCTAGAGGAGATTAATCAGTTGCTACATTAGGTGTCATCTCATTTCCTGCTCTCAACAACTATATTTGACAAGGAAAGACACAGAAGCCCCACTGCTTATGTGACTTGCTGAGAGTAACCCAGCTCTGAAGTGGCAGGATCTTGCCTGCTTCCAGAGCCCTGCTCCCAGCTGCCCAGGCCTAAATGAATTGTCTAATTAGTTACATCAAGCAGGTACCATTTTGTTCTATGACACAGAAACAATTAAATAAAAAAAGACATTTGGTTTTGCCCAAGTTTTCTAAACATAATCTAAACTTTATTTTAAAAGGCACAACCATCAATGTATTATTTTCTCTTTACTAGTGAGTTAGGGGCAAAATGTGTTGAAGTGATTGGATATAAGAGGTTTCCAATATCTTTGTATAAAAAAAAACCCTGATTAAGAAAGCTGTAAGAAAGACTTAAGTTCATTTGAATATGTAAAAGAGTGAATAGCAGTTAACTAATGAGGTCAACAAATTGGTGACATGAATAATAGGTCCACCAATATGGAAGGATAACGTGATGGGTGATGTGGTGACAGGAGCTCTCATTAAAAGAAAAAGAAAATTCAATCCATTTACTAAAATTAATTTCAAGTCTGAAAGGAAGGGAGCAGTGTTCTATGGAAAACATCCATTAAGCAAGTCACTTAAAAGCTATTTTAGGCAAGTGACACTCTACTGAAGGGGGAAATGAAAAGGTGGAGTGAACCCAAAGATGTCCCCATAGCAAGTCTAATGGGAGCAAAGTGCCCGCCAACTCCAGACTGAACTTTGGAAGGGCTGCTGACCATCTTGGTCTGGGGCCCACTGCTCTGGAACTCATCCTTCTTCAAGGCTATTAGCTTCCAGTACAAAGGACTATTTCTCTTTCTTCTATTATTTCCAAGCCAGGAGGACCTCTAAACTGAAAAAAGCCTGCAGTTAGAACTTTTATTTTTGTCTTTGCCACAAATGCTGTGAAATCTCACGTGACTCTCACAATATCTGCATATCCTCTGCTACCTCTTTTTTTTTGGGGGGGGGGTTGCTGAGAGAGAGGGATTCTTCAGAGAGAATCCTAAGCAGGCTCCGAAGCAGAGCCTGAAACAGGACTTGATCTCACAACTCTGGAGATCATGGCCTGAGCTGAAATCAAGGGTCAGACACTTGACCAGCTGAGCCATCCAGACTCCCCTGCTACCATCCTCTTTTAAAATTGAGGTTACAACTCAGTTTTGTACAACAGGCAATTCAGATGTTATAATTTATTCAACTATGTAGTAACAAAATGGAAATAGAACACATCAAGTTGAGAGGATTGCTATTTCAGGGGTGGACTGTGTGTGACAGGGCATGACAAGAGCACACGTGGACGGGGCCAATAAGTAAGTCAGTAAGGTACATTACTGGAAAATTCCATCATGTGTGGAAAAGAATCATTCACTTGTGATTAGATTGCTTTCAGTGATTTAGGCAAGATATCTCTTTTGGGGCTGTGTTTTTGAAGGTGTATTGTTACAGGGTTTTCATTGAACAACATAAGGAAAATGTGTAAGACGGAAGTGCAGTAAGATTGAAAATCCTGGGCAAACTTGAGAATAATCAGTGAAGCCATAACATTATAAATGTTTCAGGTAAAATTATCTTTGGCCATATCTTAGCATGATAAAATGGTTTCAGTGGGTTGTTAACTAAACTGTAAGTCGAAATGAAAAGGGAGACACGAGCCAGGTGAAGAAGGGGCAGTGGGGTTCTCTAAGGCAAAGTAGACAGGGAGTGCAAATGCCTGGCAGTGCGACAGGGAGAGGCACATCTTGGGATGGACACGTAGCTTAGTAGGACTTGGGTGCAGAGTGCAGAAGGGGGAAGAGAGACCAGGACTGAGGCAGAGAAGAGTGAGCAGGGTCAGACTGAAGATGACTTTAGTAACATGATAATACAAGTTTTACCTTAATTCTGAGGGCCGCATGGAGTCATTGAAAGGTTCATTTCAAGCAGGGGGCTGGCATGGTCAAATCTGCATTAAGGAAAGATCTGTTTGCTAACGTGGGAAAATGGCCCCAAGTGGGGCAAGATGGGAGGCAGGGAGGATAGGCAGCCATTATTTTCACAGAGGAGGTTCCTAAAACTTGTACCCCTTGATTAGAGTGGCCCGGGCATGAAAGAACCTACTGTTTCTGGGTCCTTAAGCTCTGTTGATGGTGCAGAGCATTAAGTATAGATGGGTCTATAACATTTTCAGATGAAGGCCCTTTGATGGGGTTTAAAATATGGCTTAATCGCACTCTCACTGGGTAAGTGTCAAAAAGAAAATATAAATTCGCTTTCCATCTGTTTGAAATTTCTAATATTAAAAAATGGCCAATTTTTAAATTTCCCCCCATTCTTTGCAATGTAAGTGTGGTTTATTTTTATGTTTGTTTTCATTTTTATCCTTAGCGACAGCTGGATTGCTTTCAATTCCAAAAATATTGGAAGAAGCAAGAGAAGGCTTTGCTGGCTAACTTGATTACTCTGAAGGTGAGAGTCCCATTTGTGATGGCAATCAGCTGAATCTGGCGACTGGGGGAACATGCCAGGAAAGCAAGTCCTCAGTGAAGAATGAGCACAGATGGGTGTCTTTCTTTGTGCTTTATACAGTGAGGTCTGAACCAGTCATGGAATGATCAGATTATAGTTTTCATCTATCCAGACTAGATATGTCCCAGGGTGAGTGAATGGCTGAACAACTCGGGGCTGGTGAAGGGAGGGAACCCTGGGGGAAGTGGAGACAAAGGGAAACTGTGGGAAAGGTGTGGAAATCAGAACAATGAGTAGGAGCTAGGTTTCCATTTAAGGCTTCTGGTGAACTAATCTGATCAGTCCAAAACATTGCAGAAAAACAGTGAAAATGGTCCTTTGGTAAGACAGGAATGAGAATCTGAATATAGTTCCAGGAAAGAAGTAAGATAGATGGATGTTTGGCCGGTTGTTCTAAAATTGCACTCCTATACTCACAAACATAAAGGGCATTGCGAAATCACTACCGCTAATACACCAAAACAGAAGTAGAAACGGAAATAATCCCTTGGACTAATATGCTTCAAGAGCAGATTTTCTGAAGGGGGAGAAAGAGCCCATGAAGGCACAAAGTTCAGGATTCATTGCTCTAGGTCAATAATTTACTAGGAATTTAATTGCTATTAGTTCAGTACAACAGAAACAATTTTTTTCTCATTCTGTAAATTTTCTGGCATCTATACTTTGCATCAGGACAAATAGTCTCCAATGTGTAAAAGGCAGTCTTGTTTAGCTCTCCCTCTCAACTGCTGAAGCTTCTCAGTCTGACCACCACACTCCCATCTGTCCCATGCCCCACCAATAAGGTTCTCAGACTGTCACCCATCCTCCCTGCCAACTGACCATAGGAACAGCCCCTGACTCCTAAAATCCTCCCCAGTTCTCCCCTCTGCTCCCTGGTGAGCCAGAGGTTAGAGAAGAGATTCAGATGTTCTCATTAAATTTGGTCCCAAAGTTGAGAACTACTCATTGGTTGATATATTAACTAGTACTCTGTTTGCTCATAAATGGGATTACCAGAGAAATGTGTACCATTTTATCTATATCAATTGAATATGTAAATATAGAATATGCACATCCCAAAACTAAGCAAATACCTCTCAAAAAAAGAAAGCTATCTGTGTTTGCAAACAACATGTATTCCTCAAATTTAATCTTGAGTTTACATAGATCCATTGTTGCCAGATTTATTAGTAAACTTTCCTAAATAAACGAGTTTTCCTTTTTAATAGATTATCTCAAAAATATTTAAAAAACCCCCCAAAATTTTAAAGTCATCCATGATCCCCAAATTTTTGAAAAATATAAGAAGTGAAACTCTGCCATCTCTTCCTACCCTCCAGAGAGTAATCACTGTAGATAGTGTGGGGAAAATTCTTCCTTCACTTTTTCCTATTACCTCTCTGTGTCTGTAACCCTACAGAGCAACCTCATGCAGTCTCCTTTTTTATTTTCTGAACAAAATCATATCCAAGATGCCAAGTGATGATTAGGTGAATGAACAAAACCAACAAAAATAGCTATTGTCAAGAAAGCAAGTACATGCCTACAATCCATTAGCCAAAATTTTGACATTTACCAACCTCTGAGAAGAAAAACTTGTGTAACTCACAATATTAGGTAACAGAATCTAATTGGACTGACAATCCTTATTTCACTCAGTGGGGCTATTCCTATGCTTCAGTGCAGAAATATTGGTGTCGTTGCATGAGAGGGTCTGCCCTAGATCTCTGGGGGTGAGGGTAATTTACTAATTTTCTAAAATATGAAATAATTTGAATTTTAAAACCTATCTGAAACCAACGTTTGTATAAGGGATTGTGGCCCCATAGAAGTTGCGTGCTTCCTTCTTTAAATTCTTTTTCTCCTTAGAGTCCTTGCTGGTGTTTTCCAGCTTTCCTCCTCATTAGATATTCCTTCTCTGACGCCACTGTTGGATTCTTGTCCTTGCAGTCTCTAATAGTTGGAGTGCCTGTTCTCAACCGTCTATTATCTCAATTTCCTGGGATCTCATTCAGTACCAACACTTAAGTATCAGCTACATGTGGTTGTCTCAAAATCAGTCTCTAGTCATCCTTCCCATGAACATACTGCCCATTTAATACCATCATCTGGATACCTAACAGACACATTAAGATTATTTTGTGCCAAATCAAATTCTTGATATTCCTGCCCAGTTGCATTCCTTTCCTAATGTTTCCCATCTCAGTAAATGGCACTTTCACTCACTTGGTTGCTGACATTCCAAACTTTGGCATCCTCCTTGATTCCTTTTCTGCTTTCACATCATTCAACCTATCAGCAATTTCTGTTGTCTCTACCTTGAAAATATATCCTGAATCTGGCCACTTCTCACCCTTTTCATCACTATGACCATACATGCATTTCTAGACCTTTTCAAGAGCTTTGTGATTGGTGCTTCTGTTTACATTTTTGCCTCTCTTTGATCTATTTTCTCCACAGCAGAGTTATCCTCTAGAAATAAATCAGATCATGTCACTGCCTTGTTCATAATCGCCAGGTGGCTTTCCATCTCACTAAGAGAACAATCCAAAGTCATTGCTGCAAGTCCATAGACTCTACATGAATTAGTCCCTCCAACCTTGCTTTCTACCACTGTCCTCCTTGCTCACTAAGCTTAAACAATGCTTGCTGACTTCCCTGTGGTTTCTCCAAATTCCCATGATGTTTCCTTTGCCTGGAATGTTCCTGTCCTCACTTTAGGTCGGCTTGAATATTATCTCCTCAGACAGTCCTCTGACCACAGGACCTCTCTTTCAGAAAGTGTCCTTTTGCTCTATTTTTCTTCTTAGCATCTATTTTTATTTTTATTTTCTAAAAATTTGATTATTTGTTTTGAGAGAGAAAGAGAGACTGAGAGAGAGAGAAGGCATGTACTTGAGTTGGGAGAGGCACAGAGGGGGAAGAACAGTGAAAGGGAAAGAATCCCAAGCAGACTGAAGTGAACTTAGAGTCACAAGAGGGACTCGATTCCATGACCCTGAGATCATGACCTGAGCCGAAACAAGAGTAAGATGCTTAACTGCCCAAGCCCAGGTGCCCCAGCATCTATTTTTTAAAAAACTTGCTACATGTTCTAAAACACCGCCTTTTATCCTATTCTCTGCCACTTTTTCTATTAGGTCCTTTTTATAAGTTACTCTTTTCCATTGTTTTAAATTATTTTTTAAAATTAAAATAATATCTAACACACATTTAAAAATTAAAATAGTACTACAGTATAATGAAAAAAAGCACTCCTTCATATCATACTTCCAAGTCCTACGTCCCAGAAATAGCCTTTTTCAGGTTTTGAAGCAGTTTCCTGTGATATTTTATTTCCATATTCCTAAATAATAACATTATGGTTATCTCATGATTTTTCAGTTTTGAAGTCATTATCTACCAGCTTCATAGAATGGAAAATGAAGATTTAGCTTCCTATTCTAATTCCTAGTAGATATTTCATGGTCCCGCCCAAAGGTGTTTCTCTTTTCCCATGAGAAATTTCTATCTCAGTTTTATTGGAAAATCTTCCCAACCTCCATCATGATTTTTAGTCAAATCTATATTTTACTTTATATGATTATAGTATATAAATATTTATGTATACCTGAGCCATGCAGTGTACTATGGATACATTTTCCTTCTTGTATGGCTTCCTTCCAAAGTTAATTATTGTACCACTGTTTATCTGCTTAGGGTTCTAGGTGTTGATTACTAATTTTTCATCAAACCCACTTATAGAAATGTAAGTATTTTCAACATGTTCAAATTCTCCAGGTAATCCAGCAGCTTCTCTTTGTTTTTGGAAACATACTTCTAAAAGCCCTCTGTTCTTCTGATGAACCCAGCCTGGTTGTTCTCTAAGTCTGGTGCCCTGCTGTAGTTCTTGGATTTCTCCCTATTATCATCCTAGGGATTCTCTCCATTTCTCTCCTATATTGGAACTCTTACTTCCTGATTCCTGTATCTTCTCCTTTCTTATTTTGTTCCCTCATTGTGGTGTCATATATCATCTGATAACTTCCCAAGAAAGGCTGCAAAGGGAAGTACCATTTTTGAGAACTCTAATATATGAGAATATCCTTATTTGACACTTGCTTGATTGATTTGGCAGGCTATAGAATTCTAGGTTGAAAATAGCTTTTCTTCAGAATGTGGAAGCCACTGTCTTCTGGTTTCTACTGCTATTGTTAAGAATGCTGAGGCCATGTTGATTCTTTTTTTTTTTTTTTTTTTAACGATTTTATTTTATTTATTTGAGAGAGAGAGACAGTGAGAGAGAGAATGAGCGAGGAGAAGGTCAGAGAGTGAAGCAGACTCCCCATGGAGCTGGGAGCCCGATGTGGGACTCGATCCCGCGACTCCAGGATCACGCCCTGAGCCGGAGGCAGTCGTCCAACCAACTGCGCCACCCAAGCGTCCCGCCATGTTGATTCTTGATCCTTTCTAAGTGACACCCTTCCCCCAACTCTCTGCAACCGCCAACCCTCAGCCCAGAAACTTTCTAAGTACTCATGTTTATCCTTAAGTGTTGCTATATCATGATGAAGTGCTTTATGTGGTTGCTTTACCATCCATTATAGAAATGTATATCCTTCAGTATGTGGAAATGATCTTGATTAGTTTCTGGATAACTTTCTTTTACTTTCTCTGTTCTCTCTTTCCAAATCTCTTCTAATTTTCTTTTCTCCATTTCTGCTTCTTTCTTCTACTTTTTCTTTTGTCTTTTAGTTTTATTTTATTTTTTATTTTTATTAATAAATAATGTAGTATTTGCCCCAGGGGTACAGGTCTGTGAATCTTCAGGCTTACAAACTTCACAGCATTTACCATAGGACATACTCTCCCCAGTGTCCATAACCCAGTCACCCTATCCCTACCTCCCCACTGCCAAGCAACCCTCAGTTTGTGAGTCTCTTATGGTTTGTCTCCCGATCCCATCTTATTTCACTTTTTCCTTTTCTACTGCCCCACAACCTCCCGCCCTGCCTTTCAAATTCCTCATATCAGAGAGATCATATAATTGTCTTTCTCTGATTGACTTATTTCGCTCAGCATAATACCCTTTAGTTCCAACCACAATTATTGCAAATGGCAAGATTTCATTTCTTTTGATGGCTGCTTTATATATATATATATAAAACATCCCCTTTATCCATTCTTCTGTTGATGGACACCTAGGTTCTTTCCATAGGTTGGCTATTGTCGACATTATTGCTATAAAAATTAGGATGCACGTGCCCCTTCGATCACTACATTTGTATCTTTAGGGTAAATACCCAGTAGTGCAGTTGCTGGCTTGTAGGGCAGCTCTATTTTCAACTTTATGAGGAACCTCTGTGCTGTTTTCCAGAGTGGTTGCACCAGCTTGCATTCCTACCGACAGTGTAGGAGGGTTCCCCTTTCCCTGCATCCTCGCTTTCTTCTACTTTCTGGAAAATTTATTCATCTTTATCATCTAACCCAAGTATTGACTTTTTTTACTTCAGCTCTTATATCTTAATAGTTACTCTTACTCTTTACTCATGGCCTCCTCCTCACATTCTAAGGATGCAATATTTTTTCTTTTCTCTTTGAGGATATTAATTATGCTCTTTTTTGAAGCTCACATTTGCTCCCTGCATTATTTTGTATCTTTTTCTTCTGAGTTCTTTTTTGCTTATCTGTTTGATCTTTGTTTCTGTCTCAGATTAGAGGTATTTCTAAAACTTTTGGTGGTTTTTTGGCTGTTCATGTTTTTAAAAATGAGTTTCCAAAATGTTATTGGAAGCTACATGAGAGTTTACGTGGGGGCTTATTGATTTGCTATACTTTTTAGTGGGTAGATAAGACATGACTATCGTCATTGCACTGGGAGACCCCAATTATCAGGATCCATAGGTCTTGTCTTGTTTTTTGAGCCATCTCATTTCTCCAGAGAGGGCACTTCCAATTTCCTAGCTGTTGATATATAAACCCAGTTGTCTGTGTTCTGGGAAGTAAATGGGTAAAGTGGAAGAGGTGGTCTCATTCTTCTAGATAAAGACTTTCATTCCAGCCTTCTCCCACATTCTGCTGTTCTGTAACCTCAGGTCCAAAGCCTCTCACATTCAGTGTTTCTAGAATGTAAATCTTTGGTATCCTGCCAGAATGTTGAGTGAGGGTTGCTTAGGAGTTAGGGAGGGCATATGAGGATCTATCTGTTCCTTTTACATTCACACAACCCCATTTTCAGATCCACTGTTCTCTCTTTCAGAAGGTTCTGGTATCTCCAGTTCCTGAGCCTTTCCAGGGCTGTGTCACATAATCCTTTTAGGGGTTCACCCCAATCCCTACAGGCATTAGGTTTCAACATCCTACAGTCTACTAATTCCTTCTGAATTATTTTCCAAAATTTGGTCAATATCTCTTTCTTTCTTTCTTTTTAAAGATTTTGTTTATTTATTTATTTGACAGAGATCACAAGTAGGCAGAGAGGCAGGCAGAGAGAGAGGAGGAAGCAATCTCCCTGTTGAGCAGAGAGCCTGATGCGGGGCTCGATCCCAGGACCCTGGGATCATGACCTGAGCCGAAGGCAGAGGCCTTAACCCACTGAGCCACCCAGGTGCCCCAGTCAATATCTCTTTCATCTGATGTCAACTCCTTCCTCTCCTGTTCTCTTTTCCTTATGGACGTATTCACACTGTCATTTTAGTGCTGTTTTGAGATGAAGCATAGATAAACATATGTACTCAATTCTCCATGTTTAACCAAGAACATTCCTTTTTATCTTTGAATGCCTTTGAGTTTCATTAGATGATTAGAGAAATTGATAGATTTTAAAACTTTTGGATTTACCACATTCTTCCTCTGGATTACAACAAGACCCCTGACAGCGGGGTGGGGCGGGGCCACACTGTCTTGACAGGACTCATATAAAGCTAGTAGGAAGGAAAACTGGCAGCAAGGAGCATGCGATCTATTTTAACCTGGTTTTAAATAATGATGTTCTGTTCTTTAACATATTAAGTTTCTCTTCTGACTTCTTTCTTCCTTAAAAAAGTATTTCAGGGATGCCTGGGTGGCTCAGTTAGTGAAGCCTCTGCCTCCAGCTCAGGTTATGATCCCAGGGTCCTAGGATGGAGCCTTGGATCTGGCTCCCTGCTCAGAGGGGAGCCTACTTGTTCCTCTCCCTCTGCTGCTCCCCCTGCTTGTGTTCTCTCTGTTAAATAAATAAATGAAATCTTTAAAAAATTATTTCAATTTTTTGTGTGTGTGTCATCTCCCTATGAAAAATTTTCATGGGCCCTCTTTTCTCATTCACATTTCCCATTCAGTTTTACGTTCCATTTTTTTCCTCTTATTCACCTGCACCTCTCCTTGCTTCACCTTCTTGACCCCCGCTGTCTCTGTGGACACTCTCCAATAATTCATGCAGGGATGCCCATTTGCCCTTTAGAGGCTCTGGCTTTCCTCCTATCCTAGAAAACATTCTTCAAACAATTAAAAGCAAAGTCCACCCATTGTCTGACCCCTTGAAAGAGAATAGGGCTTTCCTGTCCTTAATTAGCTTCCTTATTAGACCATTAATTTATCTTCATTCTAATGAGAATTTGCTCTTCACTTAAATGTTTATTTCTCTAGAATCTGAGAAATTTCAAGTGTCTGGAATGTATGCTCAAAATAATAGTGTTTTTCACTTTACATACTACCACCTCTATTCTTTCTGGCTCATAAATCCTATCACTTTTATTGTCTCATTTCCTCTTTTTTATAAGAATATTCTGGACTTTGGCATGCTTAATCAGAGAACCAGCCTTAATTATTTACTCTTACAGTTCAATGGTAATTATTTAACTTCTAATGGAAAATCTAATCTACCTTCCTTCCTCCCACCCTAGCTAAAGGAAGTCTGTTCCCAGGATTGTCCTTAGGTAACTTTACTTTTAGAATGATCCCTTTCTAGGGGTGCCTGGGTGGTTCAGTGGGTTAAAGCCTCTGCCTTCAGCTCAGGTCATGATCCCAGGGTCCTTGTATCCGAGCCCCACATCGGGCTCTCTGCTCAGCAGGAAGCCTGCTTCCTCCTCTCTCTCTGCCTGCCTCTCTGCCTACTTGTGATCTTTCTCTGTCAAATAAATAAATAAAATCTTTAAAAAAAAAAAAAAGAAAAAGAATGATCCCTTTCTATTCCCCAGGAATGATCAATGATTGTTTATGGGCCAAACCAGTGTCTTGTATATTTCAAAACTATGCATGAAAAACACAAACAAACAAACTCCATCTCTAAGGGGCTTCCTTTTAATGACCAATTAAAATTCCAATTAATGACCAGGAAGGGCTTCACATCTAGCTGCCTTTGTCTGAAAAAGAAATTCACTCTTCACTTTTAATCTAGCTTCTCTTGCCAAAGTTACCTCTAGTGCCTCTGAGATTGGCAGCCTCTAGAATAGCCCCCAGTTATCCCCGCCCTCTCGCTTATTCACCCTCTTGTGCAATCCCTTTGCCTTGAATGCAAGCTGGACTTAACTGACTCATTTATAATGAACAGAATTTAGCAGAAGCACTGGGATGTCAGTTCTGAGATTAGGTTAGACTGTGACACCCTCTCTTGCACTCTCAGTCTTGCCAGCTTGCTTGCTCTGAGGGAAGTCAGCTCCATGTGTAAGTTGTTCTATGGAGAAGGTTCTTATTGCAAGGAACTGAGGGAGTCCTCTGACCAATAGCCAACAAGGCGCTAAGGCTTTCAGCCCAACAGCCATAATAAAATGAATCCTGCTAACAACCACAAAGTGAGCATGAGAACAAATTCTCCTCTAGTTCAGCCTTCAGACAAAATTGTACCCCTGATCCCCTGACACCTACTTCGTGAGAGGTTTTAAGCCAGAGGTACCCAGCTAAGCCACATTCAGATCCTGACCCACAGAAACTATGAGATAGTAAGTGTTTGTTATTTGAAACTACTGAATTTGAGAATAATTTATTGTGCAGCAAGGGATAACAAATACAGGTCCTTAAGGCCAATTTTTAAGACTGAGGCTATGCTTTTTATATGTTAAGTCTTTGTTTAGGTCATTCTTTCCTCTGGATGGCAATTTTTTTTTTTTTTTTTTTTTTAGAGGGAGTAGGGGAGAGGCAGAGGGAGAGAGAGGATCTTAAGCAAGCACATACATCAGTGCAGGGCCTGATGTGGGACTCGATCTCATGACCCTGAGATCATGACCTGAGTCAAAATCAAGAGTCAGATGCTTAACCAACTGAGCCACCTAGGTGCCCCTGGATGTCAATTTAATTACTCATGTAAGATTTTCTTTAAATTTTTTCTTCGAAAGCATGAAATGGCAGTTGTCAGTCTTGTTCATAATTGCAGAGATAGGGCCTAGCACAGTGCCTGGTGCCTACACGAGGCTCAGTATATACTTACTGGATTCAACCCTTCTATTTCTTCTGCTTGTCCTAGTTTATAGGATACTCCTTACTTTCCATATTGCCATTTCTTTGGTGATTTAAGAGTTACAAAACCTGCTGGTCTAATTGCCTTGACCTTTCTTTCCCTAACCTGCCGTTCCTTCTCTAGAGCTTCACTGCTGCTGTCTCACTTGAAGCAAACCCACATTGCCTCTCTTCTTAGGGTTTCCTCAGTGGAACTGAGTCCATGTGTGCTCTCCCTTCCCCCTCCTGCCTGCCTGTGAAGCAGCTCTTTTTATCAGGGAGGCTGTGCTGCTGCGTGTCAGCAGAAGACTCTCAGCTGACCCCCTAAACATCTGGAGAGGTAAGTAGTATGCTTAGTGTTATTTTAAAGGGAAGGAAGGAAGGAAAAAAGGATGGAAGGAAGGAAGGAAGGAAGGAAGGAAGGAAATGAAATGAAATGAAATGAAATGAATGAAACCTGGAGATGCTGAGTGCTAAGCCTGAGGGTCACTTTGAAATTTAGAAGCAGAATCACTGGAATTCAGGTTTCCTGAAATAGGAAACATAGTATCGTGGAAATTCAAATATGAATCTTGGTTCCTTCATGCTGTGTGACCCAAACTGCTTAGCAGTTCAGAAATAAGACTTTTTTAGGAAAAAAACTCAAATCGAAATAAGTCTATTCCAGTTTAAATAAAACATTGCTGAAATAATCATGCATACATAAGAAAGAAGACCAACACATGTAAATTACCTTATAGTTTAGGTTGACAGAAAGATAAGCCCAAAAAGAAATTATTTTTAAAATATATTGTCCTAGGGTTCCCAGGTGGCTCAGCCAGTTAAGTGTCTGCCTTTGGCTCAGGTCATGATCTCAGGGTCCTGGGATAGAGCCCCACATCTAGGCTCTCTGCTCAGCAGGGAGACTGCCCATCCCTCTGCACCTCCCTTCCCCCTACCCCCGCTCATGCTCTCTCTCTCTCCCAAATTAACAAATAAATATCTTAAAAAACAAAATAAAATATATTGTCCAAATTATTTTCTGAACTTAAGCAGCAGGTGCTCTAAAAGTTTCTTTAGCAAAGATTTAGTGTCCAAACAAATAAGACATACATACACAAAGATTTCTAGTCTCTGAAGTTTTAAATGGTCATTTACAACAGAGTAGAACTGGGTGCCAGGAAACCATAGAGATTATGAAGTCCAGTGAATTCATTTTATAGAAAAGGAAATGAGGTGCAGAGAGGTTAAGTGACTGCCTAGATAAGAACACAACCAGGATGTAATTCCAAGTCCCTGACTCATAATCCCCAACTCTTTGAGTGACACCAAGCTGCCTTTCATGTTTCTGTCTGCTTGTCTAGTTTTGGGAAAGAATGTGTGCTCTTTCACTAATGGCAATGCCACCGCCCTCTGCTCCTTACCTGTTCCTGGGCCTCATTAAACTGCTGTATCAGTTGTGTTTGTGCCAGCATTACTCTTTCTAGCTCATCTGACTTCTGCTGCATTTCCTTCCTCAAGTCCTCCGAAACAGAATCATTACTAGCAATTTCCTTCTTCAAGCGGGATTCAAATTCTGCAACCACATTTTTCAGGTTTTTGATTTCTTTCTCCTTTGACTCAGAATCTTCAGTGTAGCGGATACAAGATTCACGGAGTTTTTCTTCAAGGGTGGCCACTTCCAGCCTTAGCTCTCTGGTAGCACCTGTGATTAAGTCTGATATCTGTAAGATAATATCGTCTATTAGGTTGTAGGCAATATGTCTAGGTAACCACAGAGTTCTTAAAGTTCTAAGAGGTTTATTCTAAGTAATCAGTGTACCTGTCTGATCAAATGAAAATAAATCCTATGACATTATGTAGGCCTCCAAGATTTTCTTTTTAAAAGTTAAGACTAAAATGTATTTTGATCACTTTAAATGGAATTGCATATTAATCACTTGGGCATCCTTGGAAATATAAATATCTGTGTCTGGACTGAGTTACCAAGGACAGCTCAAGTCTTGATCCAGGTCTGGATTCAGTATGGGGTGGCTTTGGGACCTAGAAATGCCTGATGTTTGGGGATGCATGTAGTGAGCACCACAGTTAAATTCTACTCATACCATAGCAATAAAGTTTTCATTTGATAGATTTTTTTCTTATAAAAAAAATGACTGGAGGTACCCCAGACACTGCACCTTCTAGAGCAGCACTGCCCAGTAGAACTTTCTGTGATGATAGAGATATTCTGTGATGTCCAATATGGTAGCCACTAGCCACAGGTGCCTAATGACAGTACTGTGTAAATATATGTTTAGCAACTGATTGACATACACACAAAAGCCAGATTTGTATCTAGTCTCCATGGTATAAATATACTCACCAGAGCCAATTCCAAGGTGACATCACCAACTGCTGAGTTGGGAAGAGAGGCACTCAATAGGCTTTGGTTTGCCAGTACTAACTGGTGAGCATTTAAAATGTGGCTAATGTGACTGAGGAACCAAATTTTAAATTTTGTTTAATTTTAATTAATTGAAATTATAGTTGCCACTCATGGCTAACATATTAGACTGTGCAATTCTAGAGACTACCAGAACAGTTTGAAAATATACTGTCTCTGTAGGTGGTACCTCTAGATAAAGAGATGAGGGAATGAGAGATAAAGAGATGAGAGAAGATGAACAGCTTTTCCCGAGAGTCATGGGAGCTTTAGAAGGGAAAAGGCTGCTTGTTTTCTTTCTCCTTAAAAAACAAAACAAAGAACAGAAAACAAACCAGGAAGAGCAAAGTTGCTTCTGATGAAATATATCATTATTTATGCTATGGATATCATCATATTATATTAGTACAACCAGAAACCAATCCATGAAGAATCTGGAAAACATTTGGAGAACAAAGTTTCAAGGATTTTGTGAACTATTACTTAAGCGTTATGTATCCAAAATCTGTTTCAAATGTTAAATTTACATTAAGAGAAACTTCTGTAAGAAATCTATTCACACTAACTTCAAAAATTAAATTAATATTCCATTATATTCAATTAATCCAGGAAGGAAAAGGATCATTACTAGGTCTGAGCAGTAGTTTCCATCATTAAGAGGAGAGTTGACACTGAACTAGATCAGGTTATCCTCAGGAGAGAAGACTCACAGAGCCACAAATGTATTTTGATCTCTTCAAAAAGGGAGTCAGCTTTTAAAAATCAAGAGAATTTTCTTACAAAATATGGGTTTATGACTTCTTTTGAAAAACCATAACCCTTGGCAACCCCTGCCTTAAGAGGGCCCTTCTTGGAGAAAACTAGTCTAGAAGAGGTAGAAATTTGGGTGAGCTGAGACTTCAAGCTCCCAGCAAATGCACCATTGTCCCAATAGAACATTATTTACAAAACGCAAATTCAAAGATAAAATTATTAAGAATTTCAAGACAACATTTGCAGAGGATTAAACCCAAGTGGCATGAGGCCATTTATTTGAGTGTGGGGCCCTGAGATACTATACTTGTCATATACTCATGTAGCTGGCCCTGCTTATCATTCACAGCGCTATTGAAAAGGCTGTACCAGGTGTACCTGGGTGTCTGCCTTCAGCTCAGGTCATGATCCCAGGGTCCTGAGATCAAGCCCTGTGTTGGGCTCCCTGCTCAGTGGAGAGTCTGCTTCTCCTCTGCTCCCTCTACTGCTCCCCCTGCTTGTGCTCTCTCCTCTCTCTCTGACAAATAAATAAATAAAATATTTTAAAAAGAGAGAAAAAAAAGAGAGAAGGCAAGGCTGTACTGTATCTCTTCTACACCTGTAGAGGCCATTAGCTCTCATCTGATACTTAATTTACACAGACTGTTAGTGAGTTTACCCACTGGGTCTTGGTTAATACACACACATATACATACACAAAAACATGCATATACATGACACTGAGGTCTTATAATAACATGGCAACCTAAACAAAACCTTAGATTATGGTTAGGGGGCTTCTGGATGGTTCAGTTGGCAGAGCATGGGACTTGATCTTGGGGTTGTGAGCTCGTGCCCCATGTTGGGTGTAGAAATTACTTAAAAATGAAATCTTCAAAAAAATTATGTTTAGGACATCCTGTTTCAGAAATTATGAAGGAGGATTATGTTCTTAAAATATTTCCCTTCATTCAAAAATATCTAGAATTGGAAATATTCATAATTGAAAGAGATAGGCTTTAGTTGTTAGCTTTAGTTGTAAATAAAATGTTAATTATCATTATCATTTGATGTTGGATATTTGAGGTATTGGAATATCTAACCATACTAATTATTAGTTATGTAATTTATACTCTTTTATTTTTATTTATTTATTTTAAAGATTTTACTTATTTGAAAGAGAGAGGGAGCATGAAGTGAGGGGAGACGCAGACAGTGAGGGAGAAGCAGACTCTCCACTGAGAGCTGAGCCAAACCTGGGACTGGATCCCAGGACCCTAAAATCATGACCTGAGCCAAAGTCAGATGCTTAACTGACTAAGCCACCCTAATGTCCCTAATTTATGTTGTTTTAAAAGTAAAGTAAAAGTAAAACACACTTAGGTGTCTCCGTAAGTTAAGCATCAGACTTCTGGCTCAGGTCATGATCCCAGGGTCCTGCGATCCAGCCCTTAGTGCACTGTGCTCCCTGCTCAGCGGGGAGTCTGCTTCTCCTCCTCCCACCCCCATTTGTGATCTTTCTCTCTCTAATAAATAAAATCTTTTTTAAAAGTTTTGTAGAAAAAATTCTATTAGTAGTTGTATTATATGCTTATAGGATTTATCTCAGCTATTCCTTCTGTAGACTATCCAAACCATTCCACCTATGTAGTTAAAACCAAGGCACAGTGAACCTCAGGAATGCTCCTTGAGTTAAAAATACTGTACAATGTTCTTAGAAGGAAATAACCAACATCTATAGTTTCAAACCCATTAAATAACAATGAACATCATGATCACAGACCTTTGTTTGTAGTTCCTCTTGTTCTTTCTTATACTTTTGGATTATTTCTTGGTGTTTTTCCTTTTCAATATCAAGTTCCAGTTTAGCTTCTTCCTTAAAAAGCAGAGCTTGCTCTTCAAATTCAACTAAGTGTCGGGCTCTTTCCTTGGCCAGCTCAGATTCAATCTAGAAAACAGCATTTAACACACATATAAAGGCATTTGACCTTAAGATGAGTAAATCAAGCTTATTTTCAGACTCTAATTTAAAAAAAATAATTTTAATATTAATTTTTTAATGAATCTAATTTTTAAATTCTAATATTTAAAAATAATCTGACTCAGAACTTAGGCCAGAAAAATTGACTTTAGGTCAAATATTTCAAGATCCTCTAAGACCTTCTAAGACCTGTAAAATGAGTAGAGAAGTTAGGACCATATATTATGACAGTTTTCAGAAATATTAAAAGCCTAGTCTTCTGTATATTTGTATTATAAACTCAGTCCCTCCCAGAAACCCTATAAGAAAAAAAAAATAAAAAAGATTTGGAGGACTCAGACTACATTCCACTGAAAGCTCAGTGGGGATACAAAGTACAAATGTTGATTTTTGAATGGTCTTCTCTTGATGGTGATCCCAGAAAGTTTGAGAGTCACAAATTATCATTTTAACATGATACAGGCCAAAAGGATGATTAAAGAAAACACGGGGATGCCTTGTATTCATGTTGTACTTATACAGAACCACAGCACTGGAAGGGGTATTAGAAATCCTCTGGTTCCATTTCTCAAGCTTCTGTGAATTGTGGAAAGAAAAGCAAGGGTTTTGGATTCAAACGAAGTTGAGTTTAAATCCTGGCTCTAAACCCTGGCTCTGCCACATTCTAACTATATAATCTTAAATTGTGATTGTAACCTCTCCTGGTAGAGTTACAACTCATTCCCTTGGGAGTTGTTATGAGGATAAACAGGACAAAACATCTGTATAAAGCTCTAGCATGAGCAGGGATTCAATAGTCAGTGGAGATGACTTCTGTGCTCTGACTCTTCAGTCTCTCCTACAGATAGACTGACTGCATCAAACGATTGTCTGCCCTATGCCTCAGCACCACTAGAAACCATAACTCACTCCTTCCCAGCAAGCATTTCCATCTTCAGACAGTGCTAAGCGTTAGGCAGTTTTTCCTTTAGCTGAGCCAACATCTGTCTCCCTGTGGTTTTTAACCATTGCTTTTGGCTCTGCCTAGCAAGAAAGAACAAATCTGAGTACTGGAGTCATTCAGGCCTGATCGTTCATCTAGTGAGATTAGAGCATCTCAGTGACAGGCTGATTCTAGATTTACATTGTGCCATGATTATAAATTCCTAGAGGGAGTAAATGCCAGATAACTGGCAAGAATAATTGTCAAACTTGACTTACTGTGATTCATACCACTACGAGAGGAAGAAAGAGGTCAACGTGAATTTCTCAGGGAAACACTAAAGCCAGGGTACCAGGAAAGAGAAAATTTGCTAAGAAAGTTTACATAAAGTCCTTCAAATTAAATAAAATACAGATAAAAGACTAGCCCCAGTGTGGGGTCAGTCACATTTATTGTACCGTTATAGGACTAAGCATTTCCTCCAAGGCAAAACAATTATGTTTGTACTCAATGCAAGGAGTTATTTTGGCTCTTTCAAAATAAGTTTCTGTATTGTTTGAGAAAAAGGATGCTAAGGATCGTTTAGGAACTTGATAGCATTGCTCAAATGTGTTTTTCTCAGACTCCTAAAGGCAAGGGAAGCCTCAGGGGCACTCAGGAAAAAACAAAAAAACAAAAAACAGATGTTCTTCTAAATTCCAGGTAATTATATCTACCCGGCTCCTGCTAGCCATGAAGACAGGTGTCTCAAATAAACGGTCTGAACCAGAAACCTAGATACAATCCCTCCCCACCTGTTCCTTCCCCAGTCAAGACACAGTAACCACATTCCATCTAGTTATTCAGGTCAGCAACTGGGGCGTCATTTTTATCCTTTACCCTTAATCCAACACTAAGTTCTATTCACTTTGTCTCCAAAAGATGCCTTGAGTCCATTCATTTCTTTTCATTTCCATTCCTAACACTCTAGTTCTGGCCACCATCATCTCTCCACTGGCCTCCTTACTTCCATTCCTTCTCTCCAATTCATTATCCACCCAGCAGGGTGTTCTTTACAAAATGCAAATTGGATTGTATTACTCCCTCTTAGTGGTTTCTCAGGGTGTTAGTATAAAATAAAAATTCCTATACATGATCTGCTCTTGGGTCACCACCAGCCCATGTGACACCTTTGTGTGAACTAACAAAGCGTCCCTTCCTCATACAAACATAGCGTCATGCTGAGCACAGCACCTGGTGGGCAGAGCACTGGCTGGATTCCAGCTCCCTTTTCTCTCTTGGCCCGCATGACTGTGTTGGGCAAGCACACCGTCTACGGCAGCCCTGGACTTCTCCCACCTGACTTGCACTTTCCCCATTTGATTCCGACACAGTGCTCCAACCACACTGGAATAGATAAGACCATATGAAAGGAGGATATCAAATGCAAAACATTTAAAAAACTTGCAAAGTATAACTTAAACAGTTAATAGCCTACAAGATACCTTGACACTATTAAAAAACACAACTAATTAAAACATATTTTGAGAAGCTGAAGAAAAATGTGAGCTAAGGTACTAAAATATCAAGCATTCCAAAAAAAATTCCTTGTGTGGCTAATTGGTAGAGCCAAATAGTTGTTTTAGGACAAAAAGACATCTTTCAGAATATGGACCAATTGCTTGAATTAAGAGAATAAGAATATATGCAGACTAGACGGGACAGGACGAACTATAAATTAGATGATGGAAAGACTTTAGAAGGACTCTTTAAAATATTTTTTTTTTAGTTTATTATGGGGAGGAGGCTGTGTAGGAAATCAGAATCCCTAGAAGAAGATGAAACCTGGAAGTATTCAGGGAAGAAAAGGAAGTAGCTGATAGACCGAACAAGTTAAGTAGCAAGTCAGGTAGCAAGTCCTTCTTGCCCCTAAATTATTCCTTGGAATCAACTACTGTAGGTAAAGAAAGAGGGAAAAAAAAGAAGAAGAAATAGGAAGAAGTGGAAGCCTGGGTGGCTCAGTTGATTAAGTGTCTGCCTTTGACTCAGGTCATGATCCCAGGGTCTTTGGATCTAGTCCAGTGTAGGGCTCCTTGCTCAGCAGGGAGTCTGCTTCTCCTTCTGCCAGCTGTTCCCCCTACTTGGGAGCAAATGTGCTCTTTCTCTCTCTCTCTCTGATAAATAGGTAAATAAAATCTTTTAAAAATTAGGAATAAAAGGAATAGAAGGAAGGTGGGAAATAAAAAGCATGTAGATAGAAAAGAGAAGAGTGATTTACTATTACTGAGTTGATTTTTAATTTGGACAACCAGAGAAAGAAGCAAAGTAACGAGTTTCAGGTGGGATTTCTAAACATTTAAGGAAGTTGCAATGCATGCAAAGGGCCATCTGAATGTGTTGACACTGTAGCATAGAAAGATGATACTACTGGTTCCTTCATAATGTGAACAGTTTGAACAAAATGATGAGCAAACAAACATAATGATTTTTTAAAATATTATTTAGAAATCTTTTTATTTATTTTATTTTTTTTTTAGAGATTATTTATTTGACAGAGAGCACAAGTAGGCAGAAAGAGCCGGGGAAGCCAGGCTCCCTTCTGAGCAGAGAGCCCGATGCTGGACTTGATCCCGGGATCCTGGGACCATGACCTGAGCCGGAGGCAGAGGCTTAACCCACTGAGCCACCCAGGTGCCCCCATAATGATTTTTAAGCCAGTGTATTGTCATTGAGATGAATTCATGCCAAATTATTGTGTTTATATTTCTTATATGTTGATATAAGCTCTTTAAAATATCTTAGATAGAGGCACCTGGGTGGCTCAGTTGATAAAGAGTCTGCCTTTAGCTCAGGTCATGGTCCTGGGGTCCTGGTATGGAGCTGGGCTCCCTGCTCAGCAAGGGGTCTGCTTCACCCTCTCCCTCTGCCCCTCCCCCTGCTCATGCTCTCTCTCTCACTGGCTCGATCTCAAAGAAATAGATAAAACCTTGAAAAAAAAAAACCTTAGATTAAAAAAAAACTTAGGTGGGAGAACTTATGTCTATGCAAAATAAATGAATGTGGTGATGGTGCTTATATAAAATATAAACCACTTTATATAGTAACTGATAGAAATTTTAATAATCATGGGGAAATTCTGATTTCTAAAACCAAAGCATGAATAGTATATGATCTTAGGAGTTAAACAAAGTAAAATAAATTGTTATCTCTGTACACATTTCATTTTTTGGTTTTTATTTATTTATTTATTTTGCTTTTTATTTACCCATATTGCCCAATACCTCAAACCCCTCCTTGGTGAAGACTTCCTGATGACTCTAGAACACTGAGTATGTTGTTTTTAATTCCCTTTGTATTTGTGTTGAAATGCATAATTAGTATTTTATAACACCTGTGTCTAACACTGATGTGCAAAATTCTTTCTTTGAATTATTTTCCAAGTCAGATATTTGTGATTGAAGAAAAATGTGAGCTATAATTTTCTGTCCATGGAGCCAAACACCATGTTGTAATATAATCACTCATTATTGACAATCCCTATAAGCAAGGGAATTTCAGGAAGTAGTAATTAGGTCATTTGTTTATATTTGATGTATGTATATAATATTAAAAAATATATCTCCTAAAAAGAAATTATTTTACTGTTTTCTAAAAGTTAAAAAAATGCTGGTTGAATACTAATTCTTCAGGTTATTTATGAATTAACTGATGAATAAATATATTGCAAAAGTAGATGATTACTCAAATACACAGACTTTGCAGTAAAAAAAATAATGCTAAGGAATCAGAATACATATTGAAGTCCTGCCAAGAACTGTGTAAACTCAGGATGAAAGGAGAGAATATTCACTTGCTACCAATACAGGCTGGGATGGCATGGTACAGAACACATTTTATAATATATATATTATATATAATAATAATAATAATATATGATTATTATTATTCACACTGGATTATGAAATAGGTTCAGAGAGGTTAAGTACCTTCACCAAGATCACAGAGGTATTATGAGATGGAGGGGGTGTGCACACTTAGATGTTTCTGGTAGATCCCATGGTTCAGCATGTTTCATTTTTCCATGTAGCCTGACTCTCCACACATCTACATAGAATAGTCATTAAGGGCATAGACTTGGTATTTATCTAGTTTCAAAATATTTGGGGATCTTTCCAGATAACCTTTTATTAATAAATTGTTTCAATTTCAGTGTGGTCAGAAAAAATATTTTATATGTCTTGAATACTTTTAAATTTGTTGAGAGTTATTTATGCTCTAGAATATGATCTATTTTAATAAATGTCCCATGTGTACTTGAGAAGAATGTTTATTCTGCTGTTAAATGGAGAATTTTATAAATATCAATTAGGTCATGTTAGTTAATAGTGTTGGTCAATGCATTTCTTAAAAATAAGTTGTTTTAAAAAACTACTATATTATTTTCCATAGAATATGTCTCTACTAACTTTCCAGGTATTTTTCTATCAGTTATTATTGAAAAAGGCCGATTACTGACATCTTTTACTCTAATTATAGATTTGTCTATTTCTTCTTGCTGTTCTATCAATTTTTGCTTTATTTAAAAACCCTGTTATTAGGTGAATAAACATTTAGGGTTATTATGTCTTCTTGGTGGACTAATCCCTTAAACATTATGAAATTATATTCAATATCCTTGCTAACATTCTAAATATTCTCTTATCTTTGAAATCTACTTTTCTTTTTAAAAAAGTATTTATTCATTTATTTGAGAGAGAGAGAGAGCACATGCTGGGGGGAGGTTCAGAGGGAAAGAGAGACTGAGAATCTTTCAGCAGACTGTGCTGAGCAGAGCCTGACTCGATCCCAGGACCCTGCCATCATGACCTGAGCAGAAATCAAGAGTCATCTGCCCAACCAACTAAGCCACCAAGGCACTCCAAAATTTACTTTTCTAATAGTAACTAGTTCCTCTTTCTTTTGTTTGTGTTAGCATATACTTGGTCTTATACATCCTTTATTTTTAATCTATTTGTTAAAATATTTATTTTAAAGTATATATATATATATATTTTTTTGTAGGGAACATATAGTAGAATCTTACATTTTTAACCAACATGACAATCTCTGTCATTTAATGGGGATATTTAGGCCAGGGCCTGACAAACTGTGGCCCACAGACAAAATGCAGCCACACCCATTCATTTGCTTATTATTGTCTATGGCTGCCTTTAAACCACGATGGGCAGAGTTGAGTGCTTGCAACAAAGACTCAATGTCCCCACAAAGCAAAAATATTTACTCTGAGGTCCTCTACAGAAAAAGTATGCTGACTCCTGGTTTAGGATTTACATTTAATTTATTGATATGATTAGCTTTAAATCTATCTTGCTATATGTTTTCTATTTGGCCCATCTCATCTTTTTGCTCTTCCTCTTTTTGTCTTCTTCTGAATTTTTTTTAATTCAATTTTATGTCCTTTGCTGGTTTGATAGCTATGATTCTTTTTCTATTTTTGTGGTTGCTTTAGAATTTATAGACTACATCTTTAACTTAATGCAGTCTGTGTTAGATCACCCAGGTGACAGATTCAACATTCCAAAAGAAAAGTCTGGTGAACTTGAAGACACACAGTTGAAACAATCCAAATGAAACAAAAATAGAAGACTTAAACAAGAACATCAGTGAGCTATGAGACAAATGTAAGCAGACTAATATATGCATAATTGGAATTCCCAAAGGACAGGAGAGAGAAGAAAGGACAGAAAAAATATTTGAAGAAATAATAGCAGAATAAAATTAAGAGTTAATGAAAACTATAAAGCAAACATTCAAGAAGCTCAGCAAAACCTCAAACACAGCAAGGAATATTCTAATCTAATTGCTCAAAAATAGTGATAGAAAAAAAATCTTAAAAGCAACCAAAAAATAATAGACATTATATAGAGAGGAACAAAGATAAGGATGACAGCAGATTTTTCATCAAAGACAGGATAAGGTCTAAGGATAAATATTTTTTCTGTCCTTTCTTCTCTCTCCTGTCCTTTGGGAATTCCAATTATGCATATATTAGTCCGCTTGCATTTGTCTCATAGCTCACTGATGTTCTTGTTTAAGTCTTCTATTTTTGTTTCATTTGGATTGTTTCAATTGTGTGTCTTCAAGTTCACCAGACTTTTCTTTTGGAATGTTGAATCTGTCATTAATCCTATCCTGTGTACTTTTTATCTTAGATACTGTATTTTTCATCTCTAGGAGTTCACTTTAGATCTTTTTAATGTCTTTTATATCTCTACTTAACAAGGTCACTTTTTCCTCTAGTTTTTGGGCAAATGGAATATGGTTATTGCAAGTGTTTTAATGTCCTTGTCTGCTAATTCTAATATCTGTGCCTTTCTGAATCAGTTTTTATTCATTGATTTTTCTCTCATTATGAGCCATATTTTCCCTTTCCTTTTGGATGGCAATGTTTTATTGAATGCAAGGCATTGTAAATTTTACCTTGTTAGATGCTGGATATTTTTGTATTCCTATGAGTATTACTGAACTCTGTTCTGGGATGCATTTGAATCGGCTTGATTTTTATAGATCTCCCTTTTAACATTTATTAGGCAGAATCAGCTCAGCATTTAGTCTAGGGCTAATTTTTTCCTACTACTGATGCAAGGCCCTTCTGACAAGCTTACCCAGTGCACTGTGAATTATAGGTCTTCCAGTCTGGCCTTGTGTAAGCATTTGGTACTCCTCCCTAGTCTTTTCAGATAGGTCTTTCTCTGCCTTTGGGAGTTTCCCCACACAGATGTACTGACCACACATATACTTAATATGTATATTAATACGTAACTCTTTGTAGCTCTTCAGTGTGCAGCTAGCTCTCCCCAGAGAACACGATCTTGTGAATTGTAGCTATCTTGGTCTCTCTGATTTCCTTAACTCAAAGAACCTGACAGACCTCCTAGATTCACACTTCCTGCACTGTGGCCTTAAATTTATTTCAAGGAACTACATTTGGGCAATCACGGAGCTCGCCTCATTTGTTCCTATCTGTAAGAATAATTGTCCTTTGTGGTCTGATACTGAGTATCTTGAAACCATTGTTTTGATCTTTTCTCCAGTGGTTTAGTTAGTAAGGAGGGAGAGTAAATCTGGCTCTTATTATTCCATCTAGGCCAAATGAGTAAGTTTTGGGTTTTGTAGTTAGTTCTTATTTTTTTTTTCTAGGCTTGTATCAGTTGTTATTTCCTAGCTAAATAACGTTGGCAACTTACCTAACTCCTCTGAGCCTTATTTCTTCCCATGTGCAAATGGCAATAATAATTTTATAATAATTAAAATTACATTTATGGAAAGCATTAAGCACAAAGCCTGGTATATAATAAACACTCTAATAATGGAGACTATTCTTATTATCTTGATTAAGGGTTTAAATCAGATGATATTTGCAGGCTATTCTAGATCTATAATTCTGTGATTTATTAGTTCAATTTTGAAAATTACATCATAATTTTATAAATTAAAAGGTGCTCTCATTTCTTTTTGGCCATTCAATTATACATAAGTGAAAATTGATTATTTTATGACAGGTTCATCCCTGTCAAATTCTGTTATTTTACAAGTTATCCTTTTAAATTCCATTAATAGTACACTTAAACATATTAGGAATTATTCAGCCATTTGGCTCTTCTATTTTGAAGAAGAATTTGAGATTTTGTTTGCTTATCTTTGGTTCTGGATTTGACTTTTTGAGGTAAACTCCCCCACCCCCCCGCCATTTTCACTATTAATCCAATTCCTCAGGCAGCAAGTAAGGTTCTGTTTGTTTGAACTATTGGTTTTTAAAAGCTCTATGTGCTACTTAAAATGAAGTCAATAGTAGTACAATTCTAAAATGTTCCTAAATGGGATGATATCTTAATAATAATCTAACAAAATATTTTGTTAGAATTTGTTTATTATACTACAAAATAATAGTCAACACATGACTACCACTTAGTGTCATCAGTCTGGTTATAGGAAATTTTTTTAATTATAAAAATTTTAACTGAAAAGTAAACACTGTGTATTTGGGACCAATTTTAAATGTACAGTATGCACATTAATTCATTTTTTTCCACATCAAAGGAATACTTGAAATAAATATAAATCTATGACAATTAGTAAATATGCAGTTTATTTTAAAATGTGCCATCCTTGTTGCATAGCAACTATTGATTCTATTATGTGCTTTTTACATACTCTAAAATAATTAAGTACAGGCACAAATTGCTATCTACTTGTTTTGAATGTTAAAAGCATTTAAGCTATGAAGTTTATTCTAATATGTGTATTATATATTTATAAAGGGAACATTTCATTCCTACATAAAGGCACAGTGACCCAAGAAAGAGATAACAATGTCATATTAGTGATTTTCCTTTCTCATGAGAGGACTTTAAGGGAACTTTTTATTCATAGTCTCAATAATGAGCACAGCCAAGACATAATTATCATTCCTTGGCTTTACTGGTCTGGATCTTGATTTACTGCTAAGCTAAATGATAAGATTTATTAACAAGAAGTTATATCCTTTCAACAAAATGAAATGCCCATTTATATCATAGAAAATTATACATGCCAAAATACATTTATGATATAATTAATTTATTAGAATGATATCGTGGTCTTAGCAAGAACTTAGAAAATTTTACACAGGTTTATTTTCATCATCAGATTAATAGCATGAAGCAAGACTATAATGCTTCTATATGATCAAATGCTACATTAACTTGGTCCACTTGCTATGTTAGCACCTCACAGACAGGATACAGTAAGCAGCAGTAATAGGGAAGATTCTAAATGCAAAGCCTTCTCTAGTAGATTGTATCTCAAAGTCCTTCATGGGGTGTGACCATGAAGATAAGATAATACCAGTCTAAGAGAAGCTCAGATATTTGAAGGAAGGGAAGAATCTGTGAATCTCTATTCACATTAATTCCATCATTGAAATTTTTGCATCAAAAATGAGGTATTTACAGTATCTCTTCATACATACTTCCAAATTGCTCTCCAAAGTGTTACTGTAACTTCCAGCCCTTTAAAGACTGAGTGTGAAAGATTATCTCACAAGACCTTACCACAATGCCAAAACTACTGTGTTAACTGGACCGATTTTAAAAAAATCTCATTGTTTTAATTTGCACTTTTTTGGATTGCTGGTTAGGTTAGTCATCTTTTTTGTATTTTCAAACATGGATTGGTAAGGATGGAGGAAGTAAATAAGAATAGGCTAGTCAATGGAATACCCCAAAGCTAATAAAAATGAGAAAGAATTAAAGAAATGTAGGCTTTAGAGAAGAAGGAAAAGAAAAAGTCCATACTTCAATATAAAACAAAATAAGAATGAGCCATTTAGAGCAACTTTAGTCTATACTCTCAACTTTTGATTGTTGCCTCTATGGAATTGTTATTATAGTGTTCATTTCTCTTTTAGCCTGAGTGTGCTATCCCTGAGGACAAGGAAAGTGGAATTGATTTATAGAAGACCAATAATGCCTGAGTATGGTCAAATGAGTAAAGAATGGAAATGAAAGTGAAAAATTTAGAACTGACCTGAGCCAGCAGCAATATCTAAAGTGTTTCAATTTGGTGGGTGGTAGGGTGGAAGAGTCCAGGTAGAGATATTAGCTTGATGTGGCCACTCATGTTGCTTGAGGTTACAAGTTATGGGGTCTAGTCATCATAGAGAAGAATCTGATAATAAGCAAACAGGTTGTCAGGACTTTAGTCAAGCAATCTGATTGCTTTAGTCAAGCAATCTGAATTTCAGTAGCCAGCTCTACCTCTAGATGCAAATTTACAATGTTATCAGAAAACCAAGGATGAAGACTAGTGCTAGGGCAGGCATTAGCTGGGCAAGAGAAAGAGTTGAAAAGGCTTCAGGGCATTCTTCAGGATAAGATCCTGGGATCATCAAGGAGTACCAGAAGTTTATGACAGGGAGATGATGGCGGTAGCCTTAATGACTAGACCTTACAAGGCCTGAGAAGGTAGGGACCAATAATTTTTAGAATATTATTTGTATCCCTTAAAATCATACAAGTATTACATATTTATCATTGAAGCTTTGAAAAATTTAGGAAAATCCAAAGACAGAAATTAATGCATTTTTCAGCATGGGGAGAGAAAATATTTTCTTTGTAAATAGTGAGCTAAATACTTATTCATTTTACTTTGCCAAAAGTTCATAACTGAGTAATTTTGTCATTTTCCATTCTCTTTAGTATCTTCCTAAAAGAAAAATTTTGAGGATAAATTAATATTCCCCTGCTTCTAAGGATGTAGTCAAATGCAGATTCTGTCCCTTTACAGGAAAAAGTTAAATACTTAAAAATAAAAAGCACACTTTTACATGAGTACTAAGGGCTATCCTGATTTTACAAGGTTTTAAATTCTGTTCTTACCTTTTCATTTCCCATTATGTTGTCTAATATTTTGGAAAAGACATACACTATAAGCATGTTTGGTCTAAGAAATTCCAGAAGGAATCAAAATGTGCACAGAAGCCACGATATCTGGGATAGCGCTCTGGCAACAGAATTTTTTTTTAAAAGATTGCATTTATTTATTTGATAGAGAGAGAGTAAGCAAAGGGAGAGCAGCAGGCAGAAGGAGAAGGAGACTCCCCACTGAGCAGGGAGCCTGACTTGGGGCTTGATCCCAGGACCCCGAGATCATGACCTGAGCTGAAGGCAGACACTTAATTAACTGAACCACCCACGTGCTCCAAACAGACAGAATTTTTAAAAAGCAAAATAGACACATGCAGATGAAGGCGACATTATCATTACCTTCTCTCTCCAGTTATCATCATTCAGCAGCTTCTGTCTAAGGGTTTCCTGCAGCTGTTCAATGCTTTTCTGATGTGAAATCAGCATTAGTTCCCTGAAAACCATAAACCCAACAAATGAGTCAAGACCCTGACACTCTTCCTAAATTGCAGTTCCTTGCTCAGAGAATAGTATTTCACAACTTAAGCTATTTCTTCTCTTTAGCAATATATATACTGCCACTAGATACTACTTTACCGTTAACAGCAACTTACAAACACTACATACAAGGTAAGTATTTTCCCAGCCTTAATTTTTGTTTAATAAGTTATGTTATTACTTTTGCATGAAATAGTAACAACATATGTAGAGTCACAAATATCATAAAACATTGCACATTATGGTTTCAAAGTTTAATGTCTAAATTCTAACACTAGACAATATTTTATTTCCTAAAGAAAAGGAAGATATGTTGGGATATGCCATAAAATCAACACATTTGTGGTTCTCGCTAGATTTATTTTTCTTTTACTTGTCTCCAGTACTGATAGGAACAAACCAAATTAAGTAGAAATTCATGTCTGAGGTATGGTATAGTACAAAACATATTGGAAAACTGAAAACACAAAGAATATTTTAATATTTTAATCCACATAAATGGATCTTGAAGTTTAGTTTGTAATCCTCTGGGTGGGGTAAGTGCAGAAGATTCATAAGAGCATTTCACAGAGGCACTGAAATTAAGCTTTTGAATATCACAAGT
Organism: Neogale vison; assembly: GCF_020171115.1. Lineage (NCBI taxonomy): Eukaryota > Metazoa > Chordata > Mammalia > Carnivora > Mustelidae > Neogale > Neogale vison. The sequence goes on along the minus strand of NC_058096.1, from coordinate 82,287,600 downwards.
AGTGGCAAAAGCACACTTGTTAATAGGACTCTCCCTCTTCCATAATCACCACATCCCTCCTTAGTTTCGATGTAGGTGATTCTTCTCCACTGCTTATTCCTAATTCTCATCTCTTTGTTTTCTATCACCACCCTGTTCCTTGTAGCTCTGACTCCTTTCTCAAAATTGTGACTTTCAGTTGTAACTGCCTGTTGGACATCTCCACCTTAATGAACCATTAATACCAGATCCATTAAAAAACAAGTTTACTATCATCTGCAATCTTGCTTTTCCTTTTGACTTCTAAAAATCTTTAAGAGTCAAATCTTTGGTTTGAAATCCCTGAGTTTTCTCTCTTTCTTCTCCTTGTTCTACCACATCCATTCAATACCAAATTCTGTATTTTGCTTCCTGAGTGGACCCCAAACTATTCCTTCTCTTCCTTTCCCACTACCAACAGCCTTGTTAAGGCTCTTGACTTTTTCTCCCACCTATATTATTATTATGGACTCTCAATCTCTCTCTTAATTTCCCTTCTACTTTCACTCTTTTAATATTATTAAACTTTTTTCTAATAAAATAATAAAAATTAAATAATAAATATTTTATAAATAAAATAATATATTATAAATAAGTATAAATAAGTTATTATAAATAATAATATATTATAAATAAAATAATAAAAATAATGCTGACATTTCTAGGCTAGAAAATTTTAAGGACACAAGCATAAGAAGACATGTTGGACTTGGTAACCAGGATTATGAATATCATTTGAGGGAAACTGATTTAAAAAATTTAAAACTCCCCAGACTTCTCTTTCCAGAAGTGTGTTGGACTAGGTACTTTGACAACTTTCGTACTGAAAATTAGTAAACATTTTTTTAACTTATAAAAAATTCTTAAAATTCATCAGTGAGCTGGACAAAAAGTGGGAAGGATGCAGAGAACAAAACCCAAATGAAAGAACAGAAGGATATGAGTGGAAAACTATTGAAATTTAAATAAGGTCTATAGTTTAGTTAATTGTATTATACCAATGTTAATTTCTTAGTTTTTACAGATGTGTCATTGTTATTAAAAGTGGGCCAAAGAGAAACATACACTCTCTCTATACCGTCTTTGTAACTTTTCTGTAATTATTTCAAACTAAATCTTTAAAAAAGTGAAGTAAAAGGAAGAACCCCCAACAATAGGTGGAGCATTGAAACCAATTCTCAACTTGAAGGTACCTTCCAAAATTGATGAACTTGAGCTTTAAATTTCATGAAGGGCTCAGGAGAGAAGAGGTCTAAGTGGAAACTCAGCTGCATGAAGCTGCATCTCAAAGAGCTGCACGTGCAGTATATGTGTGAAATTCACACCTAGTATATGTAAAATTCAAATAACATCTCTCAAGGTACAAAAGAAAATTACTGGTTTTGAATTGTGGTGCTAGATATAGGGAAAAATATAAATTTCTCACAGGAATCTGTAAACACAAACTAACCCTAATGCAGGTTTTTATCGTGAATTCATACAACAGTTCAAAAGTGGCTCAAAAAGCTTCATGTTGAAAATATACCTTAAAGTAGTAATAGGTTAACTTTATCTCCAGATGTCTGGTAGGAAAAAATACCAATATTTTAGGGAGCAACCTATCTTCATCCTGGGACTCAAAGGTTTTCTACAGATAAAAAGTCAAGACCTATGAGATCCTGATTTTTTAAAAAAAAAATCACAAAACTAGAAAAGAAAAAAAAAAAGCCAGTAAGAGAGAGAATAAGCAGACACAAATGAAAACATAATTAAACTCATACTTTCTAAAGTGTTGAGTTTTAAGATATAGAATATAAAATCAGGATGTTCAATGAAATAAAAGTTATTTAAATAACTAATGAAATATGAAAAAGAATCAAATCAAACTTGCAAAAATTAAAAATATAATAATCAAAATGAAAAACAGTGGGTGGTCCTGTAGCAAATTATTGACAGCTAAAAAATGAAGCAATAAACTAAAAGGGAGATTTAAAGAAACTATACAGAGTGAAGTACAGGAAGTGAAAAATATGGAAAATATAAAACTGAAGTTGATATATGGAGGACAGAGGGAAAAGATCTAATATATATCTATGCACTATTTCCGAAGGAGAGGAGAGAAAAGAAAGAGGAAACAATATTTGAGGGGACTATTCCAGATTGATGAAAAACACTAACTCGCAAATCTAGGAAGCCAAATGGATTCCAAGCAAGATAAATAAAAATAAGTCTCCCATCTGGGCATCTGATAGTGAACATGAGGAACATCAAAGTTAAAGAGATCTTGAAAGAAGCTAGAGAGAAAAAATCCAATATCTTCAAAGGAACCCAAACATATTGAAAGCTTATTCTCCAACACAAAGGAAGTCAGAAAGCAAAATATTATGTTCAAAATTTTATGTGAAAATAACCACCAACTAAACTTTCTTTCAAAATGAGACTGAAATAAAATATGCATGGATAAGCAAAATCAGAGTGTTTACTACCAGCTAAAAGACCTTTACTAAAGAACCTTTTAAAGACTATGCTTTATAGAAGGGGTAAGATTTAGAAGGAAGGTCAAGCATGCAAGAAGAAATGTGAGCAAAGAAACTGGCAAACACAAATGCAGGGAAGACTTCTTGAGCATGTGATCAAAAGAGTTGTACAAGGCGCATGCTCAGAAGGGGATCCTGTGCTTCAGAATTAATGCATTATGGTCACCAACAAGAAATTCTTAATAATTTTATCTTTAAATTTGTGTTTTATGTGTGGTCTGATGGGAAAATTGAGCATGTACCAAGGGTTTGGCTTAGAGTCTTGGTTCACATACAGTCCTACCTCCTATCACCTCCCTTCCTTTCTAGGATGGTTCTCTAGCCCCTGTTTCTCAGCCTTGCCCAGCATCTGCTTTGGGTGTGGGCTCAGGTGTAGGTACCTGCATGGGGAGGGTGAGGGTTGGGCATGTGTACTCCCCCTGCTCTGAATCATGGGGAAGAATACTGGGTACTTGTGAAAGCCTATATCCACTCCACGATTTCCCCATGTCCAAGGGAACACAACATTCAATAGTAATCAAGAAAATACCAGGGGCACCTGGGTGGCTCAGTTGGTTAGGCAACTGCCTTCGGCTCAGGTCATGATCCTGGAGTCCTGGGATTGAGCCCCACATCAGGCTCCCTGCTCAGTAGGGAGTCTGCTTCTACCTATGACCTTCTCCCCTCTCATGCTCTCTCTCACTCTCTCTCTCTCAAGTAAATAAATAAAAATCTTAGAAAAAAGAAAAGAAAATACCATGTCAGGTTGAAGGAGGTACTGTGAAGGCAGAGAAACAAAGAGGTCCACATTTTCAGTTTGTATTGGGCCCTGAAAATTATGCAACCAGCCCTGAATGCAGGTAATTATAAACAAATATCTGTATAAAATACAGTTTTGAGCTCAAGTATTCTTTGGTCCTGGCATGATTCAAGGAGACTGTGAGATATTAATCTAGACTTCACTAAGTATGCATAGTAAAATTTCTAAAGTAACCACTAAAAAAATACAAATAGAATATACCATTAGAGGAAAAAGCACAAAGAAAATAAACAAAACTCCAACAATTCCGTTCCACCCCAAAACCCAAAAGTTAGAAGCAGTGCAGAAAAAAAGGAAAAAATATAATGCTTAAGGTAGCAACACAATGATGGTAAATAAATTAAACTCATAAGTTAAAATAGAGAAATAGTCTTGGCAAAAAAAAAAGACACTGAGCATAAAGAACATGTATGTTCTTTATAAGATGCATTCCTAAAACATAAGGGCATGGAAAGATTTCCTTTTTCTTTTTTTGGAAAAGATGTAACATTATGTAAAAGATGTAAAGGATGTAAAAGATGAAATATTAAAGAAAGAGAAGCATGCAACTATATTAATATTAGACAAAGTAAACTTAAAGACAAAAATCATTATTTTGGACTTACAGTGACAACAGGTTAATTCACCGTAAGTAGTCTAAATTTGTATGCACCTGTTAAAATTGCCTCCAAATATATAAAGCAAAACTTCATAGAACTGTAAGGAGAAACTGTAAAATCCATACTACAGTTAGATTTCAACACAGTTCCCTCAATCATGTAAGTCAGTATCTGGGATCACCACGTAAGGCCATGGAAATGTATACTGCACAACTCCAGCCTAATGTGAGAGGTCTTCCTGTAATATGCAATGCAGCAACCCAAGGTCAAACAGACAAATAATTCAGAATATAGAGGATTTTAGCAATGCAGATAAGACTGATTTAAGGTTCCTATATAGAACCCTGTGCCAAATTAGTAGGAAAACACACAATCATTTTCCAGTTCACATGAAATGGACATCCTAGGCCAGAAAGTAAATTTTAAACAACTGTTGTCTGATTAACTTGTGTAGTCCAATATGGTAGCCACTAACCGTATGTAGTTTCTAAGCCCTTAAAATGTAACTGGCTCAAATTAGGATGTGCCTAAATTTAAAATGCATACCAGATTTGAAAATCTAAAATATTTGTTATAATTTTTAAAGATGATTACATATTTAAATGATAATTTGTATACATGGAGTTAAGTGAAATATGTTATACATTTTACCTGTTTATTTTTCTCTTTTGATGTGACAATTGAAAAATTTTAAATTACATAATGGCTCACATTATACTACACATTATACTATTGAACAGCACTGTTAGAGTCTATATTATCAGAAAACAAACATCTGTAACAAAAGACACATAAAATATCTCCATGTATTTGGAAATTTAAAACATGTATTTCTGTAAGTCATGGGTCAAGTAAAAAAAAAAATCACAATTGATATTTAAAAATACTTAGAATTGAACAATAGTGAAATTGCTACATATCAAACCTTACAGAATATACTTAAAGCAGAATGGATAAACCAATTGTGGTATAGTTTAGAATATAAACTATAGATAAAGAAATGAATGCTTTTCAGCTACATGCACCATAATGGACAAATCCCAGAACCATAATCTTGAGCACAAATTTTAAAAAATTGGGTAACCCTTACAGTATGATTTTATTTCAATGAAGATATATGCAAACTCTAACTGTTTTAAGGACTGTAAACAAGTCGGTAAAATTATAAAGTGAAGCAAAGAAACATCAGGTGTTCTCTACAGGTTTTTATAGATGCTCTTTATCTACCTGAAAAAGTACTCTTCTATTCCTAGTTTGCTGAGAACCACAAAATGCAAGCTGTTGGTTTCCTCCGCCGAATGAGGCACTGTGGTGGAAATATGGAGAAACACAAAGGGACTTCAAAGCTAATGGTAGGGTTCTATTTTCTAAACTGAGGGGTTGACACATAGATGTTCATCGTATTGTACTTCTTCATACTTTACACCTATGTTCACTTCCTCTTTATCTATTCAGTATTTATTTAAAAATAGTGATTAAAGCCTGAGCACATGCATGTGGAGGAAAAGGAATCAAAAGGAAAGACTAAGGTGAAGGGCCAGGCAGGTGACCAGTAGGGTAGAGTTGACTGTCAGCTATGCACACTAGGGACAAGGCAGTGTCATTGGGCCCTGGAAGCACAGAGGTGAATTAGGAAGGCAGGATCCCTGTCCAAATGATGCTCAGAATCCAGTAATGTAAAAGAAAAACTTATCTTGCTGAGTGTGAGGTGCACCCAGCAGGTTCTGATGCTTGCTTAGCAGTCTCCAGGCTAAGGAAAAGGAGGTGAAGCAGAAGAAACAAAGAATGAGGACAGCTAAAGTGGGATTGCACTAGAAACCTCATTTGTGGCTTTCCTCCAAATATTCAGCCATTCCTGTAGGCCTTGCAGACTCGTCTTCCTGTGCTTGTCATTTAAATGTTTGTGCTCCTCAGCACTTTTTCCTTTCTCCTGTTTCTCTAGATGATCTTATCCACTCCTATGCTTCAAATGCAAACTAGATGCTGACAACTCCCAAACTTTATCTCTGGCTCAGATCTCGTCTCCGTCTCCCTATTCTCTGAGTATCTGACTCATGAATCCAACTCACCATCTGACTGCTCTACTTTTATATTTCAGAGACATCCCAAACTTAACATATTTGTAATCTCAGAGGCTTAAAGTACTAGAGTTTATTTTGTTTTGCTTCTGCTATGTGTCACCTGTTGGTTTGCTCCCCATGTTTTGTTCCAGGGTGTAGCTCAAGGAGCAATTCTTACCCAGGAATGCTACTTTAGGGGCAGATGGAAAAGGGAGAGAGCCCCGAATCCTAACCACTACATCACCAGGGAGCGTCTGGCAGATGGAAAAGAAAAATCTCCAAAACACTGGGTCTGTTAAAGCTTCTTCTCAGAATTGGTGCACTCTCTCACATTTCAGTGGCAAGAACAAGTCGAGTGGCCAAGTCTGATCATGGTCAGGCGTGAATAGAACAGTTCTCTCATTGGGAGGTGTGCACCTGGCACCAAGCAGAGCCCATCAAAATTCTGAAATTCCCCTGGAAGCCACTTTGAGGATCTCTATCCTGGAGGCAGGGGATATTCCTTGCTTACATTGTGGTTCATTTTTGTTGCTGGGTAGTATTTCATTGTATGGCTATACCACAATTTGATCAACTCACCTGTTGGCAGACGTACAGGTTGTTTCACAGGTTTGGGCTCTTACAAATGAAGCTACTATCAATACCTCTGTAACAAGTTTTTATATAGATAATCCCTTTAATTCCTCCTGAGTAAAACACTGGGATAGCAAGCAAGTATAATGCTTAACTTTTTAAGAAACTTCCAAACTGTTTCCTGAAGAGGTTGTACTGTTTTATATTCCAATGAGCTGGGTATGAAAATTCATTTCTCCACATCCTTGTCAGCTTTATGCTCAGACTTATTAATTCTAGACATTGAAGGTGTGTAGTAGTATCTCACCATGGCTTTAATTTGCATTTCCCTAATGACTAATGATGTTAAGTATCCTTTTGTGTACTTATTGACCACCTGTATGTCTTCATTGGTGAAGTGTCTGTTCAAATATTTCATTCATTTTTTATTAGGTTGTTTACGGTCATATGACGGAGTTTCTGAAGTTCTTTACATATTCTGGAAACAAGCCCTTTATGAGACATATATTTTGCAAATATATTATTCCAGTATACAGTTTGTCTTTTCATTCTCTAAACTGTCTTTTAAGAAACAGAAGTCTTAATTTTAATGAAGTTCAATTTATCAACGTTATTGTTTTTCTTTTGTGGAATGTTCTTTTGGTGTAGAATCCAAGAAATCTTGCCCAACTCAAGCTCATAATTGTTGTTCTTCTATGTCTTCTTTAAGAAATTTACGATTTTAGGTTTTATATTTAGATCTTTATTTTGAATTTATATAAATATATTTCATAGTATGAATCAAAGTTCATTTTTCACATACGTATATACAATTATTCCAATACCAATGGTTTCAAAATACTATCTTTTCTCCAATGAATTGTTTTAATACACATGTAGAAAATCAACAAACCATATACATGTGCCTATTTCTGGATTCTCTATTCTGTTCCACTGATCTACTTGTCTTTCTTGAGACCAGTACCCCACTATTAAATATGTAGCTTTACAAGTCTTGAAGTCAGGTAGTGACTATATAGGTTTCTTTCCAAAGTTGCTTTGCTTATTCTAGGCCCTTTGCATTTCCATGTGAATTTTAGAATTAGCTTGTTAATTTCTACAAAAAGTTCTGTTGGAATTTTTGTGACTGCCCTGAATCTTTTTTCTTTTTTTACGATACAGAGAGAAAGAGAGAGAGAAAGAGAGAGAGGGAGAGAGAAGGGGCAGAGGAAGAGGGAGAGCTGAGCATGGAGCCTGACATGGGGCTCATCTCATGACCCTGAGATCATGACGTGAGACTAAATCAAGAGTCTGATCCTTAACTGACCGAGCCACCTAAGTGCCCCAACCCACTTATCATTATGAAATGAATTTCTTTATTCCTAGTAATATTCTTTGGTCTAAAATCTACTTTAAATGATATCTATAGTATTTCAGCTTTCTTTTGATTAGCATGAACTTGGTGTATTTTTTTCATTGTTTTACTTTTAAATTATTTGTGTCATTACATTTAAAATAAATTTCCTACAGGCAGTTTATAGTTGAATCTTACTTTTTCTTATACAGTCTTATACAAAGATTCTTATATAATCTTCATCTTTTAATTGGAATGTTTAGACAACTTACATTTAATTCAGTTGTTGATATGGTTAGCCTTAAATCTATCCTCTTGCTATGTGTCTCCTATGTGCCTCATCTGTTGTGTGCCTTCCCTCTTTTTTCTGCCTTCTTTTGGATTTTGCATATGTCTTAAGATTCAACTTTATCCGCTTTTTTTGACTGTTTAGCTATAAATTTTTTGTCTAGTTTTTAGTATTTGCTATAGGAGTAGTAAGGGCCATCTTTAACTTAACACAGTTGTAGTAGACTGAATAATTTCCTTCAAAGATATCCATGTCCTAATCTACAGAGTCTGTATGTTACTTTATATGCCAAAAGAGACTTTGCAGATGTGATTAGGAGTCTTGACATGGGGAGATTATCTTGGATTATTTGGTTGTGCCCTAAATGTAATTACCAAGGCCTTTATAAGAAAGAGGAGAACTCATTAATGTAGAGGAAGGTGATGATGTGACAAAGGAAGCAAAGACTGGATTCATATGGCTAGGATGCAAAGACTGCCAGAATGCCAGCAGCCTCTTAAAGCTGGAAGAAGCAAGGAATGGGCTTTCCCCTGGAACTTCTAGAAAGAATGTGCCCTAGGGACACCTTGATTTTAGTCCCTTAATACTCCTATGGACTTCTGACTTGCAAAACTGTAAGATAAAAAATTTGTGATGTTTTAAGCTGTTAGATTGGCGGCAATTTGTTATAGCAGCAATAGAAAACTAATGCCATGGTCTACCTTCAAGTGCTATTATACAACTTTAGGTATGAAATTAGAATCTTATAATAGTAAACTTAATCAAATAAGGAACAGCAGTTGATGGAAACTGAAGTAGCACTTGACCGGGTTTTTAAAATACCAGTATACAGAATGGGTGTGGCTGGCTATGCACTTGTTGGAAGTAGCAGACAGCACAGTCTTGGCAATTTGGTCCATTTTATTTCTTAAGCCTGGTTTCTTATTTGAAAAGAGGCCTTACTGATTAAAAATTCCAACAGGCATTTTCAGATGGGTGCCTGTCAGTACACTAGAAGTTACCTTTTTTGGTGAAATGAGTGGTAGAGTATTTAGATACTCAAATTTCAGTCTCTCTGAAGACAAATATAATTTAGATACAACCAAAGTGGAATCCATTCCATATACATTCCTCTGATGGACTGTGTACAAAACACCACTGCTGTTACGTTTCCTTTTAGAATAAAAACTGAAAGTCTAGATTATAGATGCTAAAATAGAGTAGACCAAGGTTTAAACAATGTTAATGAAATGATAATTATTTACTGGATTTTCAGAGTTATAAAGTTCCCTATGACATTTCCACAAAGTCTAAGGTGTTTTGAATGAACTCTAAAAAATCATGGACTTAAAGTCTGCAGTGGTAAGTCTGCTTGATTTACTTATGGCTCTAGAAAAGAGAAGGGCTTTCAGATCACTTTGATTCCTTTTGAGCCTCTGACCCAGACTCTAAGACTCTTGTGTGATTCTTTAGTAGGACAAAGCAGAAAGAATAATCATATGTGATTGTACAAATACTTACTGCCCTTAATTAGCATGAAATGGGCATTGAGTAATGTAAACAGAGATGATTATATGTGTGAAAAAGATAATCCCAATTCTAAAAACAAAAATCACACTTTCACACCATACCCATTGTTCAGGAATACAAAACTATTTAAGTCACTGATGATGAAAAAAAAGCTTGTGTTCAAAGAAACTAAAAGGGATCAGTTTTGACTCTTGTGAGCCTTTCTGCTAGAAATCTAGAGGAATGATAAGAAATAAAACATTGTTAGATGCATATTCCATATTTTTCCATGTTGTAAAAAGTTGAAAATGTATAGCCATTTTTTAATATTATAGAGACATCTAATTTCCTCTTCTGAACCCGTTCTGGAGGTAAAAATGCCTTAGAGTTATAGGAAACAATACAGATTTAGGTCCTAAATTTGGATATTACTAAGAATCTGACAAAGGATCCCCACCTCTGATTTTTGACAAGTCAGGACTCTCTGGACTTGAGAGAAACACAAGGAAATTTCTAACTTTAAATCATGCAATCAGTGGTTTCATAGGGATTAAATTAATTCTCATCCATACATCCATCTATCAAGCAAATATTTACTGAGTGCCCATTACGTGTCAGGCATTGTTTTAGTCTCTAGGGATCGATTCTCTCTCGCCATTTTTTTGGTGATACACCTAAGGTAATTGACTAAATTTTAGAAGAAACAAGATTCCAAAGTAGTAAATGACCATCTAAAGTGACAGAATTCATCAGCAATTCTGGCTCACGCTCTTATCAGCCTTGAGCTCTCTGCAGTGGTATGCTGTCTTTGCTTTTTATATTTGAGAGGGAGGTGTGGCTATCTGCAGCACTCTACCCTGCAGTTTCATGAAATATTGCTTAAAAATAATGTTTCTGGAGTTGGCACAATAGGCAAATTAGGATCTCTCTCAATTAGGAGTATTTATTTTTAAAATTTTAACTTTTAAATTCTTAGACCTGAAAGAAAATGAGAATCTAATTCCTTACATACATGCAAAAATCTAGATTCCCTTAATTGTAGTTAAAAACGTAACTGCAAACAAATGTCAAACCATAATGCCAAACGACAGCTTTAAATTCTATTTCACAAGTTGTTCTTTTAGAGATGTCTTCACATTGTCAATCAAAGAGATAATTTTGATTTTGCCACAACTCCTGCCTTAGTTAAAAGCAGTTAACTCTCTGGTGTCATAAGAAGTTTGGCAAGCCTCTTGTTCTGAGAGCTGCTGACAGATAGGAAATCAGAGAAAGAGGTGAGTTTTGGTGGGGGGGGGATAATAATGTTCTTTATTTTAGAATGATGTTACTTGGAACATTTTGTTTCATAATACTTTCAGCTAATAGGATAGCATCCAAATTGAATCACTCCATGGTCTAATCTTTACAACTTGAAGAGTAAAGCAGAAAATACTGGACTGAATAGACATTTAACAAATAGCTACACCACCAGTGTAGAGTGTAAACATTAATGAGATATGATGCTTTAAGGGGTTAGCAACCTAAGAAAAGATGAAAGAGAGGGAATACATTTTCTTAGCACTTACATCCTACCAGGCACAATATTAGATACTTCAGTCTTCATGAGAAGATAGCTATTATTAGTATACCCATTTTACAGATAAGGAAAATGATCCTTATAGTGGCTGAGTTGTCCAAATTTGATACTGGTCAAGTGGAGAGTTAAACCTATTTGCCTAACTCTACAGTCTGTTTTTTATACTTAAGCCACAGTACCAGGAGGTAACAGACTCTTTCTACACTGCTTCTGAATCTTTTCAGATTCAAAGCAACTTTTTAAAAGATTTTATTTATTTATTTGTCACAGAGAGAGAGAAAGAGAGAGAAAGCACAAGCAGCAGAGGCAGCAGGCAGAGGGAGAAGCAGGTTCCCCACCAAGCAGGGAGCTCATTTCAGGACTCGATCTCACAACCCCAGGATCATGACCTGAGCCAAAGGCAGACACCCAGCTGACTGAGCCACCCAGGCAGGCATCTACATTTCTCATTTTTTTAACCTTCATGAAAATATGACAAGCCTCATTAAAGGAACTGAACAGTAAGCTTCTCTTGGTCTAGAATGTGTTGTGAAATATTATTCTATTTTCATTCTGAAGCTATAGCTCCATTTCTGATTTTACCAAGACACCAGAGAGTAGAAGACAAAAGTCACCATCTTATATTTATTGAGTGAATGGAAGAATCCTGAAAGAGTAGAGAGGTGGAATAAGAAAGCAAGAAGGTGGGGAGAGGAGACAGAAAGAGAACACTCAGGGTTCTGCTGATTTTCTCAGGGATGGGAGTCCCCTGAAGGCTCAGTGTTAACAGCAGGGTTGAGAAAGAAGTCACACAGAGAGGAGCTGACAAAACAGCCTTTCAAGATGGATGCTGTGGGAACTACGTGAACTGTAGTGGAGGGAACATGGGTAATGAGATTAGACACAGCAGAGCTTGATTACTATCTTTGCCAATTATGTGACCCTGAGTGAGAGACTTAGCTTTGCTTAACCTCTTTCCTTATGTAGAAAATGTGGGAAAATGACCTGCTTCATAGGTGGAAGTTCCCAGATCTGCTAACCATGCCTTTGGGCAAATTTGGAAATAACTTCCCCTCTGGGTTGGTAAGACAGAAGGCGTGGTAAGGGGAGAAGGGAATGGCATACTTATGCAAGAACACTAAGCTTCTTCCCCTGTGGCATGTGGCGAGGACAACAGAGTCTTGACTGGTTTGTAGATCCCTTACCCCTTCCACTGAGTGCCACATAAGGATGCCTCTCACTCAGGACATGATCCCAGAAGCCTTTAGAGGGCTCCCCACAATTGTGATACCTGTGGATTGTGTGTGAGAGACTTTGAGAGGGAGGAAGAGGGAGGTGAGGCTGAGGGAAAGGGATATGGGAGAGAGAGCATGAGGAAGCACACATTTAATTATGGGGTCATGTCACATATAGATGCTCCTGAGAAAAAACTGCTAGATTTTGTATATATTCCTCTGGGGTGAGGGTTTGTAGCTTTTGACTAAATAGGAACAAACAAACAAAAACCAAAGACAAAGAGTGAGAGGAGAGAATCTGGGAATTGGAAAGAAGTTAAGGTTACATGTGTGGGGCAGGGAGAGTAAAACCCTTCATTACAGTCTAAAAGATACCCTTCTGAAGGGATACGGAGCACTTAAGTAAACTTCATTTAAAACAGATAAAGAGGGGCCCCCCGGGTGGCTCAGTTGGTTAGCCCTGCATTGGGCTCCTCACTCATGGGGTGGTGGGTTGGGAGGGTCTGCATCTCAAACCTCCCTCTGCCTCTTCCCAACTTGTGCGCCTTCTTGTGCCCTCGTGCTCCTCCGTGCTCGCTCTCTCTCAAATACATAAGTAAATAAATCTTAAAAAAAAAAATAGAGTTAGGCAGATAAAGAGATACAGACGTATATTATTTATTGCACAGAAGAAATCACACCTAAGCAACTTGCACCTAACTTCGGTTACAACTAAGCTTTTCTTCCAACAAATGCTCTTCACTAATCCCATCCTGCTATTGGCAAGTCAGTCAAATAAGTATTTTCCTATAGTTCTTGGAATTTACCAAGATGGTGCTAATACAGCTCTCGGGAATGCAGAGAATACGAGAGCTGTCACAGACAGCTGTGGGTTTCGGCACTCTGGTTGTAGCCCACATGTTAGTGCATAAATTTCTCTTAAGTGTTATGTGTGGGCAGTTTCCAAGCTTAAACACATATGTCCTTATAAAACGTTATTTGTAAGTTAGTTATAGGGAATTCCAAACACATTTTACCATAGAAATAATTTTCTACAAAAATGGAATTAGGCCTGCAGGCCAGCCAACAGAACCCTGTTTAATCCACTGTAGGCCTGAAGCACTGTCACAAATGCACAGTCTGAGCAGAGTTCTAGCTCTGCCTGATGAGACCTCACAGTCCAGAAGCATGAGAGCAGAAAGCTCTTTGTATAGAATTGAGAAAACAGCTACCCTTTTCTCTGGCGCCATCCACGTGCCTTCTTCCTGTTCCACCCAGGAGATGTCTCTCTCCAGCCTCAGTGTGTCTGTGACCAAGCTGGCCAGACCTCGACCCCCAGCATCCATGATCTCTAAAGACCTACTTTCCCTCCTTCCAGGGGAGCCTCGTCTCCTAAAAGAGCTTCCTGAGTGTGGGGAAGAAAGCAATGCATAATAGAGTAGATTTGTCCTAATACTTCAACTACTTCCTAGTTACCATTTCCCTTCCTGCCCCAAATTCAGTTCTACCCCTTTTTCCCCTGGGGTCAGTTTTGGCTTTTGACGTCTTCCTTTTCTCCTTTTCTGAATCTATACTGCATCTGAACTGCACTTTTCTCATACTGGTCCCAGGGGAGCTTTGGCAGGGGTTCTATACCAGGAGAGCTGAGGGAAGAGCGATGTGTACATGAGTCTGCCCAAGCTTACGGAAGCACATGCCATCACCCAGAGAAACTTGGGTTTTGGCCTTTGGAGAGCACATCTGGCAGCCTGGTGGGTTGCAAGTCTTTCCATGATGGTGTTTTGGGATATTGCTGTGTGGCAGAATTCCAGGCACCACCCTGTGCTACTAAACAAGAATCTCTGTGAATGTTAACAGTATCTCTATCACTTTTTCTTTGGAGGGACTTTTCACATCTCCATCTGCTTTAGGGACATCTCTATTTAGAGGTCCCTTTGGCACTTCAAAGCAAAGCTTTACAGGGTACCTTGCTCAGTTGAGAGACAGTTTACTGTTAAAGGGAAGAAAGCGGAGAAAGGAAAGCCAAGAGCATGCATGAACCTAAGGAATGTCCACAGTCAGGAGGGATGGAAAAGAACCAGAGACAGGAAGGGGGCAGGTGAACAGATTGCCCCCACAGTGAAAGGAAGACTTGTATTATTTACATGTATAATGCCTAATTCATGTTTATAATATTTTAAAGTTTTCATTGATTTTGCTACTCCCTAGATGGGGAAGTTTTAGTATCACAGAACTATCCATTTTCTTAGTATTTTTAAAATTTTTCTTTAAAGTTAAAATTATAGTCTTCAGTTTCAAATGAGATTTTCATATATCTTTGATAAACATAAAAATATACTGCCTAATGTATATTGATGGCTTTTAAAAATTTTTTTTATCTTGTTCTATTTTAGGCATACCAGATTGCTTAAAAAGAGGACTCTTTGATTGGCTTGTCAACAAAAATTTCAAGGTAGGTTTGGACAGAAGTGTCAAAAGCTTCCAAAAGGTCATTATTCTTCAAGATATCTTTTTTTTTTAAGATTTTATTTATTTATTTCATAGACAGAGATCACAAGCAGGCAGAGAGGCAGGCAGAGAAAGAAGGGGAAGCAGGCTCCTTGCCAAGCAGAGAGTCCGATGCAGGGTTTGATCCCAGGACCCTGGGATCATGACCTGAGCCGAAGGCAGAGGTTTTAACCCACTGAGCCACCCAGGAGCCCCCAAGATATCTTTTTAACTTGGCTTTCTTTCTTTTCTTTTTTTTTTTTTTTTTAAGATTTTTAAAGATTTATTTATTTGAGACAGAGAGTATATGGCGAGGGGGCAGAGAAAGAAGGAGAGAAGACTACTCCTTGCGAAGCACGGAGCCTGATGCAATGCGAGGCTCCATCCCAGGACCCCAAGATCATGACCCTGAGGTCATGACCTGAGTTAAATCAAGAGTTGAATGCTTAACCCCCTAAGCCATCCAGGCACCCCTAACTTGGCTTTCATATATCCCTTTTGGTTCAAAATGGAGTGAACTCTGGCTATTTTGCCACTATCCAGTTGGTCCAGACATTTAAATAACCTAGCACAAACTGGCAAGAGGTGGGAGCTGAAGATTTTTATTTTTCTCCTGTCTACTAGGCTTAGCCACATATGAAGTCCTTTCATTAGTATCAAAACAGTAAATGACCTGAGTTGTTCCCACTATCGCCACACCTTCTCCACTCAGCATCAGAATGATCTTGCCACAGTGTCGCTCCTCTGCTAAAATCCCTTCAATGGTTTCTTTTCATTGCACTGTATGCAATACCCAACTCTCAAAGGCCTGGGAGGCCATGCATGCTTTGGTCCTTGCTTCTTTCACTCACACTTGTTAGGCCTATAGTCATGCTGCCATTTCTGAGAACTCACCAAGCTTGCTCTTCGGGTGTAAAGCTCTTCCTGACTTTTGACATGGTTACTTTGACTTGTCTTCCTTTATATATCATCTTGGAAGTCACTTTTATGACTGCTCTTTCCAAATCAGGTCCCCTTTCTATCAGTCTCTGCTACTATACCCTTCTACTTATTTTATATCCATTATCACAATCTATAATTATTATAATTACTACTCACTTTTTTAAACTGCGTCTCATTAGAATGTAAGCTTCCTGAGGACAGGGATGTTTCAGATTCACTATTATATCCCCAGGGTGCATAGTACCTGGCATATAGTGAATGTTCAACAAATAATTGTTGACTGATTAAATTACCCAAAGCAAGTCATTCATTCCCTCAACAAATATTTGTTGAGTGAATACATGCTAGACTTTGAGGATACAACAGAGGACAAGACAGACAAAATTTGAAGGTGGCCTAGGACAAAGAAAAAGGACAACAGGTTATGTCTAGGAATAATCCTATGATTATTATATGATACATAAGCACATTTTTATTTGTTATGTGGCAGACAGTAAACTTAGTGTCACCAAATGACTAGGTAATATCATGCCTACTTTTGGATAGACTAAAGTGTAAAGAGCAAAGAAGAAAACAGGGCAAGTATATGAAAGAAAAAAAGAGGGGGGAAGAGAACGTGGTAGCTCAGTGATGTCTCTATTTTCTGAAAACTTGAAGAATTATCTTTCTCATTCAATACTTACAATGAGGGTAAGATTAGAACCATACTAAAATGTGGCAAAACATAATCATTTAGGTGAGTGTATACTTCAAAGAAATCCTCCAAGGAAGTTCTATATTTATTCTAATGATGCCATCAATCCTCAAAACACTCATAAGACTGTCTTTTTTCAAATTGCAGTGAGATAATTTACTAACCATAGAGAAAAAATACAATTCATTTTTTATTCCACATGGTATTTCCCAGATGGACTTCCTACCATATTCCCTGGACTTGCTTTCTGAGATGGTTTTTAAAATCAAATTCATTCCTAAAGGGCAAAGATTCATCATACAGAGAAAATTCTAAAACATATGCTCTTCAGTCAATCCTCAGAAAAGAGTTCCAGAAATGTTTGAGCAAAGACAGGATCTTTTCAATGACCACTGTAAAGAAGATGGCATTCATTCTGATAAACAAGTAAATATAATTAATCTGACATCATTTGAAATGGGGTATTATAGGTAATATAGGAATATAAGAAAATTACTCAGATAACCAAAGTTATAAGCAGAAGATTTTTTAAAAATTATTTATTTCATGGTGTCCTAGGACATATGATTCTGTACTTTTTATGTAGAGTATAAAACTGATTTTTATTTTTCTCACTCAGGGTCATCATGATGGCCACTAGTTATTAACCCACGTTAATAAATACAGGAACATTCTAAGTTACTGATGTGTGTTGGGCTGTCTCTATTGCAAATTGGGTCAAATTGCAATGCTTTTCATGTTTTTGTTCGGATTTGGGTTTTTTTTTCTTCTTATGCAGGACCAATCTTTCAGTTGCCATTTCTTCTTGTTATTAGTAAGCATGGACCTTGCAAATATCCTGCTTAAGAAATTGCTGTTTCTAATATGTTATGGGCTGAGTGACTATGTAATTGTGAAAGGGCAGAGGTGGTGAAGAGTCCTATAACTATAAGGTATACCATCTTTGCAAGACACAGGTTGTTGGCATGGCTGAGTCAGGAAGAAATGGTAGGTGGCAATTAGCATTACAGTTGTTCATCTTATTCCAGGATGGACCAGAAATAAGACTTGTTCCCCTATGAAGTGGACAGAACTCCTTCTAGCTTGGAGTTAGAGACAGATGTAACCCAGGGCAAAAAGTTGATAAGAATGTTCTAAGACAACTTAATTCTATGTAGACTTTTCCTTTGGGAGCAAATAGCTGCCTTTGTAGAGAATGAAAAAAAAGTTTATAAATCTTCTAAGTTAGAAAATGGTCTAATAGAAAATGAAATTAACAAAATAAAAAATAAACTAAAAAAATTCTAGAAAAATGAAAAACAAATAGCCAATTTTGGATTCTGTACACAGAGAGTGACAAAACTTGACAAAAAACTTGACAAAAAAACTATGACAAAAATTCTCGCCCTTATGGGACTTGTGTTCTTCTGGAATATAACAGTTATACCAATAAATGTAAATGGGATAATATCTCCCTTAAAGACTCCCATATTTGACAAAAACTAATAAAAGCCCGACATGTGTAGTATATATCAGATATGCATTTAAAACTAAAGAACTTGAAAAGAATGAATAAAGACATACCAGGCAAATGAAAAAAAAAAGAAAGAAAGCAGGGTTGAGATATTAAGTATAAATAAAGTTAATTTAAAGACAAATTAACTGAGCAACAATATCTAGGGAGGTTAAATGAACATGCTTTTTAGTTTCCCGTTACTACCTGAATGTCAGAGGTATCTGTAGAGAGCCCTCAAGAAGAGGTTGTTGATAAGTAACAGAGAAGAAAAGTAGGAGCTAATGAAAGGAAAAAGTGATACAAAAAGATGTTTTTCTGTTGGAAAATGATAGAATCCACCAATTATTGGCCTAGGTGAAATTCAGCAGTATAAGATCACACATGGTCTTTTTGATACTTTTCAATAAAAATCTAACACCAAATGTAATGTGGATTCCACCTCTACTTTCACTATATGACTTTGAGCATCTCATTTAACCCATTTGGATTTCAGTTTAATCATCATCAAATGAAGTGGTGGGATGTGATGACCTTTCCCGTAAAATAAGTCCTAAATGCCATAATTTCACTGTCATTAATATACATAAGACCTTGATATTTCAAATATATATGGAACACTGAGTTAAATAAGGTATTTTTGGAAGAAATTGTTGTGGACTGTACCTTTCATTTTTCAGTGTTACAACTTCTTCCTTTGTCTGAGTCAGAAGAGTTTTGGTTATCTGTAGTTCATTTTCTGCAAGGTTAATTCTTTTTTTCATGTCTTCTTCTTGTCTTTCTTTTGCAGTCAGTTCTTCCTGTAAAGTTTTATATATTTGTTGACAAGCCATTAAAGAATCCTCTTTCTCTTTAAGCAATCTGGTATGCCTAAAATGGAACAGGATTTAAAAAAAAGCTCACCAATACACATTAGACACTACATTTTTATGTTTATCAAAGATATGTGAAAATCTCATTTGAAATCAAAGACTGTAATTTTAACTTAAAAGAAAAATTTTAAAAATACTAAGAAAATGGATAGTTCTGTGATATTAAAACTTTCCCATCTAGGGAGAAGCAAAATAAATGAGTAACTTCAAGATATTACAAACATGAGTTAGGTGTATGTGTAAATAAGATAGTAAGAAAAGTTAAATATATCTCAAATAAAATGTTACTTTAAGTATGGTTTCAAATTCAATGACTAAAAATATTAATTTAAAAATTTGCAATGTATACCGTGATTCAGAAATAATGGATTCAAACTTCAGTTTTCTAAGTTCTCTTTGACAGTCAGCAGCTTCATTAGATTTATTCCTAAAATAATATAAAAGGTTTAAATATTTTATTTCAAAATAGTTCAAGTATAAATGTTTTCCTTTTTTAAAAACATGTTTTTCCTTTATTACTTTTCTTTTCTTTATATTCTATTTGTGATTACGTATGCACACTTCCTTGAGATTAGATATATAAAGTCAAGGGGTTTTGCTCTGCCAAAAAATTACCCAATCTGTTAGTCCAACAATGTTTTTTTTATATCATTATTTTATTCATCTTTAGGAGAAATTTCTTAGCATCTTTATATTATTCTTTCTTTAAAGAAATAAACATTCAGGTCACTTCTATAATGGCTAAGTAGACCCCTGTCAGACTCATCTGCATACAAATAAAAAGTCTAAACTTTGAAGAACATTAAAAAAAGAAAAATCCCTATTCGAAGGCATTGGAAAGTGAACCAAAACAAGAAGATTCTGGAGGGAAGCTGACCCTTGGAATGAGGTGATAGCATGGGGTCAGGGTTTTTGTGTGTGTGTGTGTGTGTGTGTTAATGATTTCAAACATGACAGTCCAGTCTGCATCATTTAGGGGAACTAACATTCTAATAGAAAACATAGTCTGGGGCACCTGGGTGGCTTAGTTGGTTGGGCGACTGCCTTTAGCTCAGGTCATGATCCCAGGGTGCTGGGATCGAGTCCTACATCAAGCTCCCTGCTCAGTGGCGAGCCTGCTTCTCCCTCTCCCCTCTGCCTGCCTTTCTGCCTACTTGCATCTCGGTCAAATAAATAAATAAATAAAATTTTTTTAAAAAGAAAAGAAAAGAAAACATAGTCTGGCCTAAAGAATTAGTGCACAGTGTTCGGGTCAACCACAGCGCTGAAAAGTGAAGAGTGACTCAAAATAGGAGAGTCAAACACAGGAAGTCCCAATACTGCATACAGACCCTACACACACATCTGGCTGGGCTTTGAACTCTTCATGCACAGGGCAGACTCCAATTAGGATAAAGATAAAACAATTAAACAGAGATTTGAGCTGTTGCGATAAAGACAGAGTTTACAGTCTGAGGCCAACCAAACTAACAATCTGCTTAAAGCAGCAACACCCTCACCACCACCAACAATAGTATTTGGAATATTTGGAGAAATACAATAGAATCCAGAATTTCTATAATATAACATTTACAATGCCCAGAATATAATAAAAATTACTCAACACAAGCAAGAACAGAAAAGCATGACCTATTCTTAACAGAAAAGACAGTTAATAGGGACTGCCTCTGAGATGACCCAGATACTGAAATTTGCAGACAAGGATTTTTCAGAACAGTTATAACTCTGCTCAAAGACATTAAAAAAATCCACTCTAATTAGTGAAAAGATGATAAATCTCAGCAGAAAAATAAATCATTAAAATGAACCAAATGGAAATTCTAAAACTAAAATAAACATATGTCTTGATTTTATGTAATTGGGTTTTGTAACAAAACTCAAAAAGTTAATATATTAAGAAAAAGTAATATTCCAGTTTAAGTTTATATAGGCTATTTATTAATAAGTCATTATCTGAAAGTACCTTAAAATAGCTTATAAACCTTACAATGAACTATATGTTAGATTGCCAATGAATTTGCCCTATTTGTAGAATGACTAAAATTTCTAATATATTTGCATAATGAATATGTATAACACTCATTTTTTAAATGATTTTATTATAAAATATGATAAAATTATAAGCTATAGGAAAATCGCATAGAACAATTATATAATGAATTATTATAAGGAGAAAACTCTTATAACTACCATCCAGGTAAAAACATAAAACCTGACCAGCTACCCTAGAAGCTTCATGTCCCTGGTCCCAGTCACAGCCAACCCCCATCCTCCCTAAAATAACCATTTTCATGAATTTCATAGTAATCACTTTGATTTTCCTTAGCATTTTATTACTCAAGTTTTATCTTTGAACACTACATTTTAGCTTAACTTTTTCTTCTCAAAAAAATGTCTTCTTAAAACATGTTATTTTCATTATCCGCTTTTTGTAAAATCGATGAAGGTATCATGCTGACACACAATGAAGTACATATATACTTTGATATGTCTGACATATATACAAGCCCGTGAAACCATCAACAGAATCAAGTAGCAGACGAGCCTACTCAAAGCCTAGATCTTGGTCTCTAACGCCATTCCTATTCAAAGGAACCAAGAGTACTCAGAAATGGCTGATTCCAAGACTAAGGCAGAGTAAGTATATCTGAGATATCTTGTTATGTCAGAAGGTGAAGAAGTGCTTATACAAGATGAGGAAACCACATTCCAGTTCACAGAAGTCAGCTTGAAGAAACTCTTACTGGCTAAGCCTAGATAATTTATGTATCAAAGCAATTCAATACAGCAATCAATTATAAACCATTGAAAAAATAAGAGTTCATAGGGTCACACCAACAATAAATAAATAAATAATGGGGAGAAGTGGAGGCTCTTGCTTAAAGTAGGATGCTGAGGGCTAATAAATGGGGATGGAGGGCTGGAATCAGAAAAATCATCATTTAGCAACCACTGTGTAAAGTTTAGATAAGGTAAAAATCATTACTGGATGCTATATTGAGAGATAAATTTTGATGAGGAGGATAGCATTTACAGTGTATTTCAAGTGTCTCTTATAGATTGCTTACTAGTTGAAAAGGAACAACAACAACAAACCCAGGAATAAGAGAGTGAAAAAACTGAGCAACACCTTCACCAGGTGATCAAAATTAACATCACCTAGTGAAGGCAGGCAGGTAGTCATACCCTGGGAAGGACAAATCCTCACTTACATGGTTTTCTGGTTAAGAGTACATGCCCCTAATCCAATCAAAAGGAAACACCAGACCAACATAAAATGAAAATTTTTATTTAAAAAATTGTGAGGGGTTCTGCCTTTTTATAAAAACGTCAATGTCATAAAAAAAGAGAAACTGGAAATATTCCAGAATTAGGAGGCTAAAAAGACATGCCAAACAGGCTGACTCTACTGGTCCTATACTAGAGGAGAAAATGCTATAAAGGCCAACTAACAAAATTAGAATATGGATGGCAGATTAAAGGGCTTTATATAAATTTATGACACAGATTACTGTGCTTTTTGTTATGTTATGTTATGTTAGTCACCATACAGGACACCATTAGTTTTTGATGTATTGTTCTATGATTCATTGTTTGTGTGTAACACCCAGGGCTCCATGCAGTGCTTCCATATTAAAGTATCACCATCCTGAGGAAAGGCAGGCTAAAGTACTTAGAGGTAAAGGGTCATGTTGTATGTAACTTACCCTCAAACGATTCAGGAAAGAAAAGTGTGTGTGTGTGTGTATGTACGTGTGCGGAGAGAGAGAGAGAGAGAGAGAAAGGATGGGGCCAGGGAAAGGATGAGGAAGAAAACAATGGGTTAAAATGTTAATCTGGGTAAAGGTTATTTGGGTGTTCTTTGTACTATTATTATGTTTACAACTTTTTTAAAGTTTTAAGTTATTTCTGAATAAAATATTAGAAAAGAAGGAATAAGGAAGAGTTTCACATACCATTAGAAAACTGGGCAAAGATTATGTTCAGATGAGTCACAGAAGAAAGAATTCAGAGTCAAATATGCAGGAGTACAGTGTTTCATCAATCAAACTAGTTTTTTTGTTTATTTGTTTTTAGCTATTATACCATTAGCTAGGAAGTGAAGAAATGGGTATTTACAAATAATGCTGAGATTATAAATCAGTATAATCTTATTGGAAGGCAATAAGTCATTATGTATTAAAAGCATTAAAATTATTTGATTCTAGCAAAAACTATCCAAATTCTACAAAAACAAAAGCTTAGTAAGTAGTTATGATTCATCTACACATGAAATATTGTATAGCCATTTAATAGTTATCTATAAATGTATCATGTAATGACATGAAAAATGTCATTTTTTAGAACATGTCATATATTTATCACTAACTGAAAATGATACATTATCTCTCTAAATGAAAATATGCTAAAAAATAGACATTACTTAGAAAAAGAAGACTTTAAGAAAAAGTTCTTAGAAGAAGGACTGGAGCCCGACGCGGGACTCGATCCCAGGACCCCGAGACCATGACCCGAGCCGAAGGCAGCGGCCCAACCCACTGAGCCACCACAACTAGGTTATTCTTTTTTACATATTCCCATATTTTCCAAGTTTTATTTATTTGCTTTGAAATAAAAAAATTTTTTTAACCTAAAAAATGCTTTCAGGGGCACCTAAATGGCTTAGTTGTTTAAGCGTCCAACTCTTGATTTTGGCTGGGGTCATAATCTCAGGGTTGTGAGATTGAGTCCTGTGTCAGGCTCAGCATTCAGCGTGCTTAAGATTCTCTCTCCCTCTCCCTCTGCCCCTCACCCCCACCCCACTTGAATGCTTTTTTTTTCTCTCTCTCTCTCTGAAAAAAAAAAAAAAGGGCTTTGAGCCCAAGGTGATATATTGAATTGTTGAATCACTGTATCGTATATGTGAAACTAATATAACACTGCAAACAAATATAACTAATTGGAACGAAAATAAAAACTTTGAAAAATCCTCTGAGGTAAAGCATACCAACCATGACATTCACTCCATGTTCAGACTCACATACAACTTTTCTAATCTAGAGGCAGGGACAGTAGAACTTCTTTTAGTGGTTATTTTGCTAACTATATGGACAATTAATCTAGAGAGCCTACTATCCCAAGGATTCCCCTCACCATGGTCTGCTCCCACCCCCATGCCTATTAAGCCACTCTTTCTATGGTTTTTCTACTCTTTCTACTCTTCATGACACAATGGCTATCTTCATCTTCATTAGGATGGGGAGAGGGGGAACTGGAGGGAATAGAAAGAAAGCCTGTATCTCTTTCAACACTGCATTCCTTCCTTACTCTCAGCAAATAATGTCAATCTTTTCAAGGGCTTGGAATAAGCCTTCAGGAAGGCCCCTGCTAATCAACATAAAGGAAATAAGGTGAAATAATTCGATGTTTTTCTTGATTTGAAAGGCAAGTTTTGGGGTGCTTCATTCCATTAAGTGTCTGCTTCGGCTCAAGTCATGACCCCAGAGTCCCAGGATTGAGCCTCACATTGGGCTCCCTGCTCAGTAGGGAGTCTGCTTCTCCCTCTGCCCCTTCCCCTACTTGTGCTCACTCTCAAATAAGTAAGTAAGTAAGTAAATAAATAAATAAATAAAATCTTTTTAAAAAGCCATTCCACTGCTTCATATGAAATAATCATTTTCTAATTGTCTCCTTGATACTTCCACCTGGCTGTCCAAAAGGCATTCTAACTCAAATACCATCAAAAGCACAGTTTTTTATTTCCCTCCCCCCATATCTATCTCTTCTACAATTTTCACATTTTAATCAAGGACACCAACCCAATAATGACAAGGTAGCCCTTATTTCTTTCACAATTGAGAAAATGGAGTCTAGAGAGATTAGTGCCACACGCGAGGTGACATACTAGTAAACAGCAGAGCGGGAAGCAGTCTGGATCCAGAATCCAGGCTCATAGTCACTCTACTCTAGCGCCTCTCAGCTGTTTACCATGATGCTGAAAGTCCCCAAATATCATCCTTTAATCCTTCCTTTCTAGTCCTCTTGTTCCTCAGTCACATCCACTCCACCAATAAATCCTGTCAGATTGAACTGACACACATTTCTCTCCATCTCCCCACTACATATAGCCTTACACTCAACCAGTCACTTCTCACTTGCATGAGCTCATGCCCTCCCACCTGGCCTCCCCATTGCTCTTGTACTCTCACTCCTGTCCACTCTCCAGGTAGCTGTCATGCTGACACATTAAAACAAATCAGATGAGTTCGCTCTCATGTCAAACATCCTCTAATAGTTTCCCATTGCCCTCCATTATAAATCCAAAATCCTTAATAGGCTCTGAACACACTGGTGTGTTAATTTCTTATTGTTGCTATAACAAATTACCACCATCTTAGTGGTTTACACAAACTTATCTTACAGTTATAAGGTAAGAAGTCCTAAAATCAAGGTATCTCAAGGGCTGTGTTCCTTCTGGTGGGCCCAGGAGAATATCTGTTTCCTTGCCTTTTCTAGCTTCTAGAGACCACAGGCATTCCTTGGCTTGTGCCCCCTTCTTCTAACCTCAGATCACAACATTCCAAACATTGCTTCCACCTTCACAACTAGTTTTGTGACTCTGACCCTCTTTCCTCTTATAAGTATCTCTGCAATTATACTTATAAGTATTTCCTCTTGTAATTATCTCTGCAATTATATCAGGCCTGCCCAGATAATCGAGGATAATCTCCCTCTCTCAAAATAGTTAATCACATGTGCAAAGTTCCTTTTCTCATATAGAATAATATACTCACAGATTCCAGGGATTAAGCCATGAAAATGTTTGGGTACCATTTTTCTGTCTATCACAACTGGCTTTCCTCATGTCTTGACCTTGGTCAGCAAGTTCAATGGGCCTTCTTCATGTCATAACTTTTCAAAGCATCATAAATGATCTACCATGTTAGCAAACATTATTGGTTGCCTTCTAGACATGCACTATAGCTTTCTTCCTGGCCATCAGAGCTCCATTATCATAATGCTGCTTGGTCTATACTAATTGTGTTAGTCTTGTTCCCCTTGCTAGTGATTCATTTAGAAGAGTGTATATAAAAGGTTCCAGCTAACAAGATGTAAAGAGAGGGACTCTGGACATTTTTTCCTCATTTCTAAGGAGACACCAGAAAAACAGGCCCTTCCTGTCTCTGGGCAGTTCCATCTGGATGTGGTACCATCTCGTAACTGCAAGGGACTTAGTAGTTCTTTCATAACTCAGTTTTCTAAAAATGGATACTTTGTCCATTTTCTAATTTTTGAAAGTTTTTATATAGGGCAGGAAACACCAGTTTTATAAACTGAAACAAAAGCATTAGCATACCTGCAATTGTATAGTGATTTGTTTGATGGACTTTAGTGATGTTGTATTTCTTACTCCAACTCCAACCTATTCTGATTTTTGTCATTTCTCAAAATTTATATTATAAATTATGTCAAAAACAATTAATAATGGGGCACCTGGGTGGCTAAGTTGGTTAAGTGACTGCCTTCAATTTGGGTCATGATCTCAGGGTCCTAGGATTGCGCCCCACATCAAGCCCCACATCAGGCTCTGGAGCCTACTCCTCCCTCTCCCTCTGCCTGCTGCTCCCCCTACTTGTGCTCTTTTTCCCTCGCTCTGGCTATCTTTTTCTC
Organism: Neogale vison; assembly: GCF_020171115.1. NCBI lineage: Eukaryota > Metazoa > Chordata > Mammalia > Carnivora > Mustelidae > Neogale > Neogale vison. The sequence continues at coordinate 82,261,019 of NC_058096.1, read as the reverse complement.
TGTGTCAAATAAATAAATAAAATCTTTAAAATATATATACATACATATGAGTAATGAAAAATATCACAAAGTATGTTAATTAATATTAAATGGTAATGTGCCTTCTATATATAGAAAATTCTGTGCCAATTTATCAAGTAAATCAATTCATGTCACAACCACTTAGCTTTATTCCTTTTCCTCAGTATGCTTATTTCTGTAGTTAGCATCTCTCCTAACTGCCAGGACTCCACTCTATATGCTAAAGTCTTGGTGGGTCCACAAATTCCCTTTGAGTTGAGTCAGGTACCAGCCCTACTCCTCTATTCCTGGAATGTGCTTTTGTCACTTATTGAGATCTAAGAAACCAAAGTCATGCGGTAGCCATGACTTGCTTAGGTTGCCCTCCACAAGAGACATCCATATGGCCAAAACCCTCCCTAATGTTACTAGAGGGTGGGGAACAATGGGGTTCTTTGGGGGGGGGAGGTAATAGCATTTGCTTCTTTCATGCTTGTTCTCTTCCTGGGTCCAGTGAATCATCCAAGGACCTTCTGTCCACTCATTCCTTCAGCCTCAGCCACTATACACTGATGGTTGAATTATTGTATTTATTGTACTATTAACCACAGTGCTATAAAGCTAGAATATTTGATTTCTTTTGTTTTCAAAGACAAATTATTTTGCTACAAATAATTCAAGTATACATTAATTTGGTAAGGCATTTTTGGAATTTGTTCTTCCTTGTGTTGCTAAGAATTTTATTAAACACATTGTTCTTAGGAGTAGTCCATAGTCAACACAACATCTCGTTGCTAAGCATTCTAAATATTTATATGTCTGATGAGGTTCATGCTTCCAAAATACAGGAACTGAAAACCAGAGCTACCAGATAACATACCACAAAGTAAAAAAAATTTTTTTCAAAGATTACATAAATTCTATTTTAGTATTATAATTATAGATGTATGATATTTATACCATAAAGTAATTTTTTAAAAGATTTTATCTATTTATTTGACACAGAGAGAGATCACAAGTAGGCAGAGAGGCAGGCAGAGAGAGAGAGGAAGAGAGAGAGAGGAGGAAGCAGGCTCCCTGCTGAGCAGAGAGCCCAATGCAGAGCTTGATCCCAGGACCCTGAGATCATGACCTGAGCCGAAGGGAGAGGCTTTAACCCACTGTGCCACCCAGGCGCCCCAATACCATAAAGTAATTTTTGAAACTTCTGAAGTACCCACTGTGCCACCCAGGCGCCCCAATACCATAAAGTAATTTTTGAAACTTCTGAAGCAAATCCATTTCTAAAAGCAATAGAGCTCTGGATATTTTACAAGGGCATTTTCTTGTCATCTGTTTTCCAATTTTTCTTTCTCACTTATATAAAGTGTAAGTACTCCAGCATTTCAAAGATACTCAGATACTTCTTCAAAGATACTTTTTTTGAACTTGAAATTGGTAATTGAATGGATAATAAAGAGACACATCAAGAGAAAAAAAATATGGGAGCCTGCTTCCTCCTCTCTCTCTCTGCCTGCCTCAGCCTACTTGTGATCTCTATCTGTCAAATAAATAAATAAAATCTTTAAAAAAGAGAGAGAGAGAAAAAGAATCATAATATTTCACATTGAGTTACACTTGAACAATCAGGGAAAGCTTTAATACATGACTAGGTTAAGTTTCTTATTGAGTGAAATTCTTATTTCACGTATTTAAAAATATTTACCTGTCTTTTAATATACAAGACAAGCGAGAAAAGTGCCTGAGAAAAGCAGACCACACTCACAATGAAATCACTGCCAAAAGAGTCACAGAGAACAGATGGTAAGGGTGGGGGAGGTCTTTCTAAAATCTACAGGTTGTTCAATGTTTACCATCTTACATGAGCTTTTCTTTATAGTTGTCAATCTTGGTCACTGCCTTCTGAAGGTTTAGCCCAAGGGCCTCTACTTGACCTTGTAAATCTGAAATGACACAATGTATTCATCTGATTAGTACATTCAAAATGTCCAGATAGTTTCAGAAAGTAAACCATATTCTTTGAGAACTGCCACTCAGTTCCTGCAGCATGCTACAGCTGTTTACTCTGGTTTGCCAAGATATGCAGCCCATCTCTCCAGAAGCCCCTCAGAATTAATGGTTTTTGACAGATCTAATTTATTGGCCTCTTTCTGCCCCCAACATCTTGCTAATTTAGCCTATAGTGAATAGGCTAAATTTTATTAATGTTTTTAAAGGAAATTTATGTTGCTGACACACACATGTATTTTGATCATGTGGCTCACCTCTGATATATCTGACTGCCTGAGCTGGCCCTTGTGGCCTGGAACTGAGAAGGATCACTGAGGCCTCCCTGTAGAACTGAAATACACAAACCATGTGTGAGGCTCCAGGTAAAGAATCTGTTAACTCTGGGTAGCATCTAAGAGGCATTTTAATGACTTTCGAAGCCAAGAAAATACAAGCAGGAAATTGGCTTCCGTGGACTGGGAAATTCAAGCAGTGTTTGAGAAAGATTATTCAAGCAGCCATGTCTAATGCGTGTGGATGCAGAACTGAAACTAAAGCAGAAAGAACAAATAGCTTGAATGAAGTAGGTCCTGCCATTAGCCTGTGTGTGGGAACTATGATCCAAATCCCCACTGCAATGACAGCCCTTGTTGGCACTCTTGTTGAGAGAAAGGTAGAAAACAAACTTAGATGGACTAACTGGTTTCTATGGAGAAAATAATTTAACACACTGGAACTATAAAAGTCTATTTACACCTGCTCAGGTATGTTTTAATAACATAGTTTTAATAGTAAACTTTAAAATCTTTATGCATTCATACACATATACAACATTTCTATATATATCGTCAATCTGCCTTCTTTGCTTTGTTTTATGAAGAAGAGTCAGTGCCTTTAAATTAGGAACCAAAACAAAAATCAGAAAACAAAATTACTCTAAATGAATGTTTTAATTAGAATTTGCCAGACATTTAGTATAAATCTTCATGTTTACCCAGGACTTACACATACATTACTTAATTTTATCCCTCAAACCTCTATCTAGGTGCAAATAGCCCATTTTTCAGATAAGGGGGAAAAAAGGAGATACTTTCTGATTCTCTTGCCTGGTATCTTACGATATGCTTTTTTTCCCCTTTCTTTTTGTCTTTAAGATTTTATTTATTTGACAGACAGAGACCATAAGTAGGCAGAGAGGCAGGCAGACAGAGAGGAGGAAGCAGGCTCCCTGCTGAGCAGGGAACCGACGCAGGGCTTGATCCCAGGACCCTGAGAACATGACCTGAGCCGAACACAGAGGCTTTAACCCACTGAGCCACCCAGGTGCTCCAAGGTATGCCTTTTATTTTTATTTATTTATATGGTTTTTGAAAGAAGGGGAGGGGCAGAGAGAGAGAAAATCTTAAGCAGGCTCCCTCCATAGCACAGAGCCCAAAGCAGGACTCAATCTCATGACCCTGAGATCATGACATTAGCAGAAATGAAGAGCCGGCTGCTTAACCCACTGAGGCACCCATGTACCGCTTGCCTAATATCTCACAATGAATTAATGCATTAGCCAACAGTTAAACTGACAGAATGTTTTTAAGTCAACTGAGGGGATCAATTTGAAAGAATGGCCCCTCAAAGTAAACGCCAATAAGGACTTAACTCATAGATAATATTTTGGGGTATCTTTTCCCCAGTTATCAAGTGATATCATTATATGTGGGAAAAGATCATATACATATAGATAATTTATTTTTGAATGTGACCTTCTGAAATAAAGCAATCTCTTATGAACACTGCTCGATGGATTGTTTTGTCATTAAGTTCATATGGACTTGCAAAGGGGTTCTATTCACACAGGTATAGCCAAAAGATTTCAGCCCATCCTCTGAAGAATAAGGAAGGAAGGTGGTTAGTGTTTGTTGATGGTGTACTCTGCGGCACTGTGCAAAATGCTTTTTCCTTTATCATTTCATTTATAGTCACAACTACCATAAAAAACAAATACATATTTTTACTAATATAGATTCTAAGAAGCTGAGTAATTAACTAACTTATCAAAGGTGACATAGCTAGTAAGAAGTGCTCCCATGATTAAAACTCAGATTAGACTCATCCTGAAGTCCTTATCTTTCTAACTCTCCTACATGGCTCTCAAATTACAAAAGCTACAAGGGGATATGATATTTGTCCATGAAAGTATGGTTAGTATAGCTACAGATCTGTTTAACATATCTAAGAATTGTTAAAGGGGCATACTTAAGATGGATGAAAAGTATTTTACATAAAATATGTAGTATATTAGCAAAATGTCTAACTCCAAGAGGGTTTAGATTTAATTTTTGAAAGCTTTAAAAATTAATATAATAAATGAAAGATATTAATACAAACATGGTATCATTGTGACCAATTTTATGAGACTGACTTCAGAGAGAACAATTATGCCTTTTTATTAATGTCCCTTGGTGCTTTCATCAAAACATAATGTTAAACTAGATGAAGCACGGGTCTGAGTCCATATAACAAATTTCATGTTATCACTTCCAAATATAGCTATTGTTAAGAGGAAGAATTGAGGGCGCCTGGGTGGCTCAGTGGGTTAAGCCGCTGCCTTCGGCTCAGGTCATGATCTCAGGGTCCTGGGATCGAGTCCCTCATCGGGCTCTCTGCTCAGCAGGGAGCCTGCTTCCCTCTCTCTCTCTGCCTACCTCTCCATCTACTTGTGATTTCTCTCTGTCAAATAAATACATAAAAAAAAAAAAAATCTTAAATAAAAAAAAAAAGAGGAAGAATTGATTATCTTGAAAATAAATTCCAAATAATGGGTACTTGATATGTGAATTTTATACAGTTAATTCTCAATCACCCCAAAATTATAATAGTAGATAATAAAAATGGTAGCTAAATAAATCCCTATTTTTATAGCATTTATAGCATTTAAAATCCCTATTTTATAGCATTGAAAAGAGAGAGAGAGAGCGCAGGAGAGAGCATAAGAGAGCACAGGGGTGAGGGGCAGAGGGAGAAGGAAAGAGAGAACCTCAAACCGACTCACCATTGAGCAAGGAATCTGAAGTGGAACTCAATGCAGGGCTCGATCTCACCACCCTAAGGTCATGACCTGAGCTGAAATCAAGAGTTGGAGGCTTGACCAACTGAGCCACCCAGGTGCCCTGCTTTGGAAAGTATTCTTAAGCTCACATTTGAATATAAATGTGCATCACAGTTCCAGAATTCACTAGGTTTAAAGGAAAATAAACTACACAATCATGACCCACTCAAGAAAGAAAAAGCTACTGTACTTTCCAGTATTATTCTCTCTGCATACCCACTCAAATCTCCCTTTCTCCCTGGCTCAAGATAAGCATATATAGCTTAGTCTAATTCACAGTGTCCAGTGAGTAAAGAAGTCACTTCCTTCCGAAAATTTACTATGTATTTACAGCAACTCTGAGTCAAAATAGGGAAAGGGAATAAATGTTTTTACTCCACAACACAGAAACCACTGAAGGCTGCCATGTGAAGTAAACAGAAACAGAAAATACAAGTTATATCAACAAAGAAATCACTTTATATAAACAGAGAAGATACCACAGAGAATTGAGGGAAAAAAAGATTCATTATAAATAATCCATAATGTAAACTGACCAGCAGTGTATAATTTAAGAGTTAATATATTTTCATGGCTGTTTCTTTTTTTCTTTCTTTTTTTTTTTTTTTTTTTTGCTGCTGCTGCTGTTTTTACTTTTGGTTACATTTTCTCTAAAAAAGAAGCACTAAGAATTATTTTAAAAATACACAGAACTTATTATTACTGTTCTGAATGAGGAGTAAGCATGCTACTGGTTTATTATTGGTTCTAGTAGACTAGCAGGGTCGTTTTGTTTTTAGAAGCAGAGTGCTTAGTTTCTGTCCTCAATAAAGGAGCACAGTTAGGATAAGCACCAGAGAGATTAAGCCACCTGCACAAGACAGCTCCTTCAGTTCCTGAGGCAAGGAGTTCTTAAATAAGTGTATTGTTCTGTGCAGTCCTTCTGTATAGTTAAATAAATTCAACTTCAATTTTCTGTCATTCAGCATGACATTGGATTATGAGGCAAAAGGCCCTAACTGCCTACAAAAAGAAAGGAAGCATTGGCTTTAAACACCATGCAGATGTAAGGCGGAACCCATGGAAACAATCCAAAATTTACAACAGCAAATTCTACTATGATGTGACTGCGTTCTTTGCAGATATTAAATAAGAAGCAAATGATTTTAAATGAACAAGACAAAAAAGAGCTCTTAGCCTCTCTTCATACGAAGCCAGCTGCTTGCTGGATAGCATTACACAGGCATCAGCTTTGGGGTAATTAGTCTTTTAAGAGAATGCTGTTATTCCAAAAGGTTTCTAGAAACTACAAATACAAAAGGTATTCATAGTTAGCTATTTTATAGAAGGATATAAAACATTACAGACACTTGGAGAATATATTTAGCATAACATTTGAGAAAACAATAAATAGAACCTTTATAGTGGAAAGATATTTCAAGTTTAAAGCTTTCTGGATAAACACCAAAAAAAAAAAAAAAAAAAAATCTGGTTCAAAGTAGAGGAAACTGATTGCAGGTTCAAGAAGCAGAATGAAAGAATAAGCAAGCAGAATTGGCCCCCAGAGATCCCAATCAGGGGAATTTTTTTAAATGAGAAATTGAAGGCTCTGTATTTTTTTTAATGGTAGAGATAACTGAGGAAGAGGAAAAACAGAAGTTCACTATTCCCAATACCTTCCTATGACAGGGTAACATAAGGTACATGTAGTACACAAATCTCTAAAGCCAGACCACCTATTTTCAAACATAGGCTCTGCTTCTATGAGCTGTGTGACTTTAGGTACATTAGTTTTTTATCTATAAAGTGGTGACTACGACGTAGGACTAAGAATTAAGAGATTTAAAATATGTAAAGAGAAGAGTGGCAAGCGCGTAGTGAGCACTCCCTGCTAGGTCTTATCATCGGTGGCAGTAGTGAGGCCAGAACCTGGCTCCTACCCTCACTTCCTCTCTGAATCTCAGCATTTTTCACCTTGAGGACCTTATTCTTGCGTTGGGCCAGATGTCACCAGCCGTTATGCTTGTATGGGCAAAAGTGAAAATGAAGGGTTTAACTGCGTATTTTTCTTTAACAATATACAGAGTAACAACAGCCATGTTAAAACTTGTTAAATATGGGTGATGGGTTCACCCACATTTGTTATATTATTCTCTGTATTTTTCTGTGTTTGGCATATTTTATTAAAATATTGTTTGGGGAGGGGTCTTGCTTGCACAGTCATTGATGACAGTATGCTCTGTACTAAGGAGTCTAATCAACTCAGTTCTCTGTGGTCAAAATACAAAAGAAAACAAGGGTTAGAGAACTTGATGTGAAGTGGGGGACAAGGTTGAAAAGTTAAAGACAACGTATTCACTTCTGTGAATAGCTAGCTAGAGGGCTATATAGTAATCGGGAAGTTTGTCAGCTTAATTTTTAAGACATTGGAACATATTATTTGGATTTGGGAATGATCCATTTTAGAGGGAACCATTCTAGGGCATTCATGAATTTGCTTATGTGTGGAAAAAGAGTACGTTTTGCAAGTGTTTTTAAAAACTACCCAAGTGTTGTTAGGCTATGCATCTCATTTTAATTCTTACTTGTCTTCACTATACATTATTTTGAGACCTACCCATGTAACCATATATAAATGTGATTCATTTCTTTCGGACTGTCATATAATATCTAATGTGTGTACATATCACTTTTTACTGATCTAGGCCTATAGTGATGGAACCTGGTTGCTTGCAACTTGTGTCACTGTAAATAATCCTGTGATAAAAGTTTTTACCCCTCTTCTTGAGTACTTATGGGGGAGTTTTTCTGCAGCATGTCCCCAGAACAAACTTATGAGGCCATAGGCATACATACACTTAATTAATGCCAAATGGTTCCCAGGATGGAGGCACCAGTGTACATTTCCACCTCACTAAATGAAGGGCCCTGCTTTCCTAATACTTAATAGAAAGAATTATTTACTTTTTTTTTTTTTTTTTGGTCAATCCACAGGGTGCAAAATTGTGTCTCATTGTTGGTTTAATCTGCAGTTCTCTGCTCACTACTGAAACTGATCATCTCATTTTACACTTCTTAGTCATTCCTGTCTCTCTTTTCATGATTTGCCTTTTTTCCTCCAGTCTCTTTTCTATCTACTCCAATCGAGCTTTCTTCTTCACTCCACCACAGAAAACAGCTCTTTTAAAAAAAATTTTTTTTAAAGATTTTATTTAAATTCTAGTTAGTTAATATATGGTGTATTATTAGTTTCATGCATAGAATTTAGTGATTCATCAGTTGCATATAATACCCAGTGTTCACTACATCATTAATGTCCATCACCCAGTTACTCCATCCCCCCACCAACCTCTCCTCCAGCAACCCTCAGTTTGTTTCCTATGGTTAAGAGTCTCCTAAGCTTTGCCTCCCTCTTTTTTTTTTTTTTTAAATTTTTTTAATCCCTCTTTGTTTTTAATCTTACTTTATGTTCCTTCCCTTCCCCTATGTTCATCTGAAATAGCTCTTTTTTTTTTTTTTTAAAGATTGTATTTATTTATTTGACAGACGGAGATCACAAGCAGGCAGAGAGGCAGGCAGAGAGAGAGGAGGAAGCAGGCTCCCCGCTGAGCAGAGAGCCCGATGCGGGGCTCGATCCCAGGACCCTGAGATCATGACCTGAGCCGAAGGCAGTGGTTTAACCCACTGAGCCACCCAGGCGCCCCTGAAATAGCTCTTTTTAAAGTTATGAACGACATACTATCCTGGCAATTCCAAAATTCAATTCTCTGTTCTTATATAATTCAACCTTTTAGCAGCATTTGACACAACTGTTTACTTCCTCTTTGAAACACTCCTCTTGTCTCCATTAAACTATACTTTCTAGTTTCTTCCCACCTCATTGGCTAATTGTTTCTCAGTCTCTGCTGAGGATCCTTATTCATAGAACACTCCAGGGTTCAGTTTGTTAGCCCTTTTCTCTATGTGCATTTTCTCACTAGTGGATCTCATCTAGTCTCATGGCTTTGAATAACATATATAAAGGTGTCTTTCATCATCATCATTATCACAACTAAGGGCTGAGTACTTACACTACCAGGCATGACATTCTATGTGCATTACACTAATTTAATCTTCACAATACAAAGTCATTAGAATGTAAATTCTGCAAGAGCAGAAACCTTATCTGTTATATTCATAGTATTTGAGACATGGAAGGTATTCAAAAAATAATTGTTGAATGAATAAATGAAATGTTGTAGATAGAAGAAATAAGAATGCCTACAATTAAATGCTTAAATTTATGTATCTAGGGTTTAAAAGGCATGGAACAGAAAGAGTTGTGCAGTTTTCATTGATAATATCTAATATGTATCTTGGCATTAAAATGCAAACTTTCTTATAAATAGGTAATCTTACTTCACTAGACACTCATTGAGTATCTACTCTGTTATAGGTAGGGTCCATGCAAACTGGATTCGGTCCATAAATACCAATAGGATATATTCCCCTGTCATTAGAGAAATTATAATGAAGTGCCTCCTTTTGCCTTCAAGATGATGAATAATGTTTTAGATAACAAATCAATAACCCCTTTAATCCTAACTGTTTTATTTCTCTAATATTTTAAATGACTTTATTTAGTTAGGTGGTTAATTATATGGCTGAAATTGCGGGATTTTTGATCAGATATAAGTGATGTGAATGAACATACTCAGTATGTTGCTTTTAGAGGGTATTTATATGTATATATTATTACACCATAGTTTAATGAGCTTAGACTTTTACAAAAGTAAGAGCTCACTGAAGATTTTTTAAATGAGCATTAACAGGGGAAACCTTGGCAGATGTAAGAATATATACCAATAATAGAAGAAAGTTCTATAATGAGTATTCAACTGTATCAATTGCAAATTAACATATTTTAACTTTAGCAAACATTTTACAAAGCTCAGATGGTGATACAGCCACTTAGAAAATTCATTTCATTTTAGGGTTTATGTTTCAGAGGTTTGATTCACATCTATTTTGCAACAAGTATACTTGATATACATTAACATTTTCCACATAATGCCAGAAAGGACTGAAATAACATTTCGAGATTTTAATACATCAGATGCTAGAACAGGTGTGGATATACAGCTAAAAAGTTGTAATTCAGTCCAGATGTAGTTATATTAAACCCAGAAAATTATTTCGCTAGGTGTGTATGGGTAGGAGAGAATAGGAATATGCATTAAATCATGCTAAGGAGATAATCAGATATTTAAAATTTGGAAGTGAATTACATTCTAATAATAAGAATTGAAAATTTACTTCAGAATGCAAAAAAATAAAGTGCTTCTAAACCTTCATTGTAGTGTATTTTTAACATTAAACCAATCCAATATAATATGAAAATAACTCTAACTTATGGGGCACTTATGAAATATTACAAATTATGGATGGATAAGATAAGAGGAGCTTAATTATAATGTTTTTACCCTGATTAAAACTACTCTCTCTCTCAACTGGCAAACAAAGATTATACATCCTTTATCTCATAGGAATAATCCTGATGGATTTAGAAACTACTGAATACTTTAGAATAGTACTCTGTTTTCTGACAATTTGTACATATAATTCACAAATCATACATACATATTTTAATGAGATTTTTTTTTCAAGACTAGAAAATACTAGTAATCAATATGGACAGGGACCTACTATGAACACAACAGTATTAACTAAAAATATTTATGGGATAAAAAGGAAAATACTTACGTTTAATAATAAAGGAAACGAATACATGGAAGATATAGAAGTTTGGATCTAAAAATATTTAAGACATTTTCAAACAGAGTCATATAACCATTTAAACATCCGATTCTTTAATGAATCAGTGTATTTCACAATCAGAATGCTTACAGAGATTTCTATATGCAGGACAGTTTTATGCAAGACTATGAAAGAGATGAAGTACATGGTCAGCCACATAGGGCTCTGATTCTTGCTACCCTCCTTCCCCTTGCTGTGCTGGGATGGCAGGAAAATAGGCAAAGGGCAAGAGTTTCTTCAAAAGATTGCTTTCATACTTTGTGCTAATTGCATTAAACAAATTCTACCACCCAATTACATAATTTAAAAGCATCAAACAAAAAAAAACAAAGACAGTTTATAATTTGAAGACAAAAGAGATGATAAGGCAGCACTCAGATATGTGAAAAGATTTACTATAAGGATATGTATCACAATATTTTAATAGAAAAAAAAGTGAAAACAACCCTCCAAAACTAGGATACAATTAAATAAGTTATGATTCACCCTAAATCAAAATACCAAGAATACTTTGACATGGAAAATTTTCAGAAGAGAGGAAATGGGAGACTGGAGATTATAAAACTCTATTATTCTATTCTTATAAAAAATATATTCAAGACAGAGGGTCTGGGAGGATATGCATCAAATGTTTAGAACTCCCTCTGAATGTTGAGATTTCCCAATCAATAGTGAACATGGTTTATTTGGGTAACTGAAAACAAAAGAATCATATTAAAGTAGCCTAAAACATACCCATACCCATCTCATCACCCATTATATAACCCATCAGGAGTTCCCATAACCTATCATTAGGTGTCTACTGTCCTCTTCTGCCTACCCCGTATGGAAACTTGTGCTTATCACCAGTACTGGAAATGGTCTGGTACACTAGCTCTCCTAAAGCATAAATTAATGATAACAAGATATATGCTTTAATGCTCCCATGTGGTGGAATTTGAGTTAAGAGCCCAAGTTTTGGCAGCACAGTTCTAGAGTCAGGTTCCAATTGTGCTGTAACTGTGTGGCTTTGGACAAATGACTTTATTCCTCTAAACCTTGGTAATCTCATCAGTAAACTAGAGATAATAAAAGTGATTAATCTAGGAGGGCAGGAGGGTAATGATAAATGAGTACACTGTGACTATATTGTGCATGGCACGTGGTTAGTAATTCATGAATATTAGCTATTTAGACTGTTGTAGGAAAGCTACCTGAATGCCTAAGAATGATTTTTGTTTTTTAATGATGTAAGGATAGTATTAGTGATTAGCAAGGAGGAGAGGATGCTGGTAAGTGCTGAGACACTGGACACAGGGCATGTGGGGTGGTCACTTATTTCTAATTCTGACAGAGTAGCTATTACTCATGCTATTGGCCCAGAAAAGTGGATAATCTGTAAATGTCTATGAGCAGTAGGCTGTGTGCCTGGGTGAGTCCATGAGTGAAAGAGTGACTAGTATTGTTAAAGCTAACTAAGGCTGACTAGAATATAAATTAGTGGAGGCAAATGGACCTTTGGGCAAATAGGAATTAAAATTCATAGTTTTCCTTTATTATTAAAAGAGTACTTTTTAAATTCTAATACTTTAGCTCAAGTATAATAATTTGGTTGACTATTATACCAGGAAAACCAACTTAAAATGTAGTTAAATATTCTATATTTGTGTAGTTCTTTAGGGGTTACTACATTTTATTTTTTTAATTCTCTTAATGCTCTAAGATAGGTTAGAGCTCTAAGATAGGTCATATTTTTCCATTTTACCGGTGCAGTAATTGAGTCAAAGAAATTAATAACTTATCCAAAGTCCCATAAAAGGACTGTTTTTACAGAGCCAGAAAGCAGAAGTATTTGACTGCTGGATCACTATTTTTTTTAACTGAGCCACATTGCTCATTATGACTATTTTTCGCCTTAATAGAGAAGCTGCTAATTAAGGAATACAGCATTTCCACATGTTACAACAGATATGCTAAGTCAAAGAAGTCAGATATGAAAGATTACATATTATATGGTTCTATTTACATGAAATGTCCATACCAGGTAAATCTATGGAAACAGAAAGTAAATTAATAATTGATGGGGGAAGGGAAGCAAGGTATAGGTAGGGACTGTTAAAGACCATGATGTTTGTTCTTGGGAGGATAGAAAGACTCTAGATTTTGATGGTGGTCACATACTTCTATAAGTATCCTGAAAACTATTTACCTGTACACCTAAAATGGGTGAATTTTATGGTATTTAAATTATTTCTTGATAAGGCTATTTTAAAAAAATGCAATGAAGATGTTAAAATATATGCAAAATAACTTTATTAAAATATTTGTTATTTATTACACCAAAAAGTTTACTGAAAAATAATGTAAGTTTTCTCACTTGGAATAAATTTGGAATTGGTCAAATAAGTTTTAGGAAAGAGAATAATGCTGAAATGATTTATCTGAACTCCATCTTCCAATATTTGTGACTACTGACAAAAAGTAAAGGACATTTTATCCTGCCAGGTGAAAGGAAAATCATTTAAGGGACTGATTTGTGGGTCACAATGACCTCTGAGAAGAGTATTATCAATTTAGATAAACTGTGCACTTTGGAGGTTATATTTGTATAAGCTAAACATAAAATTACAAAACTTATGTAAATAAATCTTTAAAAAAGAGCCAAGAATTTAGTCTTCAAAATTTTATATGTTTACTTTCCTGTAAAAAAGATTAAATTTTGACATTAAGAATTAGGCTGCTATAGGGCGCCTGAGTAGCTCAGTCTGTTAAGCATCTGCCTTCAGCCCAGGTCATGATCTCAGGGACCTGAAATCAAGGCCCACATCAGGCTTCCTGATCAGCCAGGAGCCTGCTTCTCCCTCTCCTCCCCACTCACGCTCACTGGTCATGATTGTGCTCTCTGTCACTATCTTTGTCTCTTTTGTCAAATAAATAAATAAATAAATAATCTTTTAAAAAAAGAATTAAGCTGATATTTATAGCTTATTATTTACTTTTAAACCACTATTAAACTATATGGGCCAGAGTTATCACTTGAATTTCAATTTTTGAATGTCTATACTTTAAAAGATAAAGGGAAATGTGGAAAAAACAAGGCTAAAATTTTTAATGTAGAAAAATGATCATGAAAATTCTAAACCTGAATCAAAGTTGAAATTGTTTAATGGTGATTTAAAAGAAAAAATAAAAATGTAAAAATAAGAACATTTATTTAACTTTGGAAACAAGCAAATGGCATCAGAGTTAGAATCAAATTACAGCACAGTATTGCCCAGAGGGGCCTCCAAGGCCTTAGTCCAACCCGCCCATTGCCTAGATGTGGACACAAACTCATCAGGGAGAAATGGCATGTCAGAGTCACATGACTAATGTCTAGTCATCAACTTCTGATTCTTGGCCCAATGTGCTTTCATTTAATATAAGATTAGTGGGAAATGTTAATAGGGGGTAGGTGGAGAGACATAACAAAGAGTTAGTTATATATTTTAAAATGGAGAAAGTTTATCTAAAGGTGAATTCTAAAAGTAAGAGAACTGGGAATACAAAATATTAGAATGGTTTTTAAATTTTATTTTTAAGGGAACACAATAATGATATAATAGTGAGCATAAGTCTAAAATTGCAAGTATAATATTTCTCCAAACTCCTTTTACTAGGTCCTCATTACCCTGATCTCAACCAGGCAAGGACACTATAAGAAAAGAAACTTACAGGCCAATATCCCTGATGAACACAGATGCAAAAATCCTAATGAAATACCAGCAAACCAAATTCAACCATACATTAAAAAGGATCATAAACCCTAATCAAGTGGGATTTAGGCCAAGGATGCAAGGATGGTTCAATGTCCACAAATAAATCTATATGATATACCACATTAACAAAATGAAGGCTAAAATTAATATGATCATCTAAACAGATGCAGAAACAGCATTTGATAAAATTCAACATCTACTTATAGTAAAAATTCTCAATAAAATAGGTATGGAGGAAAAGTACTTCAACATAGTAAAACCATATATGACAAGCCCACAGCTAATACCACACTCAATGATGAAACACTGAAAGCTTTTTCTCTAAGATAGAGGAATAAGACAAGGATGCCTACTCTTGCTACTTTACCCAAAACAGTATTAGAAATCCTAACCAGAGAAATTAAGGAAGAAAAAGAAATAGGCATCAAAATTAAAAAGGAAGTAAACGGTCATTATATGCAGATGACATAATATTATATATATGGGAAACCCTAAAGACTAAACCAAAAATTTTAAGAACAAATAGATGTTGCAGGATACAAGGTCAATAAGCAATAATCTGTTGTGTTTCTCCCTAATAGCAAACTATCAGAAAGAGAAATTAGGAAGACAATTTCATTTGCATTTGCATCAAAAAGAATAAAATATCTAGGAATAAATTTAACCAAGGAGGAAAAAGGCCTGAACACTGAAAACTATCAGACATTAATGGAAGAAACTGAAGGAGACACAAATAAATGAAAAGATATTCTGTGTTCATGGATTAAAGGAATTAATATTGTTAAAACGCCCATATTACCCCCAAAAAACTATCAGTGCAATCCCTGTTAAAATTCCATCAACATTTTTCACAGAAATAGAACAAATCAGCCTAAAATTTGTATAGAACCACGAAAGATTCTGAAGAGCTAAAGCAATCTTGAGAAAGAATAGCAAAGCTGAAAGCATTGTGCTGTCTAATTTCAAACTTTCTTACAAAGCTATGATAATCAAAACTTTTGTATTGGCATAAAGACAAATATTTAGATCAATGGAACAGAACTCAGAGCACAGAAACCCAAACATTTATGGTCAATTAGTTTACAACAAAAGAGCCAAGAATAGACAGTAAGGAAAAGACACTCTTTTCAATAAATGGTGCTGGGTAAACTGGACGGCTACATGCAAAAGAATGAAACTTGACTACTATCATATACCATACACAAAATTTAACTCAAAATGGATTAAACACTTGAATGTAAGACCTGCAGCCATAACATTCCTAGAAAACATGGGTGGTAACCTCTTTGATATTGGTTTTGGCAATGATGCTTTAGATTTTATATCCAAAGCAAAGGCAATAAAAGCAAAAAATGGACAATTAGGACTACATCAAACTAAAAAGCTTCCAAATAGCAAAGGAAACCACCAACATAATTTAAAGGCACTGTACCAAATTGGAGAAAACATTTGCAAATCATGTATCTGATAAGAGATTAATATCCAAAACACATAAAGAACTCATACAACTCAACAGTCATAAAGCAAACAATCAGATTAAAAAGTGGGCAGAGGATCTGAATAGCCATTTTTCTAAAGAAGATATACAGATGGTCAACAGGCACATGATGAGGTGCTCAACATCACTAACCATTATGGAAATACAAATCAAACCACACTGACCTATCACTTCACACCTGTTAAGATGCTTATTATCAAAAAGACAAAAGGTAACAAGTGTTGGTAAGACTGTGGAGAAAAAGGAACCCTTGTGTATTATCGTGTATTATCAATGAGAATGAAAAGTGGTGGTATAGCTACTATGGAAAACAGCATGGACATCCTGAAACATTTAAGAATAGAACTATGATGTGGTACAGCAATTCCACTTTTGGGTATTTATCCGAAGAAATTAAAACACTAACTTAAAAAAAATATATGCACCCCAATGTTCATTGCAGCATTATTTATAATAGCTAAGATATGGAAGCAACCTATGTACCCATTCCTGGATGAGTGGATAAAGAAAATGCGGTACATATACAATGTGGTATTAGTCATAAAAAAAAAAAAATGAAATCTTGCCAGGGATGGACCTTGGGGGCATTATGCTAAATGAAATAAGTCAGATAGAGAAAGACAAATACTGTATGATCTCACTTACATGTGGAATCTAAAACATATTCAAATATATATGTTTAGTCAGTCAAAAAAGTACATTGACCTTGAACAACATGGGGTCTAGAAGCAGACCCCCTGTTCAACTGAAAATCTGTGTATAACTTTTGACTTCCCCCAAACTTAACTGCTAATAGTCTGTTGCTGAACGGAAGCCTTACTAATAACATAAACAGGCAATTAACACATATCTCATATGTTACATGCATTATATACTACATTCTTACAATGAAGCAAGAAAAAAATTAAGAAAATCATAAGGAAGAGAAAATACATTTACAGTACTGCACTTGTATTTACTGATACCATAAGTTTACATTATTTGTTTGCAAAATGGTCATCTGTCAGTACCCACTTCAATATTTTCTTATATGCTATAAGAGACCATAGATGTCGTATGTGTTACTAACACTAGACATCAAAAATGAAAAGATAATATAAGGTCTGTGTTTGTATGTGTAATTTTGATAAATTTTATCTTTTATAATGGATTTGTGCACATTTTATGGTAGTAAATGATAAAACAGACTATTGTCTACGTATGTATATCTATATCTATTATGCATTCATGGCATACCTAACTTTTGTATTTTTTGCAGTATCTCTAGCCTATACAGTTTGTCGTGAGTTTTTTCATATTGGCCCAAATATCCAAAAATATTTCCAATAATATTGGCTGAAAAATAATCTGCATATAAGTGGACCTGTGCAATTCAAACCTGTTGTCCAAAGGTCAACTGTATAACATGTTAGCTCATTTAATGAGAGAAAGAATTTAAGAAAGAGTAAGAAACTATTAAGAGCATGGATAATGACAAGCTGATTGAAGGAAAAGGGAGAATATATAGTATAGGGTCTGAATGAATGCTCTGAAGGAAATAATGGAAGGCAGAAGATGGAGCAGAGAATTTCGCAAGGAATAGAGGAGGGAAGTTGTTCAACTAGTACTAGAAAGGAAGCCGTATCGTGATGCTTATCATTTAAAGCTAGTTCTGCAGCAATGGAGGCCCAGTAAAATGATTCATAGAAAGGATCATAAACCATGCAAATGCTTAGAACTGGATTTAGGATTATAAATAATAAGACATTTATAGCAATCACCAAACTTGAATTTAAATACTATCTATTGTTTCCTTGAGAAATTATCACACTTCTTAAAAATAAGACACAGAAAGAGTTATAAGATGAATGATATATTAGTCTGCCTTTATTTTAATTTGCCCAAAGAAAATTTAAAATGCTATGCCCATTATGTTAATTCAGTCATTTATCTGGGGAGAAGATATCTACTGTGATATGCTGGTTTTGCCTCTTTGCAAATGGTTGACATGATTTCTGAAAAGACATTAATAAGTTGGAAAAGCTATAGATGATGATTATGAAGAAAGGAGAAAATCTTAAGGACATTAGTTTGTTAGTAAGAGAATAATTAAGCATGCATTTAAAAGAAAGCAGAATAAAAAGTAAGAGTGTTAAAGTTCATGAAAATTATGAAAGTAAATGCCATGTGATGGCACAAAAAGCACAACTAAAAATAATTTGAATGACAACAAAATTGGAGCTAAAGAAATTTGTAGTCTATTCTTAACATAGAAGAGAAAAATATCTGTCAAGAATGGCTAAAGTTAAAGAGTGCCAGCACATGCATCCAGTGTGGAGTTAGGAAGTCAGAAATCCTGTGAAGACCCATGAAGAGCTGAAGAATACCTGTACACCAGAAGTCAAAGCAATGATGAGGCCAGTTGGCCACATGTGGTCAATGTCCAGTAAACACTTGTTGAAAAAATAAAGTTAAACTCAGAGGCATGGTCAGCCCAGGGACAAGAGATGAGGTGTGGGAAGAGGCTAATGACTAGGTTCATGGACAGTGGACAGAAATAAAATCAGATGATCCCAAATAGAAAATAGTGAGAGGAGGAGAGCAAGAGGGCAGGTTTGGGTCCCTGGAGGTGAGGACACCTGAGAAAAACCCCAAGAAAGTTTACCAGATTTGTGATACAACACTGCTAAGACTTGAGACAGAAATCTTAAACCATTGTAACCATATTGGAAAAATGAATTAGGAAAAAAGGATACATTGGTACAATCAGTTCACTAGAAGGCTGTTTGTGAATAAAGCAAGAGGTACATTTATGAACATTTTTATAAATGTTCTGACAATTTCTAACATGGGCATAAGATTATGTGGCCGGGGGGGGTGATAAAAACAAACAAATGAATAAACAAAACAAAATCCCCCAAACCCAGTGCCCTTCATAGGTAGTTTCATAGGAAGTTCTATTTGTCATCACTAGTTGAGATCATTAGAGTCATCTTTAGCTTTAATGATCCTGTCCATTCTGACCTGCCAATTTTAAATAGTTTCAACCAAGAGAGATGTAACAGCCTTTTAACATGCTTTCTCTCTCTGTTAACATAGTTCAGGTGTTACCCGTGGAGTGAACCTATTCAGCAGCACCAGAAATGGAATCCTAATTTAGTCTTGAAATTATGCGCCACTTTGCTCTGCAACTACACTATCCTTTAGAAGAGTTTATATTAAATGGAATCGATTCTCTAATTTCCCTTTCTGTATTTTCATTGTTAGTGTATAAGAAAGCCACTGATTTCTGCACATTGACTTTGTATCCTGCCACGCTGCTGAATTGCTGTATGAGTTCTAGTAGTTTGGGGGTGGAGTCTTTTGGGTTTTCCATATAAAGAATCATGTCATCTGCGAAGAGAGAGAGTTTGACTTCTTCATTACCAATTTGGATACCTTTTATTTCTCTCTGTTGTCTGATTGCTGTTGCTAGGACTTCTAATACTATGTTGAACAAGAGTGGTGAAAGTGGGCATCCTTGTCTTGTTCCTGATCTCAGTGGGAAGGCTGCAAGCTTTTTCCCATTGAGGATGATATTTGTTGTGGGTCTTTCATAGATAGATTTGATGAGGTTCAGGAATGTTCCCTCTATCCCTATACTTTGAAGCGTTTTAATCAGGAACGGATGTTGGATTTTGTCAAATGCTTTTTCTGCATCAATTGAGAGGACCATGTGGTTCTTCTCTCTTCTCATATTAATTTGTTGTATCACATTGATTGATTTACGAATGTTGAACCATCCTTGTAGCCCAGGGATGAATCCCACCTGATCATGGTGGATAATCTTTTTAATGTGTTGTTGGATCCTGTTGGCTAGGATCTTGTTGAGAATCTTAGCATCTACTATAGCACCAAGAACCATAAGATACCTGGGAATAAACCTAACTAAAGAGGTAAAGGATCTATACTTGAGGAACTATAGAACACTCATGAAAGAAATTGAAGAAGACACAAAAAGATGGAAGACCATTCCATGCTCTTGGATCGGAAGAATAAACATTGTTAAAATGTCTATACTGCCTAGAGCAATCTATACTTTTAATGCCATTCTGATCAAAATTCCACCGGCATTCTTCAAAGAGCTGGAGCAAATAATCCTAAAATTTGTATGGAATCAGAAGAAACCCCGAATCGCTAAGGAAATGTTGAAAAACAAAAATAAAGCTGGCGGCATCACCTTACCTGATTTCAAGCTTTATTACAAAGCTGTGATCACCAAGACAGCATGGTACTGGCATAAAAACAGACACATAGACCAGTGGAACAGAGTAGAGAGCCCTGATATGGACCCTCAACTCTATGGTCAATTAATCTTCGACAAAACAGGAAAAAATATACAGTGGAAAAAAGACAGTCTCTTCAATAAATGGTGCTGGGAAAACTGGACAGCTATATGTAGAAGAATGAAACTCGACCATTCTCTTACACCGTACACAAAGATCAACTCAAAATGGATAAAAGACCTCAACGTGAGACAGGAATCTATCAGAATCTTAGAGGAGAACATAGGCAGTAATCTCTTTGATATCAGCCACAGCAACTTCTTTCAAGATACGTCTCCAAAGGCAAAGGAAACAAAAGCGAAAATAAACTCCTGGGACTTCATCAAAATCAAAAGCTTCTGCACAGCAAAGGAAACAGTCAAAAAAACAAAGAGCCAACCCACAGAATGGGAGAAGATATTTGCAAATGACAGTACAGACAAAAGGTTGATATCCAGGATCTATAATGAACTCCTCAAACTCAACCCACACGAAACAGACAAACACATCAAAAAATGGGCAGAAGATATGAACAGACACTTCTCCAATCAAGACATACAAATGGCTATCAGACACATGAAAAAATGCTCATCATCATTAGCCCTCAGGGAGATTCAAATTAAAACCACATTGAGATATCACCTTACACCAGTTAGAATGGCCAAAATTAACAAAACAGGAAACAACATGTGTTGGAGAGGATGTGGAGAAAGGGGAACCCTCTTACACTGTTGGTGGGAATGCAAGTTGGTGCAGCCTCTTTGGAGAACAGTGTGGAGATTCCTCAAGAAATTAAAAATAGAGCTTCCCTACGACCCTGCAATTGCACTCCTGGGTATTTACCCCAAAGATACAGATGTCGTGAAAAGAAGGGCCATCTGTACCCCAATGTTTATAGCAGCAATGGCCACAGTCGCCAAACTATGGAAAGAACCAAGATGCCCTTCAACGGATGAATGGATAAGGAAGATGTGGTCCATATACATTATGGAGTATTATGCCTCCATCAGAAAGGATGAATATCCAACTTTTGTAGCAACATGGACGGGACTGGAAGAGATTATGCTGAGTGAAATCAGTCAAGCAGAGAGAGTCAATTATCATATGGTTTCACTCATTTGTGGAGCATAACCAATAGCATGGAGGACAAGGGGCATTAGAGAGGAGTAGGGAATTTGGGTAAATTGGAAGGGGAGGTGAACCATGAGAGACTATGGACTCTGAAAAACAGTCTGAGGGGTTTGAAGTGGCGGGGGGGTGGGAGGTTGGGGTACCAGGTGGTGGGTATTATAGAGGGCACAGCTTGCATGGAGCACTGGGTGTGGTGAAAAAATAATGAATACTGTTTTTCTGAAAATAAATAAATTGGGGAAAAAAAAAAAAAAAGAAGAGTTTATATTGCAGCCATAACTAAACAACCTATACATACAGTACTGAACAGATCAGAGTCTCTAGCTGCACTTTTGATTTGAATATAGCTGTACTTAAATGAAGATGAGGTCTTAATGAGTATAGAAACCATGACTAATTAGTACTACAATGTTTTGGTGAGGTTTTTTAATGTAGGAAGTGGAATGTGAGCTAAATCTTAAAAGATGGGTAAAGTTCTTTTTTCGTCTTTGAAGAAAGGTAATTAAAATAATATGAGAGTAATTTAAAAGAGGGGAAGAATCATTTATATTTTTATCACCCTAAAACTTATAAAAATAATATTTTCATGATGCTTTCTGGTTTCCATTCATGAATATATGTATTTTGACATAATTGTAAGGTACATATAATTTTGTCAGTTCTTTTACTATGTAATATTACAATTATAGTATTTCCCATGTTGATACCCCATGTTCATATTGTCATTTTATAAGTCTGGATAATGTTTTAGGTGATGGTATATGATAATTTATTACCCATTTCATTAATGTTGCAGATAAAGTATTTCTAATCACTCACTATTAAAAACATGATCTTTACATATAAATGATTTTTTGTCTTCCATTTCCCAAGCATAGATTCTCAATAAGATTATTACTTGATCACAAACATTTCTGTGGGTTATAAAAATACATAATTTTTGTCATCAAATGAAGGGAAACTTTATCATTGAAGTTTCTGTACTAATTTTTTAAAAAGATAAATTTTGTTTATTTAATTATTAGTGATCAAGCATTTTGTGCTTATTATATTTCCTCTGTTTGTTTCTCTTTTTCAGTCATTTGCCTGCTTGGGGTCTTGGGAGTTTTCACACATAGTTAAATAAATTCTTTATATGATACAGATTGTAACTCTTTGAATAACATATATGATACACACATTTTATTGTCCATCTTCTATCTTTAGGTGATTTGGCAGGATACAAAGTCAATGTACAGAAATCAGTTGCTTTCTTATACACTAACAATGAAAATACAGAAAGGGAAATTAGAGAATCGATTCCACTTACCACCAAGAACCATAAGATACCTGGGAATAAACCTAACCAAAGAGGTAAAGGATCTGTACACGAGGAACTACATAACATTCATGAAAGAAATCAAAGAAGACACAAAAAGATGGAAGACCATTCCATGATCTTGGATCAGAAGAATAAACATTGTTAAAATGTCTATACTGCCTAGAGCAATCTATACTTTTAACGCCATTCTAATCAAAATTCCACCGATATTTTTCAAAGAGCTGGAGCAAATAATCCTAAAATTTGTATGGAATCAGAAGAGACCCCGAATTGCTAAGGAAATGTTGAGAAAGAAAAACAAAACTGGGGGCATCATGTTACCTGATTTCAAGCTTTACTACAAAGCTGTGATCACCAAGACAGCATGGTACTGTCAGACACATAGACCAGTGGAACAGAGTTGAGAGCCCAGATATGGACCCTCAACTCTATGGTCAAATAATCTTTGACAAAGCAGGAAAAAATATACAGTGGAAAAAAAGACAGTCTCTTCAATAAATGGTGCTGGGAAAATTGGACAGCTATATGTAGAAGAATGAAACTCGACCATTCTCTTACACCGTAAACAAAGATAAACTCAAAATGGATAAAAGACCTCAACGTGAGACAGGAATCCATCAGAATCCTAGAGGAGAACATAGGCAGTAACCTCTTCGATATCAGCCACAACAACTTCTTTCAAGATATGTCTCCAAAGGCAAATGAAACAAAAGCAAAAATGATCTTTTGGGACCTCATCAAGATCAAAAGCTTCTGCACAGCAAAGGAAACAGTCAACAAAACAAAGAGGTTTGGCAGTTTTAAAGTTAGAGATTTTATATTTTTTAAAGGCAAAATCTATCTATCTTACCCTTTGTAATTTTTAAAGTGTTGCTTTATCACTCCATGATTTGGATAAGTTCTGTAACCTTTTTTTAGTACTAGTTTATCCTGTTATTTTTTTCTTACTGAATTTGAGGTTGATTTATGAGTATTTGATTTATTTTGTTTTAGTTATCCCTATGCCACTTATCACATAATTTTGCTTTTCCCCATTTGTTAATAATGATTCTTACCTTAAAATCTGATTCACCTTCTGAATTTGGTATTGTGTTCTAAAAATATACATTGCTATTTTTTAAAACTGCAACACATTCCTATAATAACATACCTAAATATGCTAGGGCTAGGTGGCCAAACATGGTTCTTACTGTTCAGAGTATTTTTAAAATATATTTTTCCCAAGAGTTGACCCAAGAACAATTGACACCAAGCAACAGAAGCTTTAAGAATTCATTCCAAGATCAACCAGTATTCAGAACCAGAGGAGGAAGTAAGGGGATCAGGTAACATATATACATTACAGTTTCCTAAAAGAATATAAGATATCACATTCTCTAATGTTTTACTGTTCTTCTAAGAAATTATAATATTCAAGAAACTGCTTACTTTCTAAGCCAGATTAAAAGGATGAAATAAAAGAGAAGCAAAAATGAAAATCTTTGTTTTGAAGGAAAATTGTGTGTTTTTTTTGTTTGTTTGTTTTGTTTTGTTTTTATAAGGGAGAGAAAGGTGGGGCAGTGTGGGGAACAAGGGCTGGGGCAGAGGGAAAGGAAGAGAGTCTCAAGCGGACTCCACACTAAGTGCAGACCACTGCAGGGCTCAATCTCACAATCCTGAAATCACAACCTGAGCCAAAACCAAGAGTCAGATGCTAAACCAATTGTGCCACCCAGGTGCCCCAAAACCTTGCATTTTGAAGAAAGTTATTATAAGTGTGAAATGCACATTTTAGCAAATGTATCTTAAATTTGTCCTCTTCAAGTCTAAAATAAGTAGCATGGCATTCAGAGTTTATTTAACTTTTTTGTTTATTTAAATTTATTTAATTTTATAAATAAGTAATTCACTTAGGTGATTCAAAATATTTTTACAAATATCATACAGTTGAAATTGTTACACTGACATTCATAATATAAATAGGCCTATAATATTCCTTTAATATTTCTTTGTCTGATTTTGGTAGCAGTGTTGCCTTGGCCTTTAGACTTATTTGGGAAATAGTCCCCAGTTTTCAGTTGTTTAGAAAAGCCTGTATAAAATTAAGAACTTTTGTTCCTTGAAAGTTGGTAGAATTTACTTGAAAAAAATTTGGTCTTTTCTCTGTGAGAAGACATTGATCCAATTTCTTTAGTAGTTATAGGACCATTTAATTGCTTTGAGTAAGTCTGGGTAAGATATTTTTCTAATAGTATGTTTATTTAAGATTTCAAAGTTGTTGGTGTACTGTTAACAGCATCCACTTTTATTTTTTTACTCTTTATCTGTAGACATTGCCTCTCTTTCATTGCTTGTATTTTTCATTTGTGTTTTCTTTCATCTTCTGACCAAACTTGTCACAGGTCTACTTTGTTAGTTTAAAAAAAAAAAATCAATGCTTTGTTTTGCTTATCTTCTTTATCATCTTTTTGTTTTCTATTTCACTGATTGCCACTCTTATTTTTATTATTATTTTTTCTTCTATGTATTTTGAGTTTGTTCTTTTGTTTTTATATCCCTATTTAAAGCTATATATCTCCCTCAAAACACCTCTTTGGCTGTGCCCCACAAATTTTGATAATATAGTTTTTTAATGTCATTCTTTAGTTATTTTACATTAATTTCAATTTATACTTAAACTCCAAAGTTATTCTGCAGTATATTTTCATAAAACTGTGAATGAGACAAGGATGTCTGCATTACCCTTCTATTCAAGATTATATATAAAGTCCCAGCCAGTACATATGTGTCATGACCCAAGGATTATGAGTGATCCAACTGAGACCCAATGGAAAAAAAGAGAAAAAAACAAGAAAAAGAAAAATCTAACAAAAGCTTTCAGGAAAAAGAAATGAAATGAAAAAGGATCAGAGCTACAGTAGACTTCTCATTTGCAGCACTGAAAGCTAGAAGTCAGAGCATCTATAGTCTAAAAGAAAAGAACCCAATAATCTCACACTTAACTGAGATAAACTTATATCCATCAAGCTGAGAATTATTTTGTATTTCTAAGGAACATTTATAACCCTTGATCATGTACACAACATAAAGGCAAGCTTAACAAATTCAAAAAGGTATTATAAACCTCATTATTTACTCAGAATACCCCCAAGTTAAATAAGAAAGTAACTCCTTCCCCAAATAATTAACTACTCAAAAATTAAGAAATATACTCCTATATAACCCTTTCACCAAAGAAAAAAATTAGAAATTACACAGTATTTAGACAGCACTGAAAAGGAGAATAATTCATATTAAAAATATGACATAGAGAAAATTTTACTTAAAGGAAAACTTATTCCCTTATATGATTTTATTATTAAATAAAAAAAAGATGAGAAATAAAAGAACTAAGTACTCCCTTCAGAAGACTGCAAAATAAAAACATACAAACAAAAAGAAACTAGGAATAGGAAATTAACAAATAAAGAAGTAAAAAGTAATGTTATGGAAAATAAAAGTAATGAAAAGCATAAAAAAATACAAAGGCTAGTTCTTTGAAGACTAAAAAATAAAGGTTTTGCAAGATTGATAAATAAAAAAAGATAAAACAAAAATAGACAAGATTAAAAATCAGAAACTAGGCCTAACCACAAATAGAGGAAATATTTAAGAGTAAGAGTATTTATGGGGCACTTGGGTGTCTCAGTTGTTGAGTGTCTACCTTCGGCTCAAGTCATGATCCCGGGGTCCTGGGATCGAGCCCCACATCAGGCTCCCTGCTTGGCAGGAAGCCTGCTTCTCCCTCTCCTACTGCCCCTACTGCCCCGCTTGTGTTCCCTCTCTTGTTGCACCTCTCTCTGTCAAATAAATAAAATCTTTAAAAAATAAATACAGGGACGCCTGGGTGGCTCAGTGGGTTAAGCTGCTGTCTTCAGCTCAGGTCATGATCCCAGAGTCCTGGGATCGAGTCCCGCATCAGGCTCCTTGCTCAGCAGGGAGCCTGCCTCTCTTTCTCTGCCTGCCTCTCTGCCTGCTTGTGTGCTTTCTCTCTCTTTCTCTCTTTCTGACAAATAAATAAATAAAATCTTTTTAAAAATAAGTAAATACATAAAATAAAATAAAGTAAAACAAGAGTATTTATGATAGTCACTTAATTTTAGGCAAAACTGATAAAATTAGTATCTCCTAATAAAGAAAAATTTATAAACCAATCTCGCTTATCAATATATATGTACCAAATTTATAAATAAAACATAACTATGCAGGAAATGATATATTTAAAAACTAAATGACATACAGCTTATTCCATGAGACCAAAGATGCTTCAATATCAGGAAATTCAATAATACTAATCCATTTTACCAGTTGGTTAAAGGGGAAGACATACTATTAAAATGACAGATGCTGAAAGGTGTTTAACAAAATCCAAAAGCATTTCCTATAAATATCTAAGTAAAACTGAAACAGAAGTAAAATAGTTAATTAAAAATAAATATTTGCCAAAAACATAAAATATAATCCTAAGTGGAAAAACACCAATAATTTCAATTAAGATCAGGAAGAAGGTATAGATGCTCAATGTCATCATCATTAATACAGTTTCAGTTCATATGAATTTAAAAAGATATGAGCAAGACAAGAAAATAATAGACATAAACACTGGGAAAACAGACGAACTCTTTTTCAGGGGTATTAGAGCAGGTAGTATAATTGTAAAACTAGAAAATCGAAGAGATACTAGTAAAAAACTACTAGAATTAATATGAGGACATTATAAAGTTGGTGGATATAAGACAAATACATAAAAATCAATAGTCTTTTTTTTATTCTGTCAACAAGTACCAAGACTTCCAATCTTCTTCCATTCTCTTAATTAAAACGGCTCTTGTTCCTAAAGCCCTGAAAACTGATGCTGGACAACTTGAGGGTAGTTTCAAAGAAACTGCCACAGAACTCATGTATACACAATCTTTGTGCCTGTTGCACTATGGACCATTCAAAAGGATCACCAGAGTTATTAAATTACAAACCAGAAAAACTCATCTGATTCCCACTGCTTGATCCCAATCTGTCTGAGGATGCTTCAAACCTGACATCTGAAAATCTCACTGGCAGTACTGGAGACTCAGACACGGTTTGTAATTTGCTCCATCCACTAACCTATATTTTTCTTTTGTTCCCATGAAAGTGCTTCTTATTAATTATCTGATTGCTTGCTAAACAGAACAGTCTATATGATGGCTAACACCACCTGCTTCACAATTAAAGCCTTAAGTGACTCTCAAAATAGCATTACATTATTAAACATTGAAATAACTCATTCATAAAGCACTTCTCCAAAATAAAATGGCATTAGATATTATAACTGCTGCACAGGATGAACATGTGCCATCATAAAAACAGAATGCTATGTATATATTCCAGATTATCATAAAAATGTAACAGAATTGCTAAAAGATATAAATATTCAAACTGGCATTTTAAACAATCCCTCCCTCTCCTTTAATAATTGGTTAAATTCCTGGCCTGGAGGAGGATTTTAGTGAACTATCAAAGATCTCTTTATTGGGCTTCTTTTTCTCATAATAATTTTAATCATTTTTTTTTCCAATGTCTCTCCACACAGTGCCAAGACTCCTTCAGTGCCATAACTTCAAGCTGACAGATGATCCTTTCTACTCAAGAAGATTCATATAGGCTGTCTACCTTGGATTCAGCTGTCTCTGCCTTTCATAACTCCTATATCTCCAACTGACTAATGTTGACTCCTAGGTAGGGACATCTCTACGCCCGTATTCATCAGGAAAAAGTTACAGATGATAAAAATCTTTCACCCTCAGCAACCTGAAAAATTTAAGGGTCATAATTGTTCACAAGATAAATGATGAGGAGAACAAAGGCAAGAGAAATGCACTAAAATATTCTCCTTAAACTGGCAGCCCTCTGATAAATCCCTGAGACATGCAGAGTGTGACATTCCTCAAGGAAGTCATGGCTGCCTTACCGTTGATGTTTCACTGAAGACTAAAGCAACCTTATCTTAATAATAGCAAGCCCTCCAATATCCTGGAGACCTTGCTTTTAACATGCACAAATTCCTTACAGACTATCCCTAACTCCTACTAACTAAAGGGTATAGAACCTGTTACTCCTCACAATCCCCATACAGCTCTTTCTGCCCATGGTCCTGTCCCTGTGCTATAATAAAAACACCTTCTTATGCCATAAAACAAACAAACAAACAAACAAACAAAAAAACAAACATTAAGAGGCTGAAATAGAAAAAATATCCCATTTATAGTAGATGCAAAACCATGATAGTGATAAATTAAACAAGCATGACAAAGAAACATTCAAATAAAACTATGAAATCATTTGAAAACAAAACAAACAAATTTAAAGAAATGAAAGGACATATTATATTCTTGAATGAGAAGATTTGATAATATTAAAAAGGCTATCACTAAAATGTCAATTCTCCAAAATTTACTATATAAATATAATGTAATTCCAGCTAGAATCCCCGATGGGATTAGAATTAAATGAATTGCCTTAATGTTTATGTGGAAGAATAACTGCTTGTGAATCTGTAATAAAAGTATAAAGACTGGAGGAGAAAGAGTTTACTAGATAACTATTTAGAGTCTTTGGGTTAGAAGTAAATAAAGGATCTTAAAAAGTTCAAATCAAAGAATAACTCCAAACATATATTTAAAAAGAATGGTGGAGGGAGAAAAGACTTACCAGCTATGAGAATATGCTATTAAGTCACTACATTCAAATGAATATGTATTACTGGTATTTTAAATAAATTAGTGGAACAGAACAGAGAACACAGTAATCAATGTTATTAGCATATATAAAATTTTAACATACGACAGATGATAGTACTATTCAGTGGAAAGGATGGATTATTTAATATATAATACTGATACAATTGGTTATCCACTTGGAAAGAATAAAATTAGACCTCCACATCTCACACCATACGAAAAACACATCTTACATGTATTAATGACTTAAATGTAGGAAAACTCAGGAGACTATTTGTACAATTTAAGAACGGGAGGCATATAACTTAAGTCTCATCACTCTAAATAGCAGAATGGGAAGGGAAGATAGTAAACACGGATCACAGACACAATTATTGACATAGTTACTAGTAATTAGGCATATTTGCAACAGAAACTAATTAAGGCAAGATTTTATTATGGCTAGTTGCTAACAACAGCAAAAAACAATTATCTTTTACCTAGTACTTCTTTTTGCAAGTCATGGCATCTGGTTTGCAAGTTTACTTCCTGTTGTTTGGATGTCTGAATCTGCTGAGACCTCAATGTGGCTGCATCTGACAATAATTTCAGATTTTTCATTTCCTCTTCAAGGCATATCTTTTTTCTCTGGGACACTGTCAAACTTTTCTTTAGTATCTCTATTTCTGTAAGGAAGATTCAAAGTTTCCAAATAGACAAAATTGAATCACAAATCATTTCCCCATAGAATGATTATTTCCTTTTAGAAAATTAATAGTTGAAAGTCAAGATGACTTTTCTGTCGGCATAGTGACACCTAACCAAAAAATTTAAATTTAGTAGTTATTCTGAAAAAAGAAATAAAAAGGATTATATTGCTAAATGATGCATGAAAACTTTTAGTAGTTCAGCCTTTAAATTGTAATAAATGGCAATCCGTCTTGCTTCTCAAATACATAAATGAATAACACAATATCTGCATCATGTTCCGAGTTTTATTGAAATTGTTTTCTTGGCAACATGATTGAGAAAAGTAAATTTAAAATGTGCTAGCATGAGCTAGTCGGGTGGCATTTCTAGGGGAGTAACTAGGGTACATTCTATACAAATTATGAAGAAAGGCAGTAGCGATGGAGAGGAATAAAAATATGCAGTGTCTAAAACTAATAAATTTATGGACAGAAAGTATTAGTTAATATACCTTAATGATTTTAATAATACTCTGTGCCTTCAAAATGAGACCAGAATTTCATTATAGCAATCACTTGTCATTATTCTATCTACCTAGATTAAACTTAATAAAAATATGCCTTCATAGCATTATGTAGATTTAAATGTGCTAGTTTTATACAATTTTGTGAGAAATGCATGGAGCATATTATCCTTCAGAATAATTATCAAGCTCTCCTTTAATCAGTCTCCTCAGCACTATTGTCTTAAACCAGTATTAAAATATTTAAAGAACCACACAATAATGATAAAATACTATAAAATTTGTACAACCACAATTAATTTGAATTGATGAAGATATGGTCTACATGAAAATCTGAACAGTCTGCTTCTTCAGATAATTCACTTGGCATCCCCTTCCTTGATTAGCTTATTCTGGGCCATGTGATGGGTTTAGCAAGTGACTGGGTATCAGATGAGTTTGACTTGGTCTTGGAACCACCATGGCAGAAATAGCAGCCACAGGGGCAATTGAAAACCAGAATCAGAGATCCATCAAACAGACATGACAGCAGAGGCAATATGACTGGCAAGTGGTTATAGGAGAAGTAAAGTGGTAGGCAAGACAGAGTACAGAGAAGAGAACATGCCTTAAAGGATGGTGATGAATAGGATTAGGAATGTGGTCCAAGGAGAGAAAA
Organism: Neogale vison; assembly: GCF_020171115.1. Taxonomy (NCBI): domain Eukaryota; kingdom Metazoa; phylum Chordata; class Mammalia; order Carnivora; family Mustelidae; genus Neogale; species Neogale vison. The sequence continues at coordinate 82,229,601 of NC_058096.1, read as the reverse complement.
GCAAAATATCTCTTGTGGGTGAAGAGTATGTCTAAAAGAAAACATGATCTTTAAGACAGATCTAGGGCATGAGCACAAGGAATCTAGCATCTTGTTCGCTTTTAACTATTGCTCAAAATGGAAAAGCTGGTGGAGTGACTGGGTTGCTCAGTTGGTTAAGCATTCATCTTTGGCTCAAGTCATGATCCTCGAGTCCTGGGATCAAGCCCCACATTGGGCTCCCTGCTCAGCGGGGAGTCTGCTTCTCCCTCTGCCCCTTACTCCACTAATGTTCTCTCTCTCACTCTCTCTCTCAAATAAATAAAATCTTGAAAAAAATGGAAAACCTGGAGAAATAACCTGACAGAGATCAAATAAGTAAGGTTCTACTATATTCTAATGAATGATTATTTATATGGGAATCTTTTTCCTAAGAAAAACTGTATGCTTCTAAATACTTATGGATATCCACCCATTTGTATAAGGAAAACTGCTAACCCACTAGTGCATAAGATTTTAAAAGAAGAGAGTTTTAAAAATATGGAGGTTGCAGTTTTTCTTCACACCTAAAAAGTCTTGGGTACTTCTGTATCCATAAAGGTGGCTCCTTATGCTGAATAAATTATATAATATCCTAATCATATCTATGTTTAAGTCAGAATGACACGGCAGAGGAGTCTGCACATGCTGTCACCTATTTTTCATTTGCCAGAATGATACTGCTTAGGTTAGCAGGCTGACTCTGTAAGTGTACACTATTCTCTGTCTCTAAAATAACTACTCATGTCAACATGACTTTCTATCTGACATTAAAAGAATAAGAATCTGTGATACAAATTTATTTGTGAAATATATTCTAACACATGGAAAAGTACAGCAAGATTTCCAAACTAACAGGAGCTGTTTCTAACATGAAATTAGGAGAGTAAACTCAATGAAGGTGAATTAACTCATCCCTGGCAAATTACACATCCCTTGTTGTTTGGCAATCCTGCTGTCAAATATTCAATCCTACCTTCATCATTCTATAACTTCATAACTGTCAGCCATGTGTCCCAGTTTGGAGTTCAGAAGTTATGACCTTTACCAGGTTAACCTATTCTGGTCATTGTACCCATCTTGTATTTCCCCTGTCTCGGCACCCCCATGAAGAAGGTTATCCTAACCTCATTCATTTGGCCTGCCACTGCTTATATGCTACCAGGGCCTAGAAATCTTGTCTGATGCAATCTGGAAGTGACCTAAATCTTCCAGGAACTTGCACCAGTTTACACCATTTTTTACTGCACTGATCATATGTTTACATATGACCTACTATTTGAATATAAATTATTTTAGGCCAGAGATAATACCTTGCTTATTTTTTTATTACACCCATAATTTCTACCATGATGTCCTAGAAATAATAGCAGCTCACTACATACTTACCAAATGAGTAAATTCATTTCTGAAAAAAACTTCTAGTTTCTGATATACTGGTTGAATATCCTGAATATTTTTTTACCCTTCATTTCATAGGCAAGAATTCTGAGCCCCAGATTATTTAATGTCAGACTAGATAAAAACACATAAGCACATGAAAACACACGCAATAAAAACACATAAGCAATTGTGTGTGTTTAATAGGCTATGCAAACAGGCCTATTCTATCCTCAATTTCTTCAAGTTTATGAAAAATGTGGACTATATTTCTAAGACTAATTCAGAACTTGAATTTTAAAAGTTCAAGAGCTAGCCAATCAAAAGTTACTTTGAGAATGGAAGCAAATTGATTATACACTTAAAATATTCTACATTTAGTGTGGTGATTCTACAATAAAGGATTTTTTCCTGAAATTTCTCTTATTAAAATAGATGTGCTTTGGTTTAAGAAAACCTAATCCATGAACATTTGAACTTAAAAATCTTGATTACATAAAGAGAAAGCAACTCATTAGAGGGGTAAGAAATATTTCACTCATATCTGCTATTCAATAATAAACATACTTTGTCAGCAAGAAAATATTAAGCAATGCCTTTTCTAGGAATACTGTTTTGACTTTGATTTAAACCTAAATTTTAATGTGTAAATCTTTCAAAGTATCTTGAATAAAATTGTGCAATGTGTATGTGGTTCATGATATTTATTAATTTGTTAGGACTGCTGTAACAAAGGACCATAGACCATAAACAGAGATTAATGTTTTTCACAGTTCTAGAGGCTAAGAAGTCTGAGATAAGGTATCAGCTGTTTTGGTATCTTCTGAGGACCACAAAGGACAGAGCTGTTCCAGGCCTCTCTTCTTGGATTGTAAATGACTCTTCCCTCTGTGGGTGTCTGTTTCCAAATTTCTTCTTTTTTATAAATAACACCAATCACAATAGATTAGAGCCCACCCACTTACATTTATTTCTTTAAAGACCCTAACTCCAAATACAGTTATATTCTGAGGGATTATGACTTCGATATATGAATTTGGGGAAGTGACAAAATCCAGCCAATAACACTATATTTTAGAATATTTATTGGCATGTATATTGTGATTATAAATATGCCAAAAATGAGCATGTGATGGACTAAAGATAAAATGGGAAAATGAAAGCAACTGTGTTAGGACAAAGGAATTAGGATTGTGAATTAGGAGGTTATTTTACTTTTATAAAAATGTTTCATTTTTTTATGTCAACTTTTCAACTGAAGAACTATGCCATACATAATCAAATCACCCCAAAAGGACATATCCATGTAGATCACAAATAAAAGCTGGTATTTTTTTTAAAAAGTATTTATCATTTAAAATGCTTGCAATATCATCAAAGTGTAAAGCTAATACAGGTTTTTAGATTTAGAATAAGTATTATATAATGTTAGCTAATGAAAGCACAATTACTAGTATTAGTCTTATACAATCAATTTATCTTGATAAGATTTTTCAGTTGTTCTTAGTCCTATTAGCCACATGGACTTAAAATTATTTTAGGTCATTATGTTTTTAAGAAACCTCTATGATTTCAGACATTCTAATAGATGTGTTTTTCATTTCATTATAATTTGCATTTCCCTAAATGGTTAATGATTTTAAACAATTTTTCACGTCTTTTTTCCACCTATATATACTTTTTTGATCAAATTTTTCCTGACATATTTTACCTATTTCCTAATTAGTCTGTTTATTTAAAATGTAGAGTTTTGAGAGTTTTTCATGTATTCCAGATTAAAGTCCTTTGGCTGATCCACGAATATCTTCTAATCTGTAACTTGCCTTTTCATCCTCTTAACAGGGTCTTTTACAGAGCAAAATTTAATTTTGTTGAGGTTCTATTTATCAATTTTTCCTTTTATGTATCGTGCTTTTAGTTCAAGTCTGAGAATCTTAGGTCCCAAAGATTTTCTAGCTGTCCTTCCTCCAACTGAATGGCTTACTTACCTTCATCAAAAATCAGTTTAGCATACTTACATGGGTCTAAATTTATATATAAATATATTTAATATATTAATTATATACTAATAAATATGTTTATCAGATAAAGGGCTAGTATCCAAAACCTATAAAGAACTTATCAAACTCAACACCCAAAGAACAAAAAATACAGTCAAGAAATGAGCAGAAGACATGAACAGATATTTCTCCAAACAAGACATCCAAATGGCCAACAGACACATGAAAAAATGCTCAACATCACTTAGCATTAAGGAAATACAAATCAAAACCACAATGAGATACCACCTCACTCCAGTCAGAATAGCTAAAATTAACAAGTCAGATATGGAGAAAGGGGAACCTTCCCTATACACTGTTGATGGGAATACAAGCTGGTACAGCCACTCTAGAAAACAGTATGGAGGTTCTACAAAAAGTTGGAAATAGAGCTACCCTAAGACCCAGCAATTGCACTACTGGGTATTTACCCCAAAGACACAAATGTAGGGACCAGAAGGGGTACCTGCACCCCATTGTTTTTAGAAGCAATGTCCACAATAGCCAAACTATGGAAAGAGCCAAGATGTCCATCGACAGATGAATGCATAAAATAGATGTGGTATACACACACACACACACACACACACACACACACATATACATGCGTACATACATACATATATATACATACATACATACATACAATGGAATCCTATTCCGCCATCAGAAAAATGAAATCTTGGGGCACCTGGGTGGTTCAATGGATTAAAGCCTCTGCCTTTGGCTCAGGTCATGATCCCACGGTCCTGGGATGGAGCCCCACATCGGGCTCTCTGCTCAGTGGGAATCCTGCTTCCTCCTCTCTCTCTGCCTGCTTCTCTGCCTAATTGTGACCTCCATCTGTCAAATAAATAAATAAATAAAATCCTTAAAAAAAAAAAAGGAAAAATGAAATCTTGCCATTTCCAATGATGTGGATGGAACTAGAAAGTATTATGCTAAGTGAAATAAGTCAATCAGAGAAAGATGAGAAACATATGATCTCACTGATAAGCAGAATTTAAGAAACAAAACAGAGGATCACAGGGGAAGAGAAGAGAAAATGAAAAAAGACAAACCAGAGGGGAGACAAACCACAAGAGACTCTTAATTATAGGAAACAGCCTGAAGAATGCTGGAGGGAGGCAGATGGAGGCATGGGGTAAATGGGTGATGGACATTAAAGAAGGCATGTGATGTAATGAGCACTAGGTATTACGTAAGGCTGTTGAATCACTGACCTCTACCTCTGAAACCAATAATACATTATATATTAAATAATTGAATTTAAATTTTTAAAAAATATTAAATAAATAAATAAATGGAATACCACACCAGGAAAAATCAGTGCAGCATATTCATGTGGGTCTAAATTTATATATATAAATTTATTTAATGTATTAGTTATATATGAACAAATTTATTTAAACTATAAGAACATTAATTTTCTTCCCTTATTTTAAGGCTACAAGGCTGCCACCAGGAATACTTCTTTAGGATAAATGTGTGGACATACGTTTTTACTTGCCGGGAGGTGGGGCATAAATACCAAAGAGAAGAATTTCAAGAATCATTGGATATATGTATATTTAGTTTTATAAAAAATACCTGTCAGATCTTTTTGCAAAGTGGCTATAATATTTTATACTTGAACCAATCTGCATAAGAGTTTCAGTTGCTTTCCTTCCTCACCAGCATTTGTTGTTTTAAATCTTTTTCATTTTAGCCAATTTGGTGGGTATGTACTCTTGACATTACATTTCCCTTTTGAACAGTAACACTGAGTGCTTTTTCATCTCCTTATTGGTCATTTGTACATGTTTCCTTATGAAGTGTCTGTTCAAATCTTTTGGCCATTTTTGATTGGATTTTTTTGTCCTATTATTACTGATTTGTTGGTGTTCTTTATGTAGGCTGGACAGCAGTTTTTTGTCACATATTTTTAAAAAATATTTCTTCTGTCTGTGGCTGACCTATTTGTTTTCTTAATGGCATCTTTTGATGAATAAGTTTTTAATTTTGATAAAGTTTAACACATCAATTTTTGGTCTTTTTCTTACTTCTTTGCCCTATCCAAGAAACCTTCGCTTACTACCAATTCATGAAGACATTTTGCTCTATTTCTTTGATATTTTTAGCTTTTATATTTAGTTCTATGATTTAGCTTGAATTAATCTCATGTACAATGTAATGTAGGTCTTGAGGTATATTTTCCCATATAGGTATTCAGTTGTTCTATTACGATTTGTTGAAAGACTTTCTTTCTCCCACTGGATTATTTTAGCACATCTGTCAAAAGTGAAATAATCATACAAATAGGATCATTTACCTGGATATTTTATTCCACTGATCTATTGATGATCCAGATGCCATAATACATAATAAATCTTAGAGACAGGTGACATTAATTCTCCACTGTTTGGAGACCTTTAGAAAAGTTACTTTTTAGTTTATTTATTATCTTTTTAGCTTTATCTTTTTGTATTTATTGGTTAGTCGTTGCTTTATGAGTTATATATCCTTTTTAGTCTACATATACTATATATTGCATCATATCACATAAAATACAAAAGAAGTGCAACCATTTGGATCTATTTACTCCTTCCCTCTATCCTTTATGTTCTAGCTGTCATAAGTTAAATCATACTTTATAAAACCCACATATAATAATTCCTACTTTAAATAAGAATATACAATTTTTTTAATTAGAAGGAAAAAAGACTTTAATAATACTTACCCATATTTATCACTTATACTACATTTAATCCATTACAAGGGCCCTGGGGTTCTGTTCACTTCTTTTCAATGTTTATCTCTCTTCTTCAAAATGAATAATTTCTACTGATCTATCTTAAATTCACTGGTTTTTTTTCTATAATCACAATATGCTATAGAAGTCTATCTAGTAAACTTTTATTTCAGATATTGTATTTTTCCATTCTTGAATATCTAATGTTTAATAGTTTCCTGCTGAGATATTCTATCTTTTCATTCATACTAGCTTATTTACCTTTATGTCACTGAATATAATTAATAGGTAATTTGAAATCTTGATTAGTTATTTCTATCATCTGGATCAAGTCAGGGTAGGTCTCTGCTTACTATCTAATCTCTTGAGTATGGGCCATGTTTTCTTGTTTCTTCCCAGATAAAAAAATTTGGGGTTATATCCTGAACATTGGGGATGTTATGTTATGAGACCTTGAATTCTGTTATGTTCCTCTAAAGGGTAGTTATTTTGACATTGCTTTATTTTAATACACAGTTAACTTGGCTGAACTCGAACTATAAAATATATCTCCTCTTGGACAAGCAGCAGTGAAAATATCAATTATCTTGGTCTTTGATGGGCTGTTTCAAGTCTTCCCTGTGCACATGTATTTCAGGAATAGGCCAAAGATTAGAAAGAGCTTATATGCAAACTCTGAGCTCTCCCTCTCTGATCATCTCTTTTCTGGAAAATGCTTTCTCAGAGGCTGCCTTAATCTGTGTTCTCCAATCTTCAAGCCAAAAGACTATAGATTTCTATCAGAGTTTTAGCTTTCTGGCATGGAACACACTGTACCTGCCCTCAATCTAATAGTCTTAAACAAACAAACAAAAAATAAAAACAAAACCCTAAGGAATTCACCCAGTTCCATTTTCTTCCTTTAACAACAACAACAACAAAAAATTCATAGCCTTTTAGAAAAATGCTTCAGCTTTAGGTTCATAGAAAACTTAAGCAGAAAGTACAGAGCATTTCCATATAACCTCTGTCTCCACACATGAATAGCCTCTCCTATCATCAAAATCCTGCACCAGAGTGTGACATTTCTTACAATCAATGAACCTATAACTCACATATCACAATTCCCCCCAAATCCTTAGTTTATATTAGAATTCACTCTTGGTGTTTACATTCTATGGGTTTTGACAAATGTATAATGACATGTATCCACCATTATAGTATCATACAAAGTATTTTCATTGCTCTAAGAATCTCCCATGCTCAACGTATTCACCCTTCCCTCACACCCTGGCAAAAACAGATTCCTTTACTATATCTATAGTTTTACCCTTTTGAGAATGTCATTTATTTGGAATCATATATCATGTAGCCTTTTCAGATTGGCTTCTTTCACTTAGTAATATGACTTCTTTCAATATTTGACATTCCCTCTGTTATGTGCTTGACTTTGGTCACTCTCCAATGTTTTTAAGTAGTTATTCTATCCAGAATTTATCAGTTATTTGAGGGAAGGCTGATCCAACATGACATACTAAATCAAGAACAGAAGAAAAAGTTTTAAAATACAAATTGGCACATTTAAGGGTAATAAACAGACTTCTGGTCACAGCTCAAGATAGATGTATCTGGTTTATTTTAGATCAGCCTATAATTATTGAATTTTAGGGTTCAAAGAAGTCATAAGGACTACCTAGTTTACAAACCCCAACAAATTCAAAGGTTGATCATAAGTCCCATCACATAAAATGAAGTATAAGTATTATCTCGTTACTTATGTACCATATAGCAAAGAAAAAAAAAAGATGATTACATTCTAAATATATACAACAAACCTGTAAAGGCTGTTTCACTTATGGATTTAATTTGTAGAAAAACTTCTCCTTTCAGTGAAGTCCAGTTTTGAAAATTATCATATACTTCATTTTTAATACTGGTTAGCTCCCTTTTAGTAAAAGTAAGTAATGAAAGAGTCTTATTCCAGAAATATTTGTACTCCACCAATCTTTGACTGTAAAACAGTTTAAAAAAATTAGGGATTTTTAATATAGCAAGGATAACAACAAATATTTCTTTGAAAAAAAATGGTTTTCTTTGAAAAATGGTTTGAGAATGACCATATAACCTACTGTCTAAATGGAGACAATTTTGAACATAAAAGAAGGTGTTATTTGTATTCTTCGAGATGACAGATATAAACTGGGAATATCCCAGGAAAATATGGTCACCCCAACTCATTTTCATTATTTTAACTATAAAGACAGCTAACTTTTCCACACACATTAATTCAATTAATGTTTTAAATTCATTAACAGTAAATACTTAGTGAAGAAAATTAGGTCAAAGTGAGACATAACCACAGAGACAAAATGAGAATCTCAGATGCATAGACAGTATTCTTGCTATATACCATGGTTCTCCATGCTGTATGAAACCTGGGGTAACAATATCGAATACCTTTTAAAGTGATTGATACAGTGCTTTTGCTTCATGAAATGTCACAGTTCAAAGTAATCGCAGATTTTTTGCAATCTCAGTGATTTTATTATGTCCTGGGTATAATTTACCTAATAGTCAAAAAAGATTCAGGCATAGATCTGGGAGTTATTAGCAAAAAAAGTGGTGACTGAAGACACAGAATTATAATTATTTGGTTAATAATTATCTTCTTGGGGGCACCTGGGTGGTTCAGTTGTTAAGCATCTGCCTTCGGCTGAGGTCATGATCCCGGGGTCCTGGGATCAAGCCCTATATCAGGCTCCCTGCTCGGAGGGAAGCCTGCTTCTCCCTCTCCTGCTTCCCCTGCTTGTGTTTCCTCTCTCACTGTCTCTCTCTGTCAAATAAATGGATAAAATCTTTTAAAAAATAATGATAATAATCATCTTCCTGGATGGACTGAATCTATGATGCAGAGACTAAATCTGTTTTATTCATCACAGTTTCCCAAACACCTAGCACAGTATTACCACACAGTATACGCTCAACAAATACTGATGAATGAATAAATGAGTAAAAATAATAGATCACCCAGGTGGAGGAATGAAGAAACGAGAAGGGCTGAGGATAAAACACTGGACAACACTAACGTTTATGGGACTAAAACAGAAAAGAATGCCTCAAAAAAGACTAGGGAGTAAAAGAGAAGAAAAACCAAAAGAATAATATCTGAAATCCAGGAAATACAAGAATTTAAACAAAAAAGTAGTGGTCAGTGTTTAAACCTTCAGATAAACGCTGAACAGAGTCCACTGTGTCTGGTATTAAGGAGGCCTCTGGTGATCTCAGAGAGAGGCATTAGGTAGGAAAGACAGGGCAAAAAAGTAGAAGTGACAAAACAGGTGATACCAGCAGTCAAGTACCTTGACATAAGTGGCAAGAAGAGAAGGAGGAAAATGCAGAGTAGAATGGTTTGTTAAGATAGGAGATACCTAAGCGTGCACACAACTGAGTAACAAGACATGTACAGTCAGAGGCTAAAAACACAGACAAGAGATGCAGTGAATTTCTTGTGAAGTCCTAGAAAAGACAGAGATAGGATAGAGGCTGAAAGAGTAGCCTTTGTCAGGAAAAAGGGTGGTGTCATTCTATTGGTAACTAAGGTCCATCTGAGTGATCAGAAGTCACAGGGGATGCCTCACTCAGCATGCAGAGCTGGAAGCTAAGAGAGATGCTAAAACTGGTAAGACAGGGAGAGAAGAGCTATGAACTAAGTCAAGGTCAAGGGGCTAATGGTTTGGCGTAAGGCAGGTACTGAAAATAAGCCATGTGGATGGGGGTCAGGGCTTACAAGGATATTTAACAGAAAAAAAGACTGAATGTGTATGCAGGTGCTTCTGTAAGAAGATAGGCAGAAAACAGAAAATTCAAGCTTGTTAGCCATAAGAAGATCCATGTTCTGTGGAGCCTAAATCTTATACGACTAGTGGTGAGTGGAAGGAGAGCTTTCTTAAAAAACAGAATACAAGAATAATATCTACATGAGTCACCTGAGTGGCTCAGCTGGGCTGAGCTAAGTGACTGACTTGATTTAGGCTTAGGTCATGATCTCAGGGTTGTGAGATTGAGCCCCACCCACGCTAGGTGTGGAACCTACAAGATTCTCTCCCCCTGTCCCTCTGCACCCCTACTCTCTCTCTCTTTAAAAAAAAAAAAAAAAGATGTCTATAAATTGGTTTAAAAGTGTGCAATTATCTATAGAATGAGAAAAATCATTACACATAAAAATTTTAGGGGCGCCTGGGTGGCTCAGTGGGTTAAGCCGCTGCCTTTGGCTCAGGTCATGATCTCAGGGGCCTGGGATCGAGTCCCGTATCGGGCTCTCTGCTCAGCAGGGAGCCTGCTTCCCTCTCTCTCTCTGCCTGCCTCTCCATCTACTTGTGATTTCTCTCTGTCAAATAAATACATTAAAAAAAAAAATCTTAAAAAAAATTTTAATGTTGATGAATTCCACTAATATCACAAAATATAGGAAAATAATATAATTTCCTACTAAGTAACAGCTCTATAATACCTTTTATTTTTTTAAGATTTTATTTATTTATTTTTAGAGAGTGAGCCTGGGTACCATGCACGAGTGGGGGTAGTGGGAGGGGGAGAAGGAAGAATCTAGAGCAGACTCTGTGCTGGGTACAGAGCCCAACTTAACCAGCTTAACCTATGTGAGCCACCCAGGCATCCTATTTGCAATTTTAGTATTCATGCTCTTGTTCATATGAGAACCATTTTATATAATACTTTATGTGGAGAAAATATAAAAATTATGTACCTTTTCATCTAGCATAGCCATTAGTTTTTTATAATTCATAATTTTGAAATTCTTTCAGCTTTATAGTTCACTATTGATAACAATATGTAAATACTATACATTGTCCAATTTGGAAAAAACTTATCAAATTTCTTTATATGATTATAAGATTAGGAACATTTCAAGTGTTTTAGAAAATAACTAGGCAAGGCGCCTGGATGGCTCAGTGGGTTAAGCCCCTGTCTTCGGCTCAGGTCATGATCTCGGGGTCCTGGGATCGAGCCCCACATCGGGCTCTCTGTTCAGCAGGGAGCCTGCTTCCCACCCTCCTCTGCCTGCCTCTCTGCTACTTGTGATCTTTCTCTGTCAAATAAATAAATAAAATCTGAAAGAAAGAAAAAAAGAAAGAAAGAAAGAAAGAAAGAAAGAAAGAAAGAAAGAAAGAAAGAAAGAAAATGACTAGGCTTAAATTGACTTTGAAATGAGGAAGCTCATAAACTAATCTATCTTAGATGCCCTTGACATCGTATGATTTTTACGTTGTATTCAGAGATAGTAGCTTTTGTAAATCAGCAAGACACTTAAATCTTTCTTCAGTGTATTTGAATAATTAACTTCATTTCAGTAAATGGATTATGAAATAATCCATTCAATATTTAATTGAAAATATTTCTTTCTCTTAATGAATTCACCTGTAATATAATCTGAAAAAAAGTTATAATATTTTGTCAAAATAATTTCTATGCTTAAATTAATCTTCATTGTTTTTATTCCATTAATTTTTTAAAAATTCACATATACCCAAATTTTTCATCTGTGATATCGTGCTTGTATTATTGAAACATTTTAAAATGTCTTTCCAAATGGCAACTTTAATAGTGTATTCCCAACTCAATTTTCCCTTACTCAGATTCACAAAATGCTTGTGACTACTCCACTGGCACACCAACATCAGAAGTTTAAGAAAGGGGAAATCAGACTGGAAAAAGAAAGAATTTTAACCAATTACAATTAGGTCATCCTACTATTGCTAGGGGCCCTCTGAGAACCTTAAAAGGAGCTGCCGAGTGAAGAGGTCTGAAATTTGAGCATCATTTAATTCATAGTAAAGGATGTGTTTATAACATTGATTTCCTTTGTGAAATATGAAGGAAGATACATAGCTGCAGAGAGATGAGTAGTCTAAGCAGAAGAGTGAGGAGTTAGAATAGTATTGGAGGAACTAAAGGCCTGGTGGTTTTTTAAGTATGAAGACTGAAAGTTGTAAGGGTAATGACAACTAAATGAGCAGGGGTAAAAGGAGTTGGAATATTGGAAACTCCTCTAGACAGAAACATCCTCCACACAGAAAATCTGAAAGAATACACACACACACACACACACACACACACACCCCAAACAGGCTGATGAACAAACAGGTTCATCAATGTCACAGGACAGAGGATATATGATCCATATGCAAAAATCAGTGTTATGACTATATACTAATGGTAGTCAATCACAAAAATAAAATTAAGAAAATGATCCTACTCATAATAACATCAGCAATAATAAAATACTTAGAAAAAATTTATAAAAGGAGTGCAAGACTTATACAGGCATAACTTGGAGACATTGCAGATTTGGTTCCAGACCATCACAATAAAGCAAACTTCACAATAAAGTGAATCAAATGAATTGTTTGGTTTTCTAGTGCATATAAAAGTTACATTTAGGGGCGCCTGGGTGATTCAGTTGTTTTAAGCGTCTGCCTTCGGCTCAGGTCATGATTCCAGGATCCTGGTATAGAGCCCCACATTGGGCTCCCTGCTTGCAGGAAACCTGCTTCTCACTTTCTTCCCTGGTTGTGCTTTCTCTCACCATCTCTCTCTCAAATAAAATCTTTTTAAAAATTAGTTAAAAGGGGCGCCTGGGTTGCTCGGTCGTTAAGCATCTGTCTTCAGGTCAGGTCTTGATCCCAGGGTCCTGGGATTGAGCCCCGCATCCAGCTCCTTTCTCAGTGGGAACCCTGCTACTCTCTCTCCCCCTCCCCCTGCTTCTGTTCCCTGTCTCACTGTGTCTCTCTCTGTCAAATAAATGCATAAAATCTTTTAAAAATTATGTTTACACTATAGTCTATTAAGTGTGCAGAAGTATCATGTCTTTAAAAACAACATATATATCTTAATTAAAAGTACTTTACCGCTAAAAAATGCTATCATATGCATTTTCAGTGAGTCACAATCTTTTTGCTGGTGCAGGGTGCTGCCTCCATGTTGATGGCCTGCTAACAGATCAGGGTGATGGCTGCTGAAGGTTTGGGATGATTGCAGCAGTATCTTTTTTTTTTTTTTTTATGGTGCAAAAAGGTGATTTTTGTTTTCTTTTTTGAAAAAAGGGTGATTTATTAAAGCATGGGGACAGGACCAGTGGGCAAAAAGAGCTGCTGCCCTGGGGTTTTGAGGATGACTGATTATACATTTGGGAGTTGGAGGAGGTAAGTAAAAAGGAAGGTTTCCAAAAGGACTTTAATATGCTAAAGAGGACATAAAATAAGACAGCAGTGAAGTCTGCCATGCCAATTGACCCTTCTTTTCACAAATGATTTCTCTGTAGCATGCAATGCTGTTTGATAGCATTTTACCCACAGTAGAACTTCTTTCAAAATTTGAGTCAATCCCCTCAAATCATGCCCATCATTTTAGCAACTAATTTTATATAATATTCTAAATCTTTTTTGTCATTTCAACAATCTTCCAAGCATCTTCACCAAGAGTAGATTCCAACCCAAGAAGCCAGTTTCTTTGCTCATCCATATGAAGCAACTCATCTACTAAAGTTTTATCTTGAGATTATAGTGATTCAGTCTTATATTTAGGTTCCACTTCTAACTCTAGTTCTCTTGCTTTTTCCAGCACACCAGTTACTTCTTTCTGAAGTCCTGAACTCCTCAAAGCCATCCATGAAGTTTGGAATCAACTTCTTGTAAACTCCTGTTCATGTTTATATTTTGATCTCTTCCCGTGATTCGCAAATGTTCTTAATGGCATCTTAATCTTTCCCCTGAAAATTTTGTTTATTTTTCCCAAGCCCATCAAAGCAATCACAATCTATGGCAGCCAGAGCCTTACAAAATGTATTTCTTAAGTAATAAGACTTAAAAGTCAAAATTACTCCTTGATCCATGGGCTCCAGAGTGGATGGCATGAAAACATTAATCTAATTGTACACGTCCATTAGCGCTCTTAGATGACTGGGTGCATTGTCAATGAGCAATCATATTTTGAAAGGAATATTTTTTTCTGAGCCATAAGTATCAACAATAGGCTTAAAATATTTAGTAAACCATATTATATACATATTTGTATATATACATATTATATACATATTGTATATAATGCAAATACGAATAATTTGCATATAATACAAATATGTATTATATACAAATTGCATATAATACAAATATGTATATATATGTATATAATTTCATCCAGGCTTTGTTGTTTCATTTCTAGAGTACAAGCAGAGTAGATTAAACATTAAGCATACTTCTTAAGGGCTCTTGAATTTTCAAAATTATAAATAAGCGTTGGCTTCAACTTAAAATCACCAGCTGCATTAGCCCCTTACAAGAGAGTCAGCTTTTTTTTTTTCTGAAGCTTTAAAAACAGGCCTTGACGTCTCTCTAGCTAAAAAAGTCCTAGGTGACATCTTTTCCCAATAGAAGGCTGTTTTTTCTGTATTGAAAATCTGTTGTTTTGTGTAGCCACCTTCATTATTTTTCTTAGCTAGATCTTCTGCAAATTTGCTGTAGAGCTTTGACATCAGCACTTGCGGCTTCATCTTGCTCTTTTATATTATAGAGATAGCTTCTTTTCTTAAACGTCATGAACCAACGTCTGCTAGCTTCAAACTTTTCTTCTACAACTTCATGCCTTTACCAGCCTTCATAGATAGTACTGAAGAGTTGGGGCCCTGCTCTGGATGGGCCTTTGGCTTAAGGAACAGTTGGGACTGATTTGATATTCTATCCAGACCACTAAAACTTTCTCCATATCAGCATTAAGACTGTTTTGCTTCCTTATCACTCATGTGTTCACTGGAGTAACACTTTTAATTTCCATCAAGAGCATTTTTTTTTTTTTTTGCATCCACAACTTGGATAACTGTTTGGCACAAGAGGCCTAGCTTTTGGCATATCTTGGCTGTTTGTTTGTTTCCTGATTTCAAGTTTTTATTTAAATTTTAGTTAGTTAACATACATATTAAAATTGGTTTCAGTTGTAGAATTTAGTGATTCATCACTTCCATATAAAATCTTTAAAAACAAAAAGGAAAGAGTCTCTTACGGTTTGCTTCTGCCCCCACCGCCACCTTTTTTTCCCCTTTCCCCTATGTTTATCTGTTTTGTTTCTTAAATTCCACACGTGATTGAAACCATATGGTATTTGTCTATCTGTGACTGACTTATCATAATACACTCTAGCTCCACCCACATCATTGCAAATGGCAAGATTTCATTTTTTTTAAGATTTTATTTATTTGCTTGACAGACAGAGATCACAAGTAGGCAGAAAGGCAGGCAGAGAGAGAGAGAGAGAGAGAGAGAGGAAGAGGAAGAAGCAGGCTCTCCATTGAGCAGAAAGCCCGATGTGGGGCTCAATCCCAGGACCCTGGGAACATGACCTGAGCCGAAGGCAGAGGCATCAACCCACTGAGCCACCCAGGCACCCAAGATTTCATTCTTTCTGATGGCTGAGTAATATTCCATTACACACGCACGTGCGCACACACACACACATGCACACCTTCTTTATTCATTCATCAGTGGACAGACATTTGGACTCTTTCCATAACTTGGCTATTGTCGGACATATCATGGTTTTTGACGTGCCCTCCTCACTAAGCTTAACCATTTCTAGCTTTCCATTTAAAGTGAGAAATGTGGAATTTGCATAGAGCCATAAAAAGACCCCAAATAGACAAATCAATATTAAGGGAGAAAAATAAAGCTGGAGACACCACAAACACAGGTTTCAAGATACATTACAAAGCTGCAATAATTAAAAGAGTATGGTATTGGCACAAAAATAGATACATAGATAACTGCAATAGACAGAAAGCCCAGAAATTAACCCACAATTATTTGGCCAATTAATCCATGACAAAGAAGGCAAGAATATGCAACAGGGTCGGGGGAGACATCCAGGGAAAACTGGACAGTTACATGCAGAAGATGAAACTGGACCACTTTCTAACACCACACAAAAAACAAACTCAAAATGGAGTAAAGACCTAATATGAAACCTGAAACCACAAAAATCCTAGAAGACAGCACAGGCGGTAATGTGTCTGACATAGGCAAAAATGGACTATTGGGACTACATCAAAATAAAAAGCTCTGCACAGTGAAAGAAACCATCAATAAAAGAAAAAGACAACCTACTGAATGAAAGAAGATTTTGCAAATGCTACATCTGATAAGGGATTAATACCCAAAATATATAAAGAACTTATACAATTCAAAACCAAAAACCAAGAACAAAAACAAAAAACCAAACTCATTAAAAATGGACAATGGACCTGAACAGACATCATTCTAAAGAAGACCTTCATGGCCAACAAACACATGAAGAAATGCTCAGCATTACTGGTTATCAGGGAAATGAAAATACAAACCACAATGAGATATCATCTGTCAGAATGGCTAGTATCAAAAAGACATGAAATAACAAATAGCAAGATGTGGAAAAAAAGGAACCCTCGTCCCCTATTGGTAGGAATGTAAACTGGTACAGCCACTGTAGAGAATAGTATGGAGGTTCCTCAAAAAACTAAAAATAGAAACATCTTGTGATCCAATATTTCCACTACTGTATATTTACCTAAAGAAAAAGAAAATTATAAATGAGCCTTGACATGTGCTAATTCAAAAGATATATGTACACTTACATTTACTGTAGCATTATTTACAATAACCAAGATATGGAAGCAACCTAAATGTCTATTGACAGATGAATAAATAAGGAAGATAAAGTACCTCTAAACAATGGAATGTTATGCAGTCATATAAAAGGTTGAGATCATGCCATTTGCAACAACATGGATGGACCTGGAGGGCATTATGCCAAGTGAAGTACATCAAACTAAGAAAGTCAAATACCATATGATTTCACTTGCATGTGGAATCTAAATAATAATAATAAAATAAACAAACCAAAAGTAGAATCAGACCATGTTGTCTGATTCCATATATCCAAAAATGTCCAGAAAAATGCAAATCTATAGACACGGAAAGAAGATTAGTGATTGTTAGGATGGGTGGTGAGAACAGAGATTGAGTGCAAATGGCATGAGAATCTTGGGAATGACTCAAATGTTCCAATATTGGATGTCGTAAAGGTTGCACAACTTAGTAGGTCTTACAATGTAAAAATCATTACATTGTGCTCTTAACATGAATGAATTTTGTAGTAAGTAATTGTATATCAACAAAACTGTTTAAAATAAGATGTGATATGATAAACTATGATATTGAGGCTACAAAACAAAATAAAGCCAGATGACAGTCTAGATGGACAAATTAAAAAAGTAAGGGGGCATTTGGGTGACACAGTCACTTAAGTATCCAACCCTTGCTTTTGGCTCAGGTCATGATCTCAGGGTTGTGATATCAAGCCCTGCACTGGGCTCCATGCTGGGTAGGAAGCCTGCTTAAGATTCTCTCTCTACTCTACCCCTATCCCGACTCTTAAAAAAAAAAAAAAAGAAAAAGAAAAAGAAAAAAAAGAAGTAAGTACTTTATATTTCGAACAACCTATGAAAGATTCACAATAGGAATCCTCTAAAAATAAACACTTCCTAAAATATTTCAAGTATGGATTGATTTGGAATACTGGATATATACAGATTTATGTAAAGTAAAGCATACTTATAATACATACTACTTTTTAGTATCCATTTTACAGACCTTCTAAACTTAATTTCCACTCTCAAAGGCACTCTATTCTGAACAGCAGATGTGCTGAGCCAGTAGAGGCAGACCACACCTGATCACCTCCTTGCGTGAGGAAGGTTGGAAATGATGTCAGGAAAAACAGAGCATGAAGAACATTTTTCGGGAGGCTAGGTGATTAAGGCCCAATTGCAATTAAGTAAATGACAGAATAATTTTAAAAGAGCAATGCGACTCAAGGACATAGTTCAATGTTCTATTGTAAGTTTCTTTTGGGAAGTCTGTGTGACTCAGTTGGTTAAGAATCTGCCCTTGATTCAAGTCATTGGGATACAGTCCCACATCTGGCTCCTGGCTCAGCAGGGAGTACTGCTTCTCCACCCTGTCACTCCCCCTACTTGTGCTCTCTCTCTCTCTGTTACCTCTCTGATAAATAACTAAATACAATCTTTAAAAGAGAGAGAGAGAGAGGAGGAAGTACCTTTTGGGTTCCACAAATAAAATGATTATATCTGAGTACCTAAGTCTCATGCTTCTTTTCTTTGCCATGTTTAGAGAGATGATAAGCTCCTTTTCTTCTGTATTCTAGTAGATATTTTTAAGATATACAACTTTAAAATTAGCTTTTAGTAATGCAACAAAATCACTGACCTTATAAATTTTGATTTTATTTTCACCAGACTGCCTGTTTCTATGCAATGTACCTACTAGTAAGGAATAAAACCAGTAATCATTTCTATTCGTATATCATAAACTTTTATTTGTACTAAGTGTTTAGTTAAACGGTTACTTCCAAAATTGATTTTTAGTAAATGCTATGTTTTTATGTAAGTCAGACCCCAGACTCCCAATTTGTAATCTTTTAGCTAAAAATAAACAAAAGTCACATATCTATTGAAAATTTTTAAAGAAAATAAGCAGTTAAAAGTGTAACTCAAAATGATAAAAATTAAAACACAAAGTAACAAATACACCTGTTTTTTCAAGAGTTTAAAATGCTACAAAATCACATGTAAAATCTTAATATTTTGAAGCAGCATTAATTATTTAATCTAGTTCTGGCCTAACCTTTAAAATTTAGTCCAGCTTACCACCCACTATGGCATTAATGGATAAAATAAATGGGACTTCCTTAGCAGATCTGAGCCAGAGATATTAGAAGAGCTAAGTTTGAATACTGGTTGGCCTAACTAAAGTGAAGAAATGGAATCACCTGCTGGTTCAATACCAGATTTCTAGGACAGGGCAGAAAAGATTTCTGATGACAAAAACGATCATCTGTTTTTTGAGTAGAATCATTGATTCAAAAAGTATTTGCTGAGCGTCATTACGTGCAAGGCATTTATGAAAGGTAGTTGAGGCAGGTGATCACCAGATAGTATATTAAAAAATTATTAGCCCAGGTAATTTTTTTAATTGAACAATGTTTCCAGCAACAACTAGTAGATTGGAAAAGAAAAGAAAGGGAACAAACATTCAAAATATTCATTCAATATATTTTTAGTAACCCAGAAACTGTCTATTTATAAAGTTCACCCAACTTATTTCCCTTTTCTAAGAGCTGTTACTCAATTTTGAAAAGAATCATTGTTTCTGATATTCTCAATATATTCAATTCCAATTTTTTAAAAGAAAATGAACTTCCTAATTTATTTAGACCATGGGATTTAGATATTATAAGCCCTCCAAAGATTATATGAAAACAGAATGAACAACATTTATGTTAGAGATTTTGAAATTTAGGAGATCTAAATTACTATCACTTAGAAAGTTACCCTATTCTAGGGGTGCCTGGTGGCTCAATTGGTTAAGCATCAAACACTTGCTTTCAGTTCAGGTCCGGATCTTTGGGTGCTGAGATGAGCCCCTAGATGGGCTCCACACTCAGCAAGGAGTCCATTTGAAGATTCCTTCTGCTCCTCCCCCACTCACACAAGCATGCACACGCTTCCTCTCTCAAATAAATAAATGGCTTTTTCTAAAGCTATCCTATTCTTCTATTACTTTTTGTATCACTAGACTATCAGGCAGGGAATTGAATACACCAAGAAATACCGGCCAAGAGAAAGAGAAAAATGAATTAGTTATTGTGCTTTCATTCTAAATGTTACTGCACAATAAAAGCAAGGTGTTGGCCTGCTAAAACTCTTCAGTTGAGATAATAGCCAAAAAAACCCCAGGTGAAGTTGTTTCCTTTTTTTCAACCACGCAGAATACAGAAACTGTATTACTAAAATCTGTTTAAATGTTTATCAAGTTAGTATTCAAAGTACCTTTTCAATCCTTATCATTTTCAATTCTTTACAGATAATCTTACCTGAATACTTGTGATTGTCTCTGCTTAATTTTTAATTCATGTTGCAAATGATTCAATTCTTTCTGTATTCTCTGAAATTCATTTTGTTGACTTTTTAACTGCATGCTCACATCTTGAATTCTAAAAATATAAACAAACAACACCCATTACAAGCATAAATATTCCTTCCTGAGAATTTTATTAAATTTAAATATACTTTTAATAAAAATAAATGTTAAAAAGCTATACACATCTTTATATATGCTAAATGAATGTACAGAAAAAGTATGGAGAGAACATATCAAACACCATTAACCCTGGAGAGGAGAGTGAAACTGATGGGCAGAGGAAAGGCAAAGAACACTGAAGGGAGGCATAATTTTTACTCTGTATCTTCTGTATTGTTAAAATTTTTCAATGAATATGTATTTTCACTTCAATTACTAATTAAAATATAACTAAACAAATATTATTTTAATTTTTATTAAAAGCAATGGCCACAGTCGCCAAACTATGGAAAGAACCAAGATGCCCTTCAACGGATGAATGGATAAGGAAGATGTGGTCTATATACACTATGGAGTATTATGCCTCCATCAGAAAGGATGAATATCCAACTTTTGTAGCAACATGGACGGGACTGGAAGAGATTATGCTGAGTGAAATCAGTCAAGCAGAGAGAGTCAATTATCATATGGTTTCACTCATTTGTGGAGCATAACCAATAGCATGGAGGACAAGGGGCGTTAGAGAGTAGTAGGGAATTTGGGTAAATTGGAAGGGGAGGTGAACCATGAGAGACTATGGACTCTGAAAAACAGTCTGAGGGGTTTGAAGTGGCGGGGGGGTGGGAGGTTGGGGTACCAGGTGGTGGGTATTATAGAGGGCACAGCTTGCATGGAGCACTGGGTGTGGTGAAAAAATAATGAATACTGTTTTTCTGAAAATAAATAAGTTGGGAAAAAAAAAGTAATACATGTATACAATTTCAAATGTCAAATATTACTAAAAAATCTAAAGAAAAAACAGTAATCATTTGCCTTGACCTCAATTCCCACTGCCCAAAACAACTTTCAACTTTTTTCCCTGATTTCTCTAACATTTCTTTCTATATTATTAAATAACATGCTTATATTCTTATTCCTTAATATTTCAGTATTACCTAGTAAATTACAAATCAGCTACGATCTGATACTGCTACTGATAACTGAGACATAAATATAATAGCTTAAATATACAAGAGTATATTATATTGCATAAAACAAATACATTGTTAGCCAATCCAATGCTGATAATAACAGCTTTATAGAGTCATCAGAACCCCAGGATCCTTCCAACTCTCTGGTCTCCCATCTTTGGTGTGTGTTATTTTCATTGACCATGGCAGAAACCAGTGGCAGAAACCCCAACAACTCCTTTCCCATTCCAGACCAGCAGCAAGATGAGAATAATGGCTCACTCTGTTTTAAAGAGACTTTTTGGAAGTATCACCAATTACTTCTGCTGAACTTAGATATTAGACACCTGACCATAACTATTTCAAGTAGAGCAGATATATCCACAGTTCTCTTACTAAGGAAGAAGGAACAATGATGTTAGGGTAGGTAGCTAGCAGTTTCTATCACAATCCTAGTAGGAACTGATCCTTCTACACATACCAATACTCTTAAATATGCATACAAACACATCGTCTTCCTCGTCTCACCCTCCCAGTTTACTTAAATCAAAATTTTTAATTTAGTATTTACATTATTCTTCACAAGTGAGCCCTATGTTATGATATGATCACATTTCTTTTCTTGCACAACTTTTTATTGTCCCTGGATTTAAAAAACCATTTCCTTTTCTTCTTAGTTTTCTGTGTACCTATTACTGATATATCTTCTAAATCTGACAGAGGTGTAATTCTCTCTCAACACATTCAGACACAGCAGAAAACTCTTCCATATCATTTCTTTTCTAGGAAACATCCTTCCCAGAGCTCTCTATTCTCCTCCAATCTGGGTATTCTCTCAATTGACTGTAACAATTGTCATCCTGGGACTTCCCTTTCTTGTCATTTCAGGAACTGTCCTCACTCAGCTCTTTCATGTCAAATCTTCTGTATCCTGGCTCTAAAATCTTCCTCCTCTGTGATGTACTCCTTTTGGTGGAATAAATCCTCCAGAAGCATTTTGTGCATGAGAGGTAAATTTGAGAATGTGAATATCTGAAAATGTCTTTACTATATATCAGACTGGACAGTTTAGCTGACTACAGAATCATAGATGAGAAAAATATTCTTCATGCGAAAATTAGGGCACTGTCCTCTGTTTCCTTACTTCTGGTGCTGTTTTCCAAAGTCTGATGCCATTTTAATTCCTACTTCTTTGTATGATACATGGTAGGTTCTCCCTACTCTGCCCCTGCCCTGATTCTGAAGCTTTGAAATTTTTCTCTTTTCACTTAGTATTCTTAAATTTCATCAAAATATATTATCATGTCAGTATTCTGTCCTTCTCTGTGCTGGACACTTCATGAGTATTTGTTTTGGAAACTGATGTTTAGTTCCAGGAACTTTATCCTAGGGAGAATGATTCCTTCCCCTTCATTTTGTTTCCTTTCTGGAACATCTTTCTATTTGGATGTGGAACCATCTGGAGAGATCTAATTTCCTTAAATTTTCTTGCCATCTTACTATTTTGACATTTTGTTTTAGTTCCGTGATCTTCCATTCTGTCTATAAAATTTTTAATTTCTGCTATCATATTCTAATTATCAGGAATTCTTTCTTATTCTCCAAAAGGTCCCTTTTTTTTTTATGACTTCTTGTTCTTATTTCATGGATACAATTTCTTCTCTTACTCTTTGATGATAATTTTGATATCAGTTACACTGTGTTTTAAAATTTTCTTCAGCTTACTGCATTACTTCTGTTTTCTCTGGGTTTTTAACTTTTTTCCTTGCTTTGTTTTTTATCTTTCACATTTGAAGCCTCCCTTACAGTCTGGAGATCCTTTGTTGTCTATTTATATTTACAAATGAAGACAATTGGTCCAGTTCCTACAAGTTAATAATGACGAAGGGAGAAAAGGGGGGAAAGTGGCTTTTCTAGATAAAAGAGAAGCAACAAGGGTGCCTGGGTAGCTCAGTCCTTAAGCATCTGCCTTTGGCTCAGGTCATGATCCCAGGATTCTGGGACTGAGCCCTGCATCAAGCTCCCGGCTCAGCAGGAAGCCTGTTTCTCCCTCTCCCACTCCGCTTGCTTGTGTTCCCTCTCTCGCTGTGCCTCTGTCAAACAAATAAATAAAATCTTTAAAAAAGAGAGAGAGAGAGAAGCAACAAAAGTGACATGCAGACCTTCTATAGAACTAGATTCAAACAAATAAACTAGTTTTTAAAAAATATTAAGGAAATTGATTATGAACTGAGAATTAGAAAATACAGCAAAACTATTGCTAATTTGGGGATAATGATACTGTTGTTATATAAGAAAATGGCACATCACACTGAAGTAAATAGAAATGAAAATAGCATGCCATCTTGGGTTTTCCTTAAATTACTTTAGCAACAGAAAAAAGGGACAGATGAAACACAAATGACAAAAATTGTGGTAATTTTTGAATCTGTATTGATGGACATTTATTATACTATTTTCTCTTTAAAAACCTAACAAATGAGGCACTGAAATGTCTTAAGTTTCTGTGGTGTGCGTTGGAATTATGAAACGATGGGCTTCAACTGCAGGAGACCATGTGAGGAATTAGCTGTTTTGATAGTACCTATGCCATCTGCCAGAGTCAGGACAAGGTAATTAAAAGCCTTTGGGGAGGAAGAGTTGGAGAGAGGTTCTGCAAGCCTAAATGCACTTTTTAAATATTTTTAATAAATTTTCATGTTGTTTGCAGGAGTCACATATAAAAAAAATAATAATTAACAGAAATGTAGAAAATAAAAGTTAGAAAAATATACACCAGACCAGATGCTTTAAAAATGATAAAAGATGTACATTAATATTAATAACTAGCAACACAGTAATTAGAACCCTTTAGTTTTGATAAAAATCCTAATCTACCAAGAAAAATAATAATCATGAACTTTTACATACCCAAAACATGGCTCTACAACATAAAGAAATATCTGTTAAAAACTCAGTGAGAACAAATTATTAATCATAATGGAAGATATTAACACATTTCTCACAGAAATTGAATGGTTACAATGATATGAAAAATAGAAAAGATATTGAGGATTTGAATAACACAATTAAATGATGTATTGATTTAATTGGAGGTTATATCTAATAATCATTCTTTCAAACACATGGTAAAATCACAAAAAGTGACCATGTAACAAGCCACAACTAAAATTTTAATATGTTCTTAAAAAAATTATATATGCACACTCATTGTTTACAGTAAAATTACATGAAACATTTACAGCAAAAAGCCAATTAAAAATCTATATACAGGGGGGGACAAGATGGCGGGGTACTAGGAAGAGGCGTCTTTTCAGCTGGTACCCCAAAGTGAGCTGATTACCTACCAAAGAACTCCGATCACCCATGAAATCAGCCTGAGATCAGAATTTTACACGTCTGGATCTCTACAGGGGCAGAAGACGCCAGTGAGCAGGTAAAGCGGAATGGGAACAGCGGACTGATATCGGAAGATAAACAAAAGGGGGAGGGAGCCACCAGAGGCGACCGGTGGGAAAGTAATACCCCGAAACGAGCGAGAGTGCCCTGCGTCTGGGGACCAGCATTAACTTGGAGACTGGTTGAAAGCACTGCAAAAGAGCAAAGGATTGCGGGGGGAAATTGTGGGAATCGGGGCAGCTAGGGACAGGGGCTTAAGTCCCTGGTCCCAGATGGCCTCCCTGGCGCGGAGGCAGAGAGAGTGCGGCGGAGAAACCGGCTCCTGGTCCCTAAGCTGCCAGCGCGCCCCAGAGCGCGTGGGTTCTGGCTCCTGTGAGGGGATGGGAGCTGCGCCGGTTTGCAGGTCGCACGCTAGCCCTACCACAAAGCTTGAGATGCGCGCGCACGTCCCTCCAGCTCTCCTGGGTTTCTAAGGCCCGGGAGCGCTTCTTGACCCCCGCCATTGTTTCAAAGTCTAAGCCGAGCGCACGCAAATCTCTTCCCCGGACAGAGGCACGCAAAAGTCCAGCCTGCGGCTTACGGACCAGCGCCCCGTTCTCAGTGCCCCAGACGCGCGCCCGACCCACAGCCGCCTCTGAAAAGAGGTGCGCGCAAGCCGGGCACTCCCAGCCCGGGCCGGCAGCAAAATCTCAGTGTGGGATCGCTGCTTGGAACCTCTCTGGCGGTCAGGAGCTCCCAGACAGCCGCCACTGCCTTGGCTTTGGGGATGAGCAAAAGATCCTGCACCCCCAGGGTCTTTAACTTGGAACCTGCACTGCCAGCATCCAAGGGGGAATTTACTCAGCTTCTGCACCCAGACTGAGGCTTCTCTCTGAGACGGAGATCAGGAAGTGTTCCAGGGTGCACCTTGACTGCACCAGAGTTGATACATCCAGCTACATCTGTTCAGTCTTCTCCCACCAAAATGACTAGGAGGAGGAATGCCCAACAGAAGAAAAATACAGAGGATGGACCTTTTGCAACAGAGCTAACGGCTATCAACATAGACAATATGTCGGAAAGAGAATTCAGGCTAACAATTATCCAGGCAATAGCTAGGTTGGAGAAAGCCATGGATGACCAAACAGAATTGATTAGGGCCGAACTGAAAGCGACCAGACAGGATGTTCACAATGTTAGGGCGGAGCTTAAAGCTACCAGGGAGGAGGTCCACAATGCTCTCAATGAGTTCCAATCCAATCTAAACTCTCTCAAAGCTAGGGTAACTGAGACGGAAGATAGAATTAGTGATCTGGAAGACAAACAGATAGAGAGAAAGGATCAGGAGGAAGCCTGGAACAAACAGCTTAGATCCCACGAAAGCAGAATCAGGGAAATAAATGATGCCATGAAGCGTTCCAACGTCAGAATTATTGGAATTCCTGAAGGGGAGGAGAAAGAAAGAAGTCTAGAAGATATCGTGGAACAAGTCCTTCATGAAAATTTTCCGAATCTCGCGAATGAAACCAGCGTTCATGTACTAGAGGCTGAACGGTCTCCACCCAAGATTATACACTCCAAAAAAAAATCACGACACCTGATAATCAAATTGAGAAATTATAATTGTAGGTATAATCACTTGAAAGCCGCCAGGGCAAAGAGGCTCCTTACTTACAGAGGGAAGCCCATCAGAATAACGTCAGACCTGTCCACAGAGACCTGGCAAGCCAGAAGAGGCTGGCAAGATATATTCAGGGCACTAAATGAGAAGAACATGCAGCCAAGAATACTTTATCCAGCAAGACTGACATTCAAAATGGATGGAGAGATAAAGAGTTTCCAAGACTGGCAAGGCTTAAAAGACTATGCAACGACCAAGCTGATACTGTAGGAAATATTAAGGGGGGTTCTATAAAAGAGGAAAAATCCCAAGAATAACATTGAACAGAAATATAGAGACAGTCTACAGAAAGAAAGACTTCAAAGGTAACTCGATGTCAATAAAAACGTATCTATCAATAATCACTCTCAATGTGAATGGCCTAAATGCACCCATAAAACGGCACAGGGTTGCAGATTGGATAAGATGACAGGACCCATCCATATGCTGTCTACAAGAGACCCATTTTGAACCTAAAGATACACGCAGACTGAAAGTGAAGGGGTGGAGAAGCATCTTTCATGCCAATGGGACTCAAAAGAAGGCTGGGGTAGCGATTCTCATATCAGATAAATTAGACTTCAAACTAAAGACTGTAGTCAGAGATACAGAAGGACACTACATAATCCTTAAAGGGACTATCCACCAAGATGATCTAACAATTGTAAATATCTATGCTCCCAATATGGGAGCAGCCAATTACTTAAGAAAACTGTTAATCAAGATAAAGAGTCATATTGATATGAATACACTAATCGTAGGAGATCTTAACACGCCTCTTTCAGAATTAGATCATCGAAGCAGAAAATCAATAAAGAAACAAGAGCATTGAATGACACATTGGACCAGATGGACCTCATAGATATATACAGATATTTCCACCCTAAAACAGCAAAATACTCATTCTTCTCAAGTGCACACGGAACCTTCTCCAGAATAGACCACATACTGGGTCACAAATCAGGACTCAGCCGATACGAAAAGACTGAGATTATTCCCTGCATATTCTCAGATCACAATGCTTTGAAACTGGAGCTCAATCACAAGGAAAAGTTCCGAAGGAACTCAAACACCTGGAAGCTAAAGACCACCTTGCTTAAGAATGCTTGGATCAACCAGGAGATCAAAGAAGAACTGAAACAATTCATGGAAACCAATGAGAATGAAGACACTTCGGTCCAAAACCTATGGGATACAGCAAAGGCGGTCCTAAGGGGAAAATATATAGCCATCCAAGCCTTGCTCAAAAAAATTGAAAAATCCAGAACACACCAGCTGTCTCTACACCTTAAAGAACTGGAGGATCAACAACAAATCAAACCAACTCCACACATAAGAAGGGAAATCATCAAGATTAGAGCTGAGATCAATGAGGGAGAAACCAGAGATACAGTAGAACGTATCAATGAAACTAGAAGCTGGTTTTTTGAAAGAATCAATAAGATCGATAAGCCACTGGCTACACTAATCCGAAAGAAAAGAGAGAAATCCCAAATTCATAAAATTATGAATGAAAAGGGAGAGATCACAACTAACGCCAAGGAAGTAGAAACAATCATCAGAAGTTATTACGAACAGTTATATGCCAATAAGCTTAGCAACCTAGATGAAATGGATGCATTCCTAGAAAAATATAAACTACCAAAATTGAACCAGGAAGAAATCGGCAACCTGAATAGACCGATATCTAATAACGAGATTGAGGCAGTGATCAAAAACCTCCCAAAAAACAAGAGCCCAGGACCTGACGGATTCTCTGGGGAATTCTACCAAACCTTCAAAGAAGAAATAACACCTATTCTCCTGAAGCTGTTTCAAAAAATTGAAGCAGAAGGAAAACTTCCAGACTCTTTCTATGAAGCCAGCATTACCCTGATCCCCAAACCAGGCAAGGACCCTACCAAAAAGGAGAATTTCAGACCAATATCACTGAT
The DNA here is from genome assembly GCF_020171115.1 of Neogale vison. Lineage (NCBI taxonomy): Eukaryota > Metazoa > Chordata > Mammalia > Carnivora > Mustelidae > Neogale > Neogale vison. The sequence goes on along the minus strand of NC_058096.1, from coordinate 82,201,331 downwards.
GAACATGGATGCTAAGATTCTCAACAAGATCCTAGCCAACAGGATCCAACAGCACATTAAAAAGATTATCCACCATGATCAGGTGGGATTCATCCCTGGGCTACAAGGATGGTTCAACATTCGTAAATCAATCAATGTGATACAACAAATTAATATGAGAAGAGAGAAGAACCACATGGTCCTCTCAATTGATGCAGAAAAAGCATTTGACAAAATCCAACATCCATTCCTGATTAAAACGCTTCAAAGTATAGGGATAGAGGGAACATTCCTGAACCTCATCAAATCTATCTATGAAAGACCCACAACAAATATCATCCTCAATGGGAAAAAGCTTGCAGCCTTCCCACTGAGATCAGGAACAAGACAAGGATGCCCACTTTCACCACTCTTGTTCAACATAGTATTAGAAGTCCTAGCAACAGCAATCAGACAACAGAGAGAAATAAAAGGTATCCAAATTGGTAATGAAGAAGTCAAACTCTCTCTCTTCGCAGATGACATGATTCTTTATATGGAAAACCCAAAAGACTCCACCCCCAAACTACTAGAACTCATACAGCAATTCAGCAGCGTGGCAGGATACAAAGTCAATGTGCAGAAATCAGTGGCTTTCTTATACACTAACAATGAAAATACAGAAAGGGAAATTAGAGAATCGATTCCATTTACTATAGCACCAAGAACCATAAGATACCTGGAAATAAACCTAACTAAAGAGGTAAAGGATCTATACTTGAGGAACTATAGAACACTCATGAAAGAAATTGAAGAAGACACAAAAAGATGGAAGACCATTCCATGCTCTTGGATCGGAAGAATAAACATTGTTAAAATGTCTATACTGCCTAGAGCAATCTACACTTTTAATGCCATTCCGATCAAAATTCCACTGGCATTCTTCAAAGAGCTGGAGCAAATAATCCTAAAATTTGTATGGAATCAGAAGAGACCCCGAATCGCTAAGGAAATGTTGAAAAACAAAAATAATGCTGGCGGCATCACCTTACCTGATTTCAAGCTTTATTACAAAGCTGTGATCACCAAGACAGCATGGTACTGGCATAAAAACTGACACATAGACCAGTGGAACAGAGTAGAGAGCCCTGATATGGACCCTCAACTCTATGGTCAATTAATCTTCGACAAAACAGGAAAAAATATACAGTGGAAAAAAGACAGTCTCTTCAATAAATGGTGCTGGGAAAACTGGACAGCTATATGTAGAAGAATGAAACTCGACCATTCTCTTACACCGTACACAAAGATCAACTCAAAATGGATAAAAGACCCCAAGGTGAGACAGAAATCCATCAGAATCTTAGAGGAGAACATAGGCAGTAATCTCTTTGATATCAGCCACAGCAACTTCTTTCAAGATACGTCTCCAAAGGCAAAGGAAACAAAAGCGAAAATAAACTCCTGGGACTTCATCAAAATCAAAAGCTTCTGCACAGCAAAGGAAACAGTCAAAAAAACAAAGAGGCAACCCACGGAATGGGAGAAGATATTTGAAAATGACAGTACAGACAAAAGGTTGATATCCAGGATCTATAATGAACTCCTCAAACTCAACCCACACGAAACAGACAAACACATCAAAAAATGGGCAGAAGATATGAACAGACACTTCTCCAATCAAGACATACAAATGGCTATCAGACACATGAAAAAATGCTCATCATCATTAGCCCTCAGGGAGATTCAAATTAAAACCACATTGAGATATCACCTTACACCAGTTAGAATGGCCAAAATTAACAAAACAGGAAACAACATGTGTTGGAGAGGATGTGGAGAAAGGGGAACCCTCTTACACTGTTGGTGGGAATGCAAGTTGGTGCAGCCTCTTTGGAGAACAGTGTGGAGATTCCTCAAGAAATTAAAAATAGAGCTTCCCTACGACCCTGCAATTGCACTCCTGGGTATTTACCCCAAAGATATAGATGTCGTGAAAAGAAGGGCCATCTGTACCCCAATGTTTATAGCAGCAATGGCCACAGTCGCCAAACTATGGAAAGAACCAAGATGCCCTTCAACGGATGAATGGATAAGGAAGATGTGGTCCATATACACTATGGAGTATTATGCCTCCATCAGAAAGGATGAATATCCAACTTTTGTAGCAACATGGACGGGACTGGAAGAGATTATGCTGAGTGAAATAAGTCAAGCAGAGAAAGTCAATTATCATATGGTTTCACTTATTTGTGGAGCATAACCAATAGCATGGAGGACAAGGGGCATTAGAGAGGAGTAGGGAATTTGGGTAAATTGGAAGGGGAGGTGAACCATGAGAGACTATGGACTCTGAAAAACAGTCTGAGGGGTTTGAAGTGGCGGGGGGGTGGGAGGTTGGGGTACCAGGTGGTGGGTATTATAGAGGGCACGGCTTGCATGGAGCACTGGGTGTGGTGAAAAAATAATGAATACTGTTTTTCTGAAAATAAATAAATTGGAAAAAAAATCTATATACATTGAAACTTAAAACATACATCTAATAAACACTGGGCCAAAGAAGAAATAATAATAATAACTATGTGGAAATAAATAATGGAAACATGATATACCAAAGTATGCAGAGAAAAATGTATAGTCTTAAATGCATTTATTTTTAAAAAATGAATGGGTATTCTGAATGTCATGATCCAAGAGAAATGTATAAATGACAAAAAGCAATCAATCCTCAGAGCAAGGTACCCCAGTAGGAATAAGCACACCCAATTTTCACATCTTGGTTTCTAAATACCATTTTCCAATAAAAGAAACCAAGGCATCTTAAAGAATTGGTTGATTCCAGAATCTGTTGGGGCAAAAAAGATCTAAGGCAAGCCTAGAACATTTTGTGGTGCCAGAAAGTAAGGAAGAGCTAAAGAAAGATAGGATACAGGTACCACCTGAATAGCAAGAATTTAGAAACAAAATAAATAACTATAGTATTTGAGTATAACCTACAAAATAAATGATTCCATACTGATACTAATAAGTAACTGAACAGATAAATAAATGGAAGAGAAGGAAAAGCCCTTCCCTCACAAAGAAATTCTAATTAATAAATATAGAAGGAATAAGGGAAGTATTTACTCCAAGATATCTGTTAATTGCAAAGGGAAAAATAATAATTCTACAGTGGAGGAACCTGGCAAACACCACCTTATCCAAGTGATGAAGGTTAACATCACCTGTAAGAAGACATACTGACAGCATATACATTCTATTTGATATACACATTGCTTCTGTGATATTCTTGCCAAAAATCAACAATCTCAATATAATTATGAGTAAATATCAGACAAACCCAAATTAAGGGACATTCTACAAAATAACTGAAAAGCACTCTTTGAAAAGCCTTGGGTCATGAAAAGCAAAGATTAAGGAACTGTCAGAGACCAAAGAAGCCTGAAACAGTATGAGCTCTAAATGCAATGTGTGATTCCAGATTGAATCCCAGACTGGAGAAAAAGATGGTAGTGGCAAAACAGATACAATCAAATAAAGCCAGTAGGTTAGTTAATAGTATTGTATCAATATTAATTTCCTAGTTTTTATAGTTGTACCATAGTTATGTAAGGTATTAACATTAGAAGAAGCTGGGCACATGGAAACTCTTTGTACTATTTTTTCAATCTTCCACAAATCAAAATTATTTCAAAATGAAAAGTAAAAAAACAACACACATGCATATGCAATGAATAATTTGTACATGTCAAACATATCTGTAGTACAAATTGTGTAAAAAGGTGGGTGTTATTTTAAATTTTGGAGGTTATACAATATTTTTAATAGCAAAATAAAAATAAAACAAATTTCATGGTCAATACTAGAAGAATACTAACTAACCTATATGTAATATATATGTAATACTATATAAAAAAAGAAAAAAGGGCGCCTGGGTGGCTCAGTGGGTTAAGCCGCTGCCTTTGGCTCAGGCCATGATCTCAGGGTCCTGGGATCGAGGCCCGCATCGGGCTCTCTGCTCAGCAGGGAGCCTGCTTCCTCCTCTCTCTCTGCCTGCCTCTCTGCCTGCTTGTGATCTCTCTCTGTCAAATAAATAAATAAAATCTTAAAAAAAAAAAGAATAAAGTAGATCTCTATGTCCTGGCATGGAAAAAATACCAAGACTAATTATGGAGGAAAAATAAAAGCTGTAATTCAGAGATCAATAAAAGCTTTCAAACACATTTAGTGGGAATGTAAATTAATACAACTACTTTGAATACATAGTTAGATCCATAAACCCGGCCATATGTATAAGGCCATAATCCAGAATTTCCACACCTAACACATACCCAACAGAAATGTGCTCATCCATTCACCAAAGACATGCCCATGAATGCTCACGGCGCCAGTGATTATAATAGCCCTGAATCAAAAACAACCCACATACCCATCCACAGCAGACCAGATGAATCCACTGTGGTATATTCATACCATAGAAAACTGAACAGCAATAGGAATGATCTGCAGCTACCCAGTACAACATAGATGCATCTCACAAACATAATGTGAGTGAAGGAAAGTAGACAAAAGAATGTATACTATATAATTCCATTTACATAAGGTTTTAAGAAAGGTAAAATTAATCTATGGTGTTATAAATCAAGATACTAAATTCCTTTGGGTGGGTGACAGTAAAAGAGGTAAAGAAAGCTTCTGTTTCATTATCTGGGCACTGATTACGTGGGAAATTCACTTTGTGAAATTTAATTTAGCTGTACATGTGTATTTATGCATTTGTCTCTATACTGTACTTCAATAAAAATTTAGAAAGATAAAATAGAATTTAAATAAACATCTAGATAGCTTATTATGTGTATATAAACCTACCAAGATTGATAAATGTAGAAAAATCCAGAAATATTAGAGGAAAATTAAAGTTAATATACTGTTGGATTAAATGACATTTGTATTAAAACATTCCTTAATTAAAGCCCACTCCAACTATTTAGATTTACCCAGAAAAGAATTCTAAGTTTGCATTTTTACAAAATATTTTCCTTTCTAGAATTAGAAAAACATACACATCAAAATGCTTTCCAAGTTTACTTCTTTTACTATGTTCCCCAAATGAATGTTACATATAAATAGCATCTCAGGCCCTCTAACAATACTCCCTAAGAAGTTAGGCCACATTACTTCACTCTGTTCTGGCTATGTAAATTAGCCTCAATTCTTTCAAAATTAAACTGATATGGTTTAAAATGTCATGCCTGGAAAAGTACTAATGTTTGCTTTTACTGCATATATCAACTTTATGAAATAAACAATTCACATAATATTGTAACAAAGTATGTACTGTGCAAGCACACATTTTTCCTCTAACAGCCGTAATTCTGCATTAAAGTTGAATACTATGTTGATGTGAGGACATGTTGCTGTCTAGTGAGAGGGTGTTTCAAACAGTAGGGACTAACAGCATGTTCTAGTGTAGAGAGCCCGGTGCTGGAACTTAGAGACCTGTATTATAAACCTCTTGCCGATGTGCCCACGAGAATACCACATTTATTACCCTTATCCATTTCCCAGCTTTTCCCTTAGCTAACTTGACTAAAATGAGTTTTGTGAGAATCACGGAGTTGTTAAACAAACTTGGGAAAGGTATTACAGTCTCTATTTCCATTTGGATCATCTATTAAAATCACTCATAATGAAAATATTCTAAAGGAAAATACTTTAAAAACACCCTTTTAACTACCCTCCACTCTGTAATCAAACACTTTAGAAAACACAACAAGAAAGCTAATCACATCATTGGGGATTTTACCACCTGTAACCTACATTCTTTTATGTCAAGCTCCTGGATCTAAGGATTCCTTTATTTTTAGTCATTCTCTCAAACTGGTTTTGCAGCAATCTAAGATGACAGGTGGAAGCTCAGGGTCTAAAGAAACGAGGTGGGGGATTTTCAGGATTATATCCCACCAAGATCTGACAGGCAAGGCATCCAGTTATCAAAGGGAAAATCAGAACTACAACAAAGAAATTAACCAAAATATGGTACTTCAAGAGTTTTGGGGAAATCAGGTTTAAAGAAATGCATCTGAGAAATGGACATGCAACTAACTGCCAATTACAAAAAGTGGCCTTTGTAACTGCTCCTCTGGAATTAACCACTGCCTAAATGCATCCAGAAAATTAAATTCCTTTTCAAGAAAGTAGGGAATGTGGGATGGGGAGCCCAAGTATATGGGTAGATAATCATTTAGGGTTCAATTAAACCAGAAAGAATTCTCATTTTACTCAGAAGTCACTAAGCACTTTGTGAAACTCTGAAGACAGAAACCAAACTTCTTTACCTATTATCAGGAGAATGGGAACTTCAAAAATGTCACTTGGAGAAAGCCCAGGACCAAAAATGTCACTAACATCCAAGCGCATAGGACAGTAGCAATATTTAAAACAAAATTATTTATGGGGCATCTGGTTGGCTCAGTTGGCTTAGCGTCTGATTCTTGATACTGACTCAGGCCACAATCTCAGGGTCATGAGACTGAGCCCTGAATTGGGCTATGTGCTTGGCATAGAGTCCACTGGAGATTCTTTCCCTCTTCCTCTCCTCTCCCACCACTTTTGAGCTCACTTGTGTTCTCTAATAAATAAAATCTTTTTAAAAATAAATAAAAAGAAAATTATTTATGAATACAACACATAATTTCCTTTTAAGTAATATCCTATTGCTTTCCTTTATAGAATTACTATGATACCTATTTACATCTTCTTACAAGAGTTCTGGCTTAGTTACTAAAATATATCCTTTTTTGAGGTAATTTTATCCCAGTCCTTATTGTATACATTATCAATGTATTTTCAGTATATTGATAACAAATGTACTCCTTAATAGTTTGGCTCCTTCTAAAGGGTGATTTCCCTATTGAGGTAAGGATCAGGAATATTTACCTTTGCTAAAAGGTAGAGGTCTCAAAAGTCTAACTATAATAAGCTATTGTCTTGACTTTGAAATCACAAATTCATATTCATTCCTTCCCCTCTCCTATTCCCCCGTCTATGTCTCTCTCCACCCTCTTCCAACGATGTGAGAGAATGGTACCTTGCATTGGACTGCATCAACACTGCTTTTTAAATTAACTTCATTTAATTAATCTCATTTGAAAAAAGTAAAAATAACTAACCACACTTGAGCTTTATTCAGTCTTTGATTTCTTCCTTGGTCTCTTTACTTATTTTTTATTTTTTTAAATGGATAAATACCATAACCTCCCAAAACTAAAGCAGAAAGAAAGAGAAAATTTGAACAGACTATAGCAATGAAATGGAATCAGTAATTAATAATTCCCCTGCCCTCTTTAATATATAGTCTATTAAGTAGAACTTCCTTTGACTAAGTATGATACTCTTAAGCTTTACTAGTACATAAGTTAAAAATCTTAACCCTGACTTAACAAACAAACACATAATATTGTATTGTAGGGTTGATATAGATTTTCACAAAATGGGGGAGAAATGTTTTACTATATTTTCCTTGAAGGTAAGGGGCATAGACAATTTGGACAAAAATGGAAATTTCCATCATTTTAAGATGCTCTTAATAAAATCACACTGTTCATGTAAAACACATTTAAATATCACCACCATCATTTTAAGGTACTCTAAATAATTACATTATTTATTCTTTATTGTACGAACTTACAATTCTTACTTCCCTAATGGTTCTGTCCCAGTTTTGGTAACAGCAGGCATTGATAAATATTCTTCTTTTGATTAACTCTAAAGGATGAAATGCATATAAAATCCGTGGATATTCTCTTTCTCATGGAAATGGTTAGCTACTGTTTTATCCACCCAATATGATTTCTTTTCTATGGAATCATTGATACTTTTTGCAAGGAATTATTTTTTTCCACTCCACTATGAAAGCTCCAACTATTCATATGATTGCCACAGAGGTTTCCACTGGCTAGGTAGATGAAACACCTCCCCCAGAATGGGCCAGTCAGAGCTCTTTTCTACGATGTGTTTTTCCCCTTGCATGAGAGAAAACAGTAGGCAGTCCCTCTCAGGTGGCAGAAAATATAAGAAGTAAAACTTAGGCATTGTGGGCAACTGCTTTTCCTTCTGAAAGGAGAAAAGTAAATCTGCAGTGGTAGAGAATAAAGCCAGTGTGCAAAGAAAAGCAGAGATGAAAGACAAGAAAATCTTAGGGGTGGTCATGATCTTTGTTCAGGTTATTCCTGAGGTCTAGTTCATAGGCCCTTCCAAGGTGATCCATTAAACACTTTTTGCCCAAGCTGGTTCAAGCTAGATTTTAGTCACTTAAAATTAAGAGGTTTTTTTGTTTTTATTTAATTATTTATTTGACAGACAGAGATCACAAGTAGGCAGAGAGGCAAGCGGGGGGGCGGGGGGGGAAGCAGGCTCCCTGCTGAGCAGAAAACCGGAGGCGGGGCTCGATCCCAGGACCCTGAGATCATGACCAGAGCGAAGGCAGAGGCTTAACCCACTGAGCCACCCAGGCACCCCCAATTAAGAGTTTTAACTAATAGTGTATGGCTCAGGATCTATTATATAGCAAACTTACAATTAACTTCTAAAGTTAGACTGAAGATTGAATGCTTTCTACTAAACCTTAAAAATGGAAAACATTTAGTGAAATAAGCTCATGACAATAAACAGGCAACTTGGAGGAAAGTAATATTCTGAGTAAGACACTGAAAAAAATGTACACCACTAAAATTCAGAGAAATGGAACTTGAAATATCCATAATTGTTAATTATAATTATATATTTATACACAATATATATAACATGTGTTTGAAGTTCTCATTGTAGAGTTTCTGTCCCTTACAGCAGAACTCACTTTAACCAATACACTTTGTGCTGTCTAGGACTTGGGAAGTCTCCATGGGCCCTTCAGAGTTACCAAGGGGAAGTGAGCGCAGGTCCTCTTGCTCTTAGATGTTCAGATTAATTTGAGAACTCTATCACACACTCTCCTATTCTGGGACACTAACCAGTGCCTAATCTCTCTCTTTTCCACTTTTTTCTCACTTCCTCAATTCACAGGGTCTTCATCTCTCCTAGTAGAGGAAAAAATTATTCCCTTACAGTCATCCAAATCCACAATTTTTGCCATAAACTGCTTGCCCTAAGTTCCTTCGGGCTTTGACTTTTCTTTTTAGTGAAGTATAATTAACATGTTATATTAGTTTCAGTATACAACATATTGATTGAACAATCCTATATATAATTCAGAGCTCATCACTATAAACATATACACCATCTGTCACCACACATTTTTACAATATTATTGACTATATTCCCTATGCTGTACTTTTCATCTTTTTTTATAACTCTAAGTTTGTAACTGTTAATCCTCTTTATCAATTTCACCCATCACCCCACCCACTTCCCCTATGGCAACCACATTTGTTCTCTGTATTTAAGTCTGTTTTTTGTTTGTTTCTATGTTCATTTGTTTTGTTTTTTAGATTCCAATTATAAGTAAAATCATACAGCTTTTGTTCTTCTCTACTTGACTTATTTCTCTTAGCATAATACCCTCTAGATCCATCCATGTTGTCATAAATGACAAAATCTTAGATCTTTCTTTTTAGGGCTGCATAATAGTCCATTTTACACACACACACACACACACACACACACACACACACATTCCCCACATCTCCTTTATCCATTTATCTATTCAGTGGACCCCTAGAGGTTGCTTCCATATCTTGGCTATTATAAATAACATTTTAAAAATATTTTAATCTAATAAAATAACAAAGATTTAAAAAAATGAGTATCCAATCCAATATTGGTAAATTACAATGAAACAACATTCTCTTACATCATTTGTGGGAGTATAAATTTTTAATGGTCTGTTTTTGTAATGCATTTAGAAACTATAGATTAAGAAGCTTAACATATTCATATTCTTTGACTCAGGAATTCCACTGCTGGGATCTAAATTGAGGAAACAGATCTAACTACAGAAAACTTTTTTGTTTTCTTTGGCCTTGAAGAAAGCCAATCACCTTAGTAATTTGCAGTAGCAAAAATTTGAGCAATACAAATGTTAATTTTAATTAAAAATTATTAATTGATTTACTAAGGCAATTTAAGTTATTAAAAATAATTTTATAGTAGGTGTGCAATAATACAGAAAAATACTTAACATTATGGTGTTAGATTTATAAGTATCAGGATATCAAATTACATAACTTTTTTAAAATATAAACAATGAAAATTATTATAAATATAAGCTAGATATCATTCTGTATGTTTACATGGAATATGATTTGCATTCCAAAGACTGCTATTAGTGAAAAGTCGATTTCTATGAAAGTGCTAACACCTTAAATAAAGGGACAGGAGCCACTGTTCTCCAAATAGAGGAATACATAGCTACCTTATATAAGGAGCTGGCTACTCAGATGACCTTGCTTCTATATTTTAAATCTTGGTGGTTCTGACATATATAATAATTTCTTTTTTTTTCTTTTTTTTAGATTTTATTTATTTATTTGACAGAGATCACAGGTAGACAGAGAACCAGGCAGAGAGAGAGGAGGAAGCAGGCCCCACTGCTGAGCAGAGAGCCCGATACAGGGCTCGATCCCAGGATCCCGGGATCGTGACCGGAGGTGAAGGCAGAAGCTTCAACCCACTGAGCCACCCAGGTGCCCCATAATAATTTCTTAAAACTCAATTTTAGTGTAGTCTTTCATACTATTCCGGAGCTCCTCAGTGACATTTAGGTTTATGTCCTTTTAGCTAAAATACATGTATTTATTCTTTTCACCCTATAATAGTAAAATAGCTATATATAAGATTTTTTAAAATCTTTTATTAAAATTCTTATAAAAAATAACTTTTGGTTGTGAAATTCAGCTTCTAAATCTTTTTCTCATTAAAATATACCTTTTAAACTGTGATTTTTTTTATGCTTTTAGGGTAATAAATTGAACACATTTTAAAAAAAGAGATTTGACTCCAAAAGCCAGTATCAGTTACCTCGGGAAGTGACATTAAGGGCAATCTTTTTCATCTACTTTCTACTTTCCAAATATTCTATCATGTGCACAGTAAAAACAAGATACATAATTTAAAAATAGCAAATAATTTATAATGTTTAAAGCAATAAAAATGAGTGCATTTGAAAGATAGTATGATAGCCCATTTCCTAATGTATAATTAGATTACTTTAGTTGTTTTAAACATTAGTCTAGACATCTGTTCTTCTTTGAAAAGGTTCAAGAGTTATATGTGAGCTTCTAGAAATAATGCATAGAACTGTAAGATATTCAAAGAATCATTAAAATATGAGGCTTCCTTTCTTCCCATTTTTAGGTTTGAAGCAATAATAAATCTGCATCAATCAAGGAAAAGAGAATATGTAACAGCTTCAGGTCACTATTTTTAATCTTCTGATAAAACTGTAATTACATTAAGAAGGAAAAACAAAAATAGAAATCATTTACTCAAAAATGTGTATGACATGCCCACTATGTACGAGATAGCACACAGGCATCGCTGAAGATTGGGAAATAAAGGCATGGCACCAGTCTTCTAGTGATTCAGGGTTAGTTGTGGGAGAGGATAAACATGAAGAGTTACATTACAGCAGGATAAAGATGGTAAAGGAGGAAGGCAGATGAAAGGAGTCAGAGAGGCAAGGAACCAGCTGCTCTTTGTGTGTCCTTGAAAGTATGAAGAACTTTCTGATGAGAGAATTCTCCGACTGCACCACAAATGCTACTGAAAACAGGCAAGGAAAATGGGGAGAAGATAAGAGGAAAGAGGTTGCCTGGGCATAATGGAAGGAAGAAAACAAAATTTGTTAGAAAGACTTTTATTTTCTTCTCCAAATATTAAAAAAAAAAAAAAAAGGAAAAAGCTGTGAGTAATTATGGTTACTTCCAATTGAAAGATCATTCCATGATCTTCATTAATACAGTAGTGACATTTAAAAATGCCCAAAGAATCTTTTTGACAAGATATTACATGCACTTCATTTTACTATTCGAAGAGTTAGATAAGGAAAAGAAATGCAGTAGTATTTGTTCAAAATTCAACTTATTGCCTGCCACACTCGAAGGAAATAAAATTATGAAGTATTCTTCAACCACAAATTTTTAAATGACTTAAGAATATAATAGCCAAATATTCTTATAGTTAACAAACCTACTTTATTTTTGGCCAGTTTTTCTGTTATCAGTGTTTCACTAAATATTTTCTAATTCAAATCCTGTAGCCTTAACACTGAAAGTTTTCTCATTACAATGCCATTAAGAAATGTAATATGACTTTTGTAGATCATCAAATAATGGCATCGTGGTCTCCAACTAACTTAAAGCAGATGTTTATTAGGGTGACAAAAAACACCTCAATTATAGGGTTGGATAAGAATTGTTATACAATTTCTTTATAGAGGGTTCAATGATAAATAGAACCCAGAGTTGAGCTGGTATGAAGACTTGCCTGGGTTCTGCTGTATGCAGTCTCCGAACCTGCTTTATTTGGCTCGGTTTCTCATGAGCACCACCATTTCAAATTTCAGAGATTTTACAAGAAGATCCAGATTCCCCACTTTCCTTTAAAAATCAAGTAATTCAGGGGCACCTGTGTGGCTCAGTTGTTAAGCATCTGCCTTCCCTTCAGGTCTATGATCCCAGGGTCCTGGTCTGGAGCCCTGCTTTGAGCCCTGCATCCAGCTCCTTGCTCAGCAGAAAGCCTGCTTCTTCCTCTCCCACTCCCTCTGGTTGTATTCCCTCTCTCGCTGTCTCCCTGTCAAATACATATATACATATATATATATACATACATACGTACATACATACACAAATCAAGAAACAATGGGTCAACATTCTCCCCAAAAAACAATCTCCTGGACCAGCTGCCTCCTTAACGAACATACATTTTCTGGTTTACTATATAATTCATCCCCAGCCTGTTTCACTCCCTTACTTGAGATACCTGCATTTAAGCTTGCCATTCTAAATTCTAATTCCAAAATTTCACTAGCAAGATTTTAGATGTTTTTATAATTATTGTAAAGTCCATCTGAATGAGCCTTTGGCTATCTCAAATATTTTTTCTCTGAAAATTACATAAGGTGGTTGCCTAACATTCACTTGAGGAATTCTTTAGATTAAATGAACTACATTTTTATTTTGCATAATGAAAAATATGTATTATACACAGAGAGATAAACAGAGAGAAAAGAAATAGAACCACAGAGAAAAATCAGAATTTATACTGACAGTTACCAAGATACTAAAACTTTTAAAATTATTTTAATTTAAATTCAATTAATTAACATATAATGTACTATTAGTTTCAGAGGTAGAAATCAGTGATTCATCAGTCTCATATAATACCAGTGCTGATTACATCATGTGCCTTCCTCAATGTCCATCACCCAGCTATCCCATCCCTCCACCATCCTCCCCTCCCCTTAACAACCCTGTTTCTTAACAAACCATGAGTCTCTTATGATTTGTCTCCCTTTGATTTCATCTTGTTTTATTCTTCCCTCCCTTCTCTTATGATCCTCTGTTTCTTAAATTCCACATATCAGTAAAATCATATGACAATTGTTTTTCTCTGATTGACTTATTTTGCTTAGCTTATGATACCCTCTAGTTCCATCCACATTGTTGCAAATGGTAAGATTTCATTTTTTGATGGCTGAGTAGTATTCCTGTGTGTGTGTGTGTGTGTGTGTGTGTGTGTTGTATCCATTGTCTGTGGATGGACATCTCAGATCTTTCTATAGTTTGGCTACATGGACATTGCTGCTAAAAACTTTGGGGAGCAAATGTCCCTTCGGATCACTACATTTGTATTTTTGGGATAAATACCCAGTAGTGCAATTGCAAGGCCATAGGGTAGCTCTATTTTCAACTTTTTATAGAACCTCCATACTGGTTTCCAGAGTGCCTGCCCCAGACTGCATTCCCACCAACAGTGTAAGAGGGTTCCTCTTTCTCTGCATCCTTGTCAACATCTGTCATTTCCTGACTTGTTACTTTTAGCCATTCCAACCAGTGAGAGAGGGATCTCATTGTGGTTTTGATTTGTATTTCCCTGATGCTGAGTGATGCTGAACATTTTTTTCATGTGTCTGTTAGCCTTTCGTATGTCTTCTTTGGAGAAACGTCTATTCCTGTCTTCTGTCCATTTCTTGATTGGATTTTTTGTTTTTGGGGGTGTTGAGTTTGATAAGTTCTTTACAGATTTTGGATATAAGCCCTTTATCTGATAAGACATTTGCAAATATCTTTTCCCATTCTGTCAGTTGTCTTTTGGTTTTGTCTACTGTTTCCTTTGTTGTGCAGAAGGTTTTTATCTTGATGAAGTCACAATAGTCCATTTTTGCCTTTGTTTCCCTTGCTTTTGGAGAGGTAAATTGCCAGAAGCTACCATGGCCGAGGTCACAGAAGTTGCTGCCTGTGTTCTCCTCTAGGATTCTGATGGATTCCTGTCTCACATTTAGGTCTTTCATTTATTTTGAGTCCAAGTTTTTATATCGCATAAGGAAATGGTCCTGTCTCATTCTGCATATGGCTGTCCAATTTTCCCAACACCATTTGCTGAAAAGACTTATTTCCACTGGATATGCTTTCCTGCTTTATTGAAGATTAGTTGACCACAGAGTTGAGGCTCCATTTCTGGGTTCTCTATTCTGTTCCCTTGATCTGTGTGTGTGTTTTTGTGCCAGAACCATAGCATCTTAATGATTATAGCTTTGTAATATAGCTTTAAGTCTGGCATCGTGAGGCCTCCAGCTTTGGTTTTCTTTTTCAACGTTCCTTCAACTATTGGGGTCTTTTCTGGTTCCATAAAAATTTTAGGATTATTTGTTCCAGCTCTGTGAAAAAAGCTGAGTGGTATTTTGACAGGGATTGCATTGAATGTATAGATTGCTCTACGTATCATAGACATTTTAACAATATTTGTTCTCCCAATCCATGAGCATGAAACATTTTTCCATTTCTTTGTGTCCTCCTCAATTTCTTTCATGAGTGTTCTATAGTTTTTCAAGTACAGATATTTTGCCTCTTTGGTTAGGTTTATTCCTAGGTATCTTATGGTTTTTGGTGTAATTGTAAATGGGATCGGCTCCTTAATTTCTCTTTCTTCTGTCTCATGGTTAGTGTATAGAAATGTAACTGACTTTATGCATTTTATATTCTGCCATGTTGCTGAATTCCTGCATGAGTTTTAGCAATTCTGGCGTTGGAGTTTTGGGTATTCCACAGAGTATCATGTCATCTGTGAAGAGTAAGAGTTTGACTTCTTCTTTGCCAATTCAGACACCTTTTATTTCATTTTGTTGTCTGACTGCAGAGGCTATAACCTCTACTAGTATGTTAAACGAAGATACTAAAGACGAAGATACTAAATCTTGAGGGCAAGATTATGACTGTTTGCTCCAAAGTTGCAGTGGATCCTTAGTTGAAAAATTAGCTGATGTCTACCCTACAGACAGCAAATTCTCTCTCATATGGCTGGCAAGAATAGCCCATACCATCTCCCTTCCCATTAAACAACAAAAACAGTAACAATAGCAGCAACAAATGACCCAGCACCAACCACAAAAGGCCCAACGCAAGACACATTACAGGTATTTTCTCATTTAAACCTTTTGGGGAATCCTAGCTCCAGCTTTTCAATTTTATTTTGGTTTGAATCAAGGGAATTTTACCTGATTTTTAGCAGTTTCTTTGTTACAACAAATATTTTATTAACCCTTATTTTAGTGTTGTCAAAGTTCTACAGTAAGCCCTTAGCACACTCCAAAAATAGTTTCATAGTAAACTAAAATTAGAAATAACAGATTTTTTTGTACTGTAAGACTTCTTAGGGATTTTACTATGCCAATATGTAAAGTGAATCACCAAGAGAAGATGGATATGGAGTATGTTCCAAACTTAAGATTTGGCCATATGATACTTTTTCGATGGCACTTCTTAGGAATCCCTTGGAACACACTTTGAGGAGCAATGTTGTATTTTTAGTATCAATTTTATAATCACTCTATATGATTAATTTTACTGAAAATGATGTTCATTTAAAAAGGGTATCAGAAAGTATTAGCAAAAGGCAGAAAGTTGAGCAAATAGCACTCACAACAAGAATAGAGGTCCTTCTTTTTCTAGTGAGCATTGCAGAAGCTCTCTCTGGCCAAATGAGCTCTTCTCTTTATGGGGACTCCTACCCAGGATGGAGTCTGGTCCATCAAAAACCTCCTTCTCATACACACATTTTAGGGGTTGTCTCAAGCTCTGCCCTACCAACTTGCTTGATCATCAGGCTGGTTTCCAGGTCCTGACCCTTTACTTCTGCCTATCTAAGTTCATCCTTGGCCCATTGCTCTCAACTTGGAAGACTCCTTGGACAGGTCAATGTACTCCAAACTTGGCATGTTACCCACCCCCAACCAATTTTCTACTCCAGACCCAGAAAGTTTCTTTGACTATGGGAGAAGATTGATAGTACCATACCTAAAGATGCTATTCCTATCATTTTGGTGAAGTTGAATATTAATATTTCTCTTGTTAACGATCCGTAAAGCCAATACAAAAGACACATGAAAGGAGACAATGAGAACAGAGTTATCTTATACTCACAACTTGTCAAAACGTCAAACAAATCACAGGGTCTGACCTATCTGATCTTCAGATATGTGCCAAATAGCCTACACCATGGACTTTAAGAGCCATGATAAAAATTAGAACTAGGAAAGGTCTTTCCAATGCCATTCCTCCACCAGGGTCTTAAAGACAGAAACTACATTATTTCTTTTAGATTTCTACACTCTCCAGAAAATAAAACCTAATACCTCCCAGGACAGCAAAGGCATAATTGGAATTCCAGAGGCCTTCAATAGCAGAGATTCTCCTATGGATCCTGACCTGACAAGGCTCCAGTATCCTACAAAGGGCTCTACTGAGAAACAGAAACCAGCCAAGAAGGATCTCTTGCGAGTTCTGGATGGCTCCCTCACTGCAAACAGGAAGCTATCATTAGTAGGCCTAAGTTGGCTTCAATCAAGCCAACTAACAAACTGGGCTATATCTTAGAAATAATTCTCTCCACTCAGGGTTTCATCTGTGTCATGCATTTACTCATTCATCAAAGAACTTCAGTTATGTAGAAGACTGGTTGGTTGATCTAAAGTTTAAGTACTGTAACAGCAGGCACGTACATAATTTTATGTGAGCTCAGGAGGTCAGTCAAGGAAGCTGAATGGTAAAGGATGAGTTAGGTCAGTGTGAAGCAGTGGAAGGCAAAACAAGCAAGGAATTCTGGAAGGGCATTAGCCAAAGCACAGAAGTTTTAGAGAAGATGTTATAATCTGGTTAATTCTTAGTGGTTCATGTGGAGTGACAAGAATTGATGGCAAACTGAAGATCATGTGAACCACATTATGAAATTTGCACTTTTCCCTCAGGGCTATAGGGCTCCTAGAAGATTTGAAGCAGGAGTCAGATAAGCATTTTAAAAAGATGGCTCCGGAAATTACCTATGAAATTGCCACCCAGGGACGCCTGGGTGGCTCAGTTGGTTAAGCAGCTGCCTCGACTCAGGTCATGATCCCAGCATCCTAGGATCAAGTCCCACATCAGGCTCTTTGCTCCGTAGGGAGCCTGCTTCTCCCTCTGCCTCTGCCTGCCATTCTGTCTGCCTGTGCTCGCTCTCTCCCCCTCTCCCTCTCTCTCTGACAAATAAATAAAATCTTTAAAAAACAAAACAAAACAAAGAAATTGCCGCCCAGACATAGAAATATTTATGTCATTGAACCTCCCTCTCCTCTCCAGTCTGTCCTCTCCAGAATCTTTTTTCTCCTATAAAACTCAATTTATACATGTTCCTATTGATTGATAATATCAGTCACACTTATTTTACCATGATCACAGCTACCGCCATATGATTTCCCCACTTAGATACTCAACTTGACCTCCAACCCTCATGCCTTTTCTCTTCTCCTCTTTCCCCTTCTCATCAGGACCAATTCTGACTTCAGACATAAATTCAACAACCCTGTCCACTTCTCCACACCCAGTCATTCTTGTGCTGATTCCTTTGTCCTCCTTTAATCAACAGGCCTTTATCTGCTTTGTTGTAATCTTGTCTTCTGTTGGATCAAAGACCAGATCCTTAATATTCTCTTTCCAGGCCAAGACCACAATCTCGCAATTCAGCTTTCTCTAATTATCAGTGATTGAGTGATTTAGACTTTTCAGATTTATAAACATGAATCCTGCTATCTGTTGGGGCAAGTCATTCGTACTTTGGCTTTAACTTCTCTTCTTAACTACTTACCAGATACATCAACCTTAGAAACTCAAGGAGGGTGTGTATGGGAGGGTTGTGTGGGCAGTGGTAGTAGAAGACTATACCTTCACAGTGTGTAAAGCTGAGGCTGTTTTCCTCAGCACCTGATATAGCCAAAATGGGTTAAGTGTAATTCCAGGTCCCAGCCCCTTCTAGTACCAGTCCTCTTAAGAAACTGAGCCAAGCTCAGCTGAGCTCAGGAAGGTGACAAATACCACTTACTCTAACCATTCTCTGAGATGACAATCTGGCCCCTCAGGTGACCTTCACTAACACCTAATCTAATGTGGCATGCCATAAAACAATCACCTTGTGCTTCTCCATTACTAGCCCTTTAAGCCTTTCCTTCCCTCATTTAGATTAAAAAGATTCATGATCCCTTCATTCTTCTACTCTGTCTATAAGCTAGACAGTACTAGGCCTATCCTGTAGTACTAATAATTTCTTAAGTATGGAATCCTGTAACCTCAAAAGGCAAATATGTATACTTTTTTCTTACCCTTAAGTAATCTTGGATTGCACTTCTCCAAATTAAAATTCTTCTGGAGTGTAATAATGTAAACAAACAGAAAAATGCTTACTGGCTTCCAATACTATAGTCCTCTGCTAAAAAGAAGCATGGTTTTTAGAAAATAACTGCCTATACCAAGTTGCTGCCTATTCTCTTCCATTCTTCTGTCAAAGTAATGCTGGCAGGTGTTACTTTGGGGTAGTCTCAAAATACTGACAGTTGACAGCACAGAGAGGCCTCAGAGTTACCTGGTAAATATAATGCTAAATTGCAATTTTATTTCAAATACACTAACAGGGAGTTTCTGATAGTTGGGGAAAAAAGGCTGGGCTGAAGTTTGTCTGCATTATTTATGATGGAAATATTAATATAATGCCTTCCTTTAAAACTTCAGTATAGAAAAACCTAAATATGAACTGCTTAAATTTAGAAATAAATAAAAATTGTAATATTAGGCTTGGGGGATTACTAACACTAATCCATGAAGTATTAAATCACACAATACTTTGTTGTCTGGTTTTATTAGTTATATGTACTTGCATGAATTAAAATTGAACACTTACAAAATAGTCTACCATTTAGATACCTACTAATTTGGATTGCTCTGGGCAAACAACTGAATGCGAGGTCACACATTATATATTGGGCCGATTTCGTTATAATTTCTCAGATTTCACCTCTCTTCATTGTGTCCTTTAAGTAAACATCACAATATTCCTAGGAGGTAGATCCCTTATCAGCCCCACTTGTTCAATAAGGAAATAGAGAGGCAGAGACATAAGAAAGCTACAATAGGGCACACAAGTGACTAAGCTGGGATTTGAACCCATGCAGCCTGACTCTTATCCTGCTACTAATATATAGAAGATGATATTTTGCTCTGATTTTGTACATTTGATTGTTGCTTTGCATATTATTTTAGAAGGTGGGTTTTTATTGCATATTGTACTTTGAATTCTGCTTCAATTAAATTGATACTTAATAGCAATAGACAGGAATTGAAGAGTGGGAAATGGCATTACCAAAAAAGGAAAGAGAGCAATGGCTAAGAACCACAAATGTTATGCATATGAAGAAAAGTGAACCATCAAGCTAAATTTACACATATTTCCAAATATACGTCTAAACCCAGGGGTTGACAGAGGGAAAGAGTTCAATGGTAATTCTCACAGTCATTTGTTTTCATGGGCAAAAAAATGTTTTCAGAATCAACCCCAGTTAGTCTCTGTCCTTCAGCAGGGTAAGAATTTGGCATGCTACTCCTTTCTTCCTGAGAGAGAAATCTAAATGCTTGCCAAAGCACTTAATATTCTAGCTTCCACAGCAAATCGCTTTCATCTCCTTCTAGCCGCCTCCCAACTGACTTCAGACATGGGTAAAAGAAAAGCACTGGAGGAAAGAGGCACAGGGGTGGTTGTTGTTCCTATTTTTTTTCCACTGCGACAAACAAAACATGCTTATAATTATGTGAAACATACATTTTTCTTTTTAGTATAATTCTTATCAAACCTAGAAAGCTCTCTAATTGTAGTCTTCCTTCCCATAAGAGCATAAAATAGCAGGCCAATATAACAGTGTAAATGAGGTACTAAATTACTGGCTTCTAATTTGCTGGCAATTTTTAGTTCTATCTTAATAGGCAACTTTTCTTCCCTTTAAAAGAGGATAGGAAATGAAGAAAATTTAACCTATTTTTGTAGATATAAAGATATAAGTGAATAAAATACCTAGCCAAAGAAAATAAGGTTAAAAAGAAGTCTATGATTTAGCATTTACAAGAAAATAAAACTTTCCTTTTTAGAAGATAGGAGCTATATAAAACAGGTTATACTAAAGTTAATTTTTCAAAGGCATAAACATACTATGTTTTCAGCTCATACTCTAATTAGTTTTACATTAAGTTAAGCAGAGAAAAAAAAGACAGGCTTGTGTTTGGATTGCTATTCTGGTAAGAGAAAACTAACTACACTGGACAAAGTCTGACACAGAAGAACAATGGTGATAAATATTCCAAGAAAATGCCACTTTTAACAGACACAATTTACAAAATAAAGCCAGGCTAAAACCAAAAGATTAGAGAAAGAGAAAAAAAATTAAGCAAAAGAAAAACCGCAGAGCAACAGAGAATGTATAATTAGTTATCTCTTTGCTTGGATTAGCAGCTGCCCAAATTTACAGAACATTCTTACTAAACATTTTCTCTTCTTTTTTCTTTAAAGATTTTTATTTATTTATTTGACAGAGAGCGCCCAAGAGAGGGAGCATTCACAAGCAGGGGGAGCAGGAGAAGGAAAAGCAGGCTCCTTGCTGAGCAAGGAGCTAGATGCTGTGGGGAGGGGGTTTCTTGGGGCTCTGGGATCATGACCTGAGCAGAAGGCAGACACTTAACCAACTGAGTTACCCAGGTGCCTCTGATTAGGCATTTTCAGTCTTCTAATTTTTGTTTCTCTCTCCACTCCTCTCCAAAATCTTCTGGCTTAATATTAGAAGGCCATTTACTTCATGTCACAAAATTATTTATTTTGCAAAAACAAAGTTATTAACAAAAGGGTAAGGCAAAGTTAAATTACAGAGCTATGAACGGCTCAGTGAGAGTGTTGTAGATTTGGCCTTAGCTCTTTTACTTGGCAATACTGTACTTCCAGTCTAAGCTTGAGTCTGAGCTATCCTGCTGTTTAGATTGGTCATAAATACTACTGTGTTTCCCAACTGTACATTTGCTTTTTAACAGAAGTGTTGACCAACTGCTTTGTTTTAAATTTTTTTCCTTCCCTATCCTAACCCTAACTCTCCTACCTTCTTTGATCATCTCTTACACAGTCACATTAAACTAGTTTCATTAGACATAGTGAAGAGGTATGTGACCTGAGACCATATTTTTGACAGAATTACATTGAAAAACAAAGACATTCTTTGAATTCCCTGGTTATAGCATTATGTTTATTATCACAATTTTATTTGCATGTTAATGATGGAATTTGGAATAAACTACTCTCTGGAGAGTGTCAAAATAACAACAGAATGATGTGCAACACATACAAATGAATATTCAAATGTCTTTCTCAAGGTATACCATCTGGAAAAAAATAGAAAATGATGAGTCATTCATGAATGAATGAATGAGTAAACCTAAATGTTTGTTTATAGAATTTTCTCAAATGGTAGGGAGAGGGCAGAAGGATTATTCTGATCCCAGTAACTTAACACAATAATTATGACCCATTTTTAATTTTTTAAATTTCTAATAGATAAAAATAATTCTAAATTAGATCAATAATAGGATTAGAGGCACCTGGGTGGCTCAGTCAGTTAAGCGTCTGCCTTCGGCTCAGGTCATGATCTCAGAGTCCTGGGATGGAGCCAGGTATCACGCTCCCTGCTCAGCCGGGAGCCAGCTCCTCCCTCTCCCTCTGCCCCTCTCATAGCTCCTGCTCTCTGGCTCTATCAAATAAATAAATAAATAAAATCTTTAAAAATAATAATAATAATGGAATTAAGACTCATATAGTTAAAGGAGTTGCTGTTTGATTGCTCTTCCCTGAGCAATTACCAGGGGCTTTCACTAATATACCAATAAAGCAGAATGTATAAATTAATCATTCAAATATTTTTCAGCAGAGAATTCAGAATCAAAACTACCATTCTTATGGGCATATAGAATTTCAAAAAAATCTATAAGATTTATAAATGCATTTCTAAGTATGAAGTCTTGTTTCCTGAAAAAAAACCTATTATTTTATTATTTTAAAAACCTATTATTTGCGCCTGGGTGGCTCAGTGGGTTAAAGCCTCTGCCTTTGGCTCAGGTCATGATCCCAGGGTCCTGGGATCGAGCCCCGCATCGGGCTCTCTGCTCAGCAGGGAGCCTGCTTCCCTCTCTCTCTCTCTGTGCCTGCCTCTCTGCCTACTTGTGATCTCTGTCTGTCAAATAAATAAATAAAAATCTTTAAAATTTAAAAAAAAAAAAAAACCTATTATTTATTTCCTGAAAAAAAACTTCACAAAAAATTTGTGAAGAAAAATATTCTCTGTGAAAATAAATTTGATTTTCTTCATCCTTATCTCATATGCAGTATGAGTCTCTTTAACACAAAGGATCCTGAAGGGGGAAAAAAAAAAGCCCTAAAAAGATTTGCTCAGCTCATCTATATAATCATTAACACAAAAAATGTATAATTATTGCAAAGTAAACATTTTTCTCTTCTTCTGAGCCTTGATTAAGAGAGAGGTATTAAAAGGTATTAAAAGCTAATACCTTTAAATATGCATTTTCCTTCTCCCCAGCATCCTTGCCATACCCCACCCCTAACATGGGTAAGGAAATTTTTGTAAATCATTTTACACTTTCCCTCTCTCTGTTTTTCTGCTTGCCTTTCCAAGCTCAGGCACAGTTGCACACGATGCCTGCTGTCTGGCAGCAGATGAGAAACGCCCCTCCTCTTTTGAGGGCAGACAATGACAAAACCCAGGAGTAATCATATACGGGCAACAAAACTCAATATAAAAATTCATGTCCATTAAAAGAAAAAATAGAATATAAATTCTAGGAAATTATTATGATTCAATATTTTAAATTACATTTGAATGATATACTTTCCAACGTGTCATTGACATTCATCTGAAACCATGCAGAAGCAAAGAAAGACAATCTTTCACAGCTCTCTAAGCATTTATCTGGGTACAAATATTAGAGGATTCAGCTTGAGTGAGGTTGCCTGCTGAGAACAGAAACTGAAAGGCCAGGAGGCATATTAAAAGCCAATGTAAATGATGCAATTCATGGCAGAGAGCCATCTATAGGCCTACATGCATTTACTGTTAATAGGAAACAGAAGTGGCAGCAAGAGATATACTGTTCCATATCAATCCTTTCTTGGCATGGATATCATTTGTAATACAGAACAATAGATTAGCTTGAGTGCATTTCAGGAGATGTGTAAACATTCTTAGTTTATGTAGAGTGGTAAAATCAAAATGAAATGTAATATGGAAATCTCAGCTTCACGATTCATTTCATACATTCCAATCACTCAGCAAATTAACAAACACCTATTGTCATGCACCCACCATTGTGCTAGGTCCTATGGGTATTACAAAGGAAAATAAAGACAGTTACTGTTCTCAAGGATTCTGACATGCAAAAAAGGCAAGACTTAGAACAAGCACCAAATAAATAAATAAATATGAAAGAAGACATATTCAACTGCCAAACAGTTTGTTTAAAAATATAAGTGCTATAAGATCATTATGGGCTAGAGTCACTGTAGGTTAACACCATAAAAAAGAAGGATTTGAAGAATCAAAATAATCTAACCACAAAAAAGGAAATGAAATGGGTAGTTTATTTTGGCTAGGGAAAAAAACATGTGCACCTATACTGAAATGGGAATGGCCTCAGATAGTTTTATAACTAACTCAAATCTATATCAAAATTACAGATTTTTTACATATGTAAATGAGTTATTTTCTTAAAATTAGTCATAAGTCCTAGCACAGTTCTGGTTTAAGCTTATTATTCAAGAAGACTTATTGAGGGTAAGAAAACCTGAACTGGAACTAATAAACTGCTGGAGGCTCGCTGTGGTTAACTCTCAGAGTTAAAAACTGCAGGGGGACACAGTCATAGCGCAGGAAACTGACCAGGCGCTCATAGCAAATATCAAAGAAAAATCCCCTTGTGATTCCAGCAGGGGGAGGGCTAAAGGAGTCCACCAGATCAATCTGTTATCTTAACAAGGCCTGCTCTCAGGGGAAACTAGTTAACCAGAGCCTAACCTGCATAAGTATTATTAGATCCTAACTGACCTGGCAAAGGGAAATATCCAGCTCCAATCTAGTCTAGCCATCCTGTCTTACCTAAGGGCTGGGGGCAGGGGAGGGAGGAATGGGCAGGGGCAGAACTGAGAACCTTGTGATGTTCACAGTCCAGAGGCTCACTACAAGACTGAGACTTAATCACGGGACTGTAGATTGCTTCCCCTCCCCCATACCTCATTACTATACCATATTACTAAAGGCTGCTGACAGCAGCTCCTTTTACACAGTAGATCATGTCTGGCTATCGGAAAAAATTACAAGGCACACCAAAAGGCAAAGCACACAGTCTGAAGGGACAGAACTAGATATGCCACAGATGTTGAAATGATCAAACTGTGAATTTAAAACAACTATGATTGGGGTGCCTGGGTGGCTGGGTTGGTTAAGCATCTGACTCTTGATTTTGTCTCAGGTCATGATCTCAGGGTCATGAGACTAGGCACTGTGTCAGGCTCTGCACTGGGCATGAAGCCCGCTTAAAATTCTCTCTCCCTTACCCCCGCCCAAAAATTATAATAATAAAATAAAACTATGATTAAAATGCTAAGGGCATTAATGGATAAAGTAGAGAGCATGCAAGAACAGATGGGTAGTGTGGGGAAAAGATGGAAATCCTAAGAAAGAATCCTAAAGAAAGAATCCAAAAGAAATGCCAGAGATCAGAAATACTGTAACAAAATAAGGAATGCCTTTAATGGTCATGGTAGACAGCATGGCTGAGAAAGAATCTCTGAGCTAGAGGATATATCAGTAGAATCTTTGAAATCTAAAAAAATCAAAGAGAACAAAGACTTAAAAAAATATATATACAAGTATTATGGGACAACCATAAAAGGTGTAACACATGCGCACTGGGAATACCAGAAGAAGAGAGAAGGAACAGAAGAAATAATTGGAAACAATAATGACTGGGCATCTCCCAAATTAATGTCAGGCATCGAAGCACAGACCCAGGAAACTCAGAAA
This sequence comes from Neogale vison, assembly GCF_020171115.1. NCBI lineage: Eukaryota > Metazoa > Chordata > Mammalia > Carnivora > Mustelidae > Neogale > Neogale vison. Next base: position 82,175,734 of record NC_058096.1, on the reverse strand, counting down.
ACACCAATCAGGATAAATGCCCCAAAAAACCATACATAGGCATATTATCTCCAAATTACAGAAAATCAAAGATGAAGAAAAAATTCAGAGTGCAAAATACCTTATCTATACAAGAAAAAAGATAAGAATCCTTCTGACTTTTCCTCAAAAACCAAGCAAAAAAGAAGAGAGTAGAGTGATATATTCAAAGTGTTGAGGGGAGAAGAAAAACCACCAACCTAGAATTCTGTATGTTGCAAAATTATCTTTCAGAAGTGAAGGAGAAATAAAGACTTCCTCAGACAAACAAAAACTGAGGGAATTTGCTGCCAGTATTTCTGCCTTATAAGAAATATTAAAGAAGCTCTTTAGAGATAAGGAAAACAAGTCAAAAACAAAAATATATTTAAAGAAAGGAAGAGCATCAAAGAAGAAATAAGTGAAAATAAAAAAATTACTTTTATTCTTAATCGATAATAGTAACAATATACTTATGTGTTCTTATGTCTATATTTTATGTATATATGTGTATGCTTTTATATAAGTGAAATGAATGACAGCAATGATACAAGGAACAAGAGGAAGGAACTGGAATTATTTTGGTTATTATAAGGTACATCAATACTACCTGTAATGTGTCTAGTGTTATATGAAAGTGAACTTGGATTAGTTGTAAATTTCTATTATAAACTCCAGGGCAAGCACTAAAAAAGTAAAAAAGAAGTATAACTAACATGGTAATAAAGGACTGAAAGCATAATCATATAAAATGCCCAACCACAGAAGACAGAAAAAGAGAAAACAAAAATCAGAACAAAAAACAATGGCAATAAATAGAAAACAGTAAGAAATATAGTAGATATTAATCCAACTATACCAATAACCATTTTAAATGCCAAAGGTCTAAGTGCACCAAATGAAAGCCAGAGATTACCAGAATGAATCAAAAGCACAAACCAACTATATACTGCCTGCAAGAAATCCACTTTAAATATATATTTTATATATATTTATATATTTTAAATATATATAAATATATTTTATATATTTATATATTTTTATATATATTTATATATTTTAAATATATATATAAATATATTTTATATATTTAATATATCTATTAAGTATAAAGAAACATATAGACCAAAAGTAAATAGATAAAGGAAAATCAATCATTTTGATTAGCTAATACTATTCAAAGGAAAGCAGGAGTAACCATATTAATTTCAGACAGAACACACTTCAAAGCAAGAAAAGTTACCAGGAATAAGGAAGGGAAGTATAATGATAAAGAAGTTAATTCTCCAAAAAGACATAAGAAATCTTAACATGTACGCACCTAACAACAGAGTATCAAACAAGCTATGACAAAAACTGATAGAACTGCCGAAAGAAATACATATATTCACTACTATAGCTGAAAACTTCAACGCCCTTCTAAGAAATGGATAGGAGCTCCTGGGTATCTCAGTCGGTTAAACGTCTGGTTTTAACTCAGGTCATGATCCTGGGGTCCTGGGATCGAGCCCCATGTCAGGCTCCCTGCTTGGCAAGGAGTTTATTTGTCCCTCTCCCTGTGCCCCCTCCCCCAACTAGTGCTTGCTCACTCTCTTTTTCTCTCTTGAATAAATAATTTTGTAAAAAAATCTTTATAAGAAATAGATCCAATAGGAAGAAAATCAGAAAGGACATAGCTGAACTCCACAATACCAGTACAACTGATATCTCTAGACTACACCCAACAAGAGCAGAATATAGATCCTTCTAAAGCTCACATGGAACATTCACCAAGAAAAACAATCTCCAGGGTCATAAAACACATCTTAACAAATTTAAGAGACTAGAAATCATATAGCATCTGCTCTCTTCAGACCACAGTGGAATTAAACTTAGAAATCAGTAACAGAAAGATATCTGGAAAATCCCCCAAAGTGTGGAGAATAAATCATTCTAAAAATATATGAGTAAGAGAAGAAATTTCAAAAGAAATTGAAAAATATTTTGAACTAAATGAAACCATATCTTATCAAAATTTGTAGGATGTGGAAAAAAAAAAAGACCAGTGTTTAGAAAAGAAATTGTAAGTATCAAAAGCACATATTAGAAAAGAATCAAGATTTAAAAAAATCAATAATCTAAGCTTCTAACTTAGAAAACTATAAAAAGAAGAGCAAATTAAATCCAAAGTAAGCAGAATAAAATAACTAATAAGAATTAGAGCAGAGGTGTGCCTGTGTGGCTCAGTCAATTAAATGTCTGCTTTTGGCTCAGCTCATGATCTCAGGGACCCAGGATCAAGCCCTACATCAGGCTCCCTGCTTGCAGGAAACCTGCTTCTCACTCTTTTCCCACACTCACTCACTTTCTCTCACCATCTCTCTCTTTCTCTCTCTCAAATAAAATCTTTTTAAAAATTAGTTAAAAGGGGCACTTGGGTGGCTCAGTCGTTAAGGGCCTGTGTTTAGGTCTTCAGGTTGGGCCTTGATCCCAGGGTGCTGGAATTGAGACCTGCATCTGGCTCCCTGCTCCACGGGAAGCCTGCTTCTCCCTCTTCCTCTCCCCTTGTTTGTGTTCCTTCTCTCACTGTGTCTCTCTCTGTCAAATAAATAAACAAAATCTTTTTTTTTTTAAAAAGACAGCATCAATAATTAATAACATCCCAAAAAGAAAGCAAAGCCCGTATGAGTTCACTGGTGAATTCTAACATTTAAGGATAAATTCTCTACAGTCTTTTTCTCTACAATTTCTTTCAGAGAGGAGAAGCAGAGGGAATACTTCCTAATTCATTTGATGAGGGAGGCATTACCCTAATTATAAAACCAGACAAAGCCATTACAAGAAAACTCAGATTATTATCTTTCACGAACACAGATGCAAAAATTCTTAACAAAATATTTATTACCATGACCAAGTGGGATGTACCCCATGTATTCCAGTCTGGTGCAACATTCAAAATTGAACTAATATAATCCATCACATTGACAGTATCAGAAAGAAAAATTACATGATCATATGACCAGATGCAAAAAATGCATTTGACAAAATCCAATATCCATTCATGAACAAAAAATCTCACAGTAAGCCAGCAATAAAGGTGAATTTTCTCAACTTAATACAACTTAATAAAGACTTTCTAAAAAAAAAAAAAAAAAGAAAAAAAGAAAGCAAAGAAAAGAAAATATAACTAGCAACATACTTAATGGGGAGACACGAAACCTTTCCTGCCAAGATCAGGTACAAGTTAAGGATATCCCCTCTCATCACTCTTTTTCCACATTGCACAAGAAGTCTTTGCTAATGCAATGAGGCAAGAAAAGGAAATAAAAAGTATATAGGCTGCGAAGGAAGACATAAAACTGTCTTTGTTCTCAGGTTCTCTTATCTACATTATCTAGATAATGTAGATAATATGTACATTATCTACATAGATAATGTACAGAGCATTATCTATGTAGAAAATCTGAAAGAATCAAACAAAAACACTTCTGGAACTAATAAGCAGTTAAAGGAATGTTGCAGGATACAAGGTTAATATACAAAAGTAATTCACTTTCTTATATATATAGGATATAAAAGATAAATGCCAGAAACGAACATATGCAATTTTAAATTAAAAAGCACATCAGCATTTCCCTTAGCATCCCTCAAAATAAAAGTTATGTATAAATCTAAAAAATATGTACAAGATCTATTTGAGGAAAACTACAAAACTGATGAAAGAAAAAAATTGAAAGAAATCATAGAACTAAATTGAACGATATTCCATGTTCATTGATAGGAAGACTCAATACTGTCAAAATGTCAGTTCTGCCCAATTTGATCTACAGATTCAATTCAATGCTAGTCAAAACCCCACAACTTATTTAATGAATATTGACAAACTGATTCTGAAATGTATATGGAAAGGCAAAAAAGCCAGAATAGCCCACACAATATTGAAGGAAAAACAAAGTTGGAAGACTGGTAATACCTGACTTTACCATAAAACTACAGTAATAAAGACAGTGTGGTATTGGTGAAAAAATAGACAAAGAAATTAAAGGAACAGAATAGAGTGTCCAAAAATAGACCCATATAAGTATTGCTAGACAACTAGACATCTACTTGCAAAAGAAAAAAAAATGAACCTACACAAACCTTACAACCTTTACAAAAATTAATACAAAATGGATCACAGACCTAAACGCAAAGTGCTAAGCTAGATGAGCTTGGGTATGGTGATGCCTTTTTAGATACAGCACCAAAAACATGATCCACAAAAGAAACAACTGATAAGCTTAACTTTATCAATATTAAAAGCTTCTGCAAAAAGCAGAAGTATTTTTTGCTCTGCAAAACACAATACTAAGAGAATCAGAAGAAAATCCAGACTGGGAAAAAATATTTGCAAAAGACACATCTGATTAAGTGACTGTTATTTAAAATATATGAAGAACTCTTAAAACTCAACAATAAGAAAAGCAGCAACCCAATTAAAATGTGGACCAAACTCCTTAATAGACATCTCATCAAAGAAGATATACAAGTGGCAAATAAGCAAAGAAGATGTTCAGCTAGCATATGTCATCAGATAAACGTAAATTAAAACAACAATGAAATACCACTTACTCCTGTATGAAGGGCCAAAGTCAGATCACTGACAACACCAAATCCTGAGAAGGATGTAGAGCAACAGGAACTGTCACACATTGCTAGTGGAAATGCAAAAAAACACAGCCACTTTGGAAGACAGTTGAAGAGTTTGTTACAAAACTAAATATACTCTCAGCATCTGATCCAGCAATCATGTTCCTTTGTATTTACCCAACGGAGCTGAAAATGTTTGTCTACACAAAGCTTGCACGTGGCTATTTAGAATAGCTTTATTCATAATTACCAAAACTTGAGGCAACCAAGATGTCTTTCATTAGGGAAATGGATAAACAAACAGAGGTATGAACAGAAAATGGGATATTATTCAGCACTAAAAAGAAATGAGCTATTGAGTCATGAAAAGACTTGAAAGAATCTTACATATGTATTACTAAGTAAAAAAACAAAAAAGCCAGTTTCATAAGGGTACATGTCGTATGATTCCAACCATATGAAAAGGAAAAGGGAAAACTATGGAGACAATAGAAAGATCAATGGTTTGGGGGCAGAACGATGAATAGCTCTATCACAGAGGATTTTTAGGATGTGACTATTCTGTATGACACAAGAGATGGATACACATCACTATACATTTTTCCAAACCTATAGAATACAACACTAAGAGGGAACCTTAAGGTAAACTATGAACTTTAGATGATCATGATATATTGATGTAGATGCATCCTTGTAAAATATGTACACTTCTAGTGAGTAATGTTGATAATGGAGCAGCTATGCATGTGTGGTGATAGGGAGGATAGAGGAAATATCGATAACTCCTTCTTAATTTTGTTATAAACCTAAAATTGCTTTTTTAGTCTTAAAAAGAATAATTCTTAATAACACCCCCTTTTACTCTCAATAAGTTCCCAATATGGACTACAAATTTTATGGTCATCGTACTTATAATGTGCTATCTCAGTAAAGAATTATGCTACTTGACAATGTTGAAGCTGTGATGCCTCCAAGTGGAGATGTCAAATGAAGAGTTAAATAGTAATCTGGAGCTCAAAGGAGAAGTTAGAGATGGAAGTAGAGATTCACAGGCCTACCAAAAAAAAGTGGGTAACTGAAGTCTTGGGATGGGATAAGAGAAACTGAAAAGTAAGGAATGAAAATAGAAGAGAGCTATGGATGAAGCCTTGAAAGGCTCTATTATGTACAGAGCAAGAAAAGTGAAGAGTCCAGGAAAGGATAATGAGAAGCAACACTTAGGAGAAGCCACACATAATCCAGAATAATATGATATCATGGAAGCAAAAGAAGAGTATTTCAAATAGAACTGGTGAAATACTGTGTGTCAATGCTGCTAAGAAGTCAACTAGAGTATTTTTTAGATTTGGTAACATGAAGTAGCTGGTGACCTGAATTAGAACACTTCCTTTGAAATGATGCTGAGTGAAGCCAGATGACAGGAAGCCACACTGTGTGTGGATTTAACAAAATGGAGACCGTAAACTCAGATAATTTACTTAATGAGACTGGCCTGAAAAGGAAGAAGGGTCTAAGCGATCAGACTGAGAGACTGTTTCATTTGTTTGTTTGGAGAGTCCTAAGGAATGCTGTTAGAAAGGAAGGAGTTTATAGAGAAAGAGAAGGTAAAAATACTCCAGAAAGAGGAAATAATTAGTATCAGGTTCCTGGTAGCTAGGGTACCTGTATAGTGTGTTATAGTTGTAGCCATCCACAGTAGGGGTTTTTCAGGTTGATATGATAAAAGGATAATGGGATAAAGGACTTTTTAACATTCTGTCAAGGGAATAATTGACATCACAGTCTATGGAAGCTAAGCTGAATAGGAAAAATGTGTTAACAGAAAGGGACAGAGAAGGTAGAGACAGCAATAGATTTCAGGCCTCAATGAAAGTGACCAAGTTGGAAGGTGAAGAGGCTATAAACAAAGAATGGATGTCCGAATTAGTCATTTCAGATGTGGAATCACTTTGGCTAATGGAAAGTCTTTTCCATTTTCATTACATCTTCAATTTATTTTTTAAAAAGGCATGTAATACATGAAGATTTCTTATTAAGTTCTTCACATTGCTTCCAGGGACAACTTTCCTAGTAGTTATGCAAATCCAACCAACCCATTTCTTGCTAATGCTACTGGATGGCTTTCTATACAGTGGGTTTCTTCAGTACAATAAGGCAAGACTCAAGCTCTGATGTGCCCTGTCCCTTCAAAACAACTCTCCAATGACAGTATCTTCATGTTATCTTTTGCCATGGCTGCATTTGTTTGGTTTCTTCAGGAATTCAAATAGGAATATTACAGAAAAGACAAAGTAGTTAATCAGCTGTGTGACACTGTTATTTAATCTTTTATTATCTTTCACGAACACAGATGCAAAAATTCTTAACAAAATATTTATTACCATGACCAAGTGGGATGTACCCCATGTATTCCAGTCTGGTGCAACATTCAAAATTGAACTAATATAATCCATCACATTGACAGTATCAGAAAGAAAAATTACATGATCATATGACCAGATGCAAAAAATGCATTTGACAAAATCCAATATCCATTCATGAACAAAAATCTTTTTGTTTGTTTAGCCATCTATGAAATGAATATAACAGGAGTTTTTGATACCTCACTCAGTGAGTTCATTCATTTTTTTCTAATATAAAACTGTTCCCATTCAGAAAATGTAAATAATATATAAATAATCTGAGAAGAAACCAAACTGCATGTTTTTGAAGATGCATTAATTCAAATCTACAACAAATAAAAACTATTCTATTCCTAAGCTAAAAATAACAGGATCTGACTTGTTTATTCAGGCCTAGTGGTTAAGTGAAACAATAAGAAGGTAGATGGAGAGATGAAGATTAAGAGAAAGCTAAGGGAAAGATAGGATGAGACTGTGTTCTTTTGAAAAGTTTTGCTGCCTCCTCAATGAACAGCAGCGGTAGAGGTCCATCTCCCTATCACCTATCAGGACTGGCTTCATGCTACACAGATAATGCAGGTTCTCACTAGGGCCTAATGGCCCTCCTAGTTACTTCCTGTAGACTTCTTGTTGATTTCTTCTGGCACTAAGTCAGCCTTGATTAAATAAACAAATAAACAATCTGCATATAAAACCCACCTCTCCAACCCCTACTCCACTCCTGTTTCTAGAAAAAGGCTCTGTACAGAATTCCTCAAGTTCAGGTAGGATTTTCAGGAAAGCTGCACTGTTGACTCTAGGGGTTCACCTTATCTGTTTCTTGGTTTTTGTTCAACACCCCCTCCCTTTTTTCTGTCAAGATGTTAATTTTATTATGTCCTTTTACAACACTTCACATCCTCTTTGGAAATATGGGGGTATAATAAATAAAAGTAAAAATTCTAAAATTATGCTTTCTATAAAATCTCTACTCCATTGAGCATAAATACAGGCTGTGGACATAATCAAAGCTGGTTAGGCATTTTCAATTACTAATTAAAATAGAATTCATTGTTTTGGTAGAGCTGAGATAGGGATATTTCCTAGATCTTAGAACTTCCCTTATGATATTAGGTAATATTCAGATATCCAGGGTAGGTAGGAATGTGATGATACCTATGGAGGAAAAAACTGTATGCTATTAACCTTAATTTAAAAAAGGAAAAAAAAAAAGCGGGAGGGAAGGGAAAAAAAAAAGGAAGATTAAGGAAGTAAGACGTAACTGAATTCCTGCCAGGCACAGAGTAATGTGTACATCATTCCTGTGAAGTAGCTGGTTCTTTGGCCATTTTCTAGATGAAGAAGCAAAAGTATGAAAAGATTACAAGCCAAGGTCATGGAACTAGGTAACAGCAGAGCCTCTACTCTTTATACCATATTATACACGGCTTCCCTTCATTCATTCTTATAACTCCCAATAGGATTTAGTCCAATAAAAATTGTAATTTTTAATGATAAATAACTAATTTTAAGCAGGAGAAATCCAAAGGGAAAAGATAAAAAGAAAGAATATTGAATGTCTGGGACGAAAATTCTATAGTGCTGACTAAAAACTTGGGGGAAAAAGAGACCTCCTTTAAAAAGACAAAGCAGTAAAATATATACCTTATTTTGGTAACTATGTTGCTATAGCAACAACATAATGGTACACAGAAGAGTTTTCAAAGTTATACTGGTAATAAAAGATATACATGTATACATAGGTCCATCTATGTTGTTGAATAAATACCAGTCTCTATAACCTTGCCAGATTGAGTAACAAGGAAACCCATGTAAGCATTATTTATGCCAATAAGTAAAACACCCATCAAACTTTATTTGTTGTTTGCACATGTCCACAGAAAGAAGGAATAAAGGAAAATAGTATGATGTATACCTAAGGACTTTGGTCCGGAACATAGTCTAGTACTGGTGAACAATGAAAAGACAATAAAAAAAAAAAAAAAGAAAAGAAAAGAAAAATATTAGCTAGTCCTAGACTATATGGTATGAATAAAATTAGTTCAGGTTTCCCAAGGTTTAAGTAATGAATAGTAAAGATATCAATATAATAAACTCATATGTAAACACCTAGACTGAAAAAAAAACACGATATCAACTTTCAGGTTTAAATTATTTGTTAATGACCCTGTATCTATTGGAGCCATTTTTCAGTGGCCTGAAAAGGAATAAATGCTTTCCCCAGTGGAACTCGACCATATTTTTCCTGCCTTCCCCATGTTCAGCCCAACCACACTCCCATTCACACCAGCTCTTACTTCACTCTAACTAGTATTACTCTACCCCGAAGGCAACAAATCAGGATCTTAGAAGAGAGGTGAAGGCTTGAAAAGCCCCAGAGATCTGAAATGATTACCTAGGAAGTAACCCACCCCATGGGAACTATAGTTCTGTATCAATTCTTTGTTCTATAAAATGTTAATTATTCAAAATCAGTTGTCACAAACATTATTAATGTGTCTCTCTTAACACTACTTCTACAAATCCAGAGATTACTGCTAAAGTAGAAAAAGCAGAACCTTGACATGTACAAAAGACCTTTTTAAAAAGGGAGTCCTTGATATATTTCTTTCGCTGGGTGATTATTTCTCTCCCACTCAAAGAAGTAAAGGAAGCATGTCCATGTTATTTTCTGGAGGAAGAGGTGATGGTCCAGTGAGGCAGGCTCTGCTAGTGTCTTCTTCCTTACAACAGAACCTGATACTTCAGCAAGCAGTGAGCCAACTCCCTGCAGTCAGTTCCCCAGAATCCCTGCAGTTGTAGGCAAGCTTTTGATCTTCTAATACAGGCATTTCCCCTGAGTGCTTCACCCCTCATATTCCTGCCTAGAAATGAACATGACATCTGGCAGTGTTGAAGCCATCTTGAGATCACGAGAAGACCAGCATGAGACTCAATTCACTGAGAAACACAAAGTGAGAGATGGAAAGGGACTGGGTTCCTGGTGACATTACCCAGCTCCCTATATACCCTTTCTTCATGATTCGAGAAACAAATAAAGCCATGTCCCTTTAAGCCACTTGCTGCAAAATGCATTCCTAACTGATATAGCTAGTCTATGTGGAAAGCAGATTTGGCAGGGGAGATAATTCACAAAATCTACTTTGTTTGCCCAGTGACACTCTATTCCAGCCAAGTACATTTATAAACTCGGAGACATAATAAACTCTCTGTATTAATTCTGATCCCAAACTGGGGACTCAGTCTTAGTCTCTAAACCCTTGGTACCTACCTATGCCCATTCCTTGGCTGACTGCTTTAGACCTGACTTCTATGGCACAGCTAATTTTTGAGAACAGCTAACCCTGATCAACAAAACTTTCAAGTCTAGTTCTTCACAGTCAGGCCTACTGTACAGCTGCTTAAATCTCTATGCCACAGTCTCAATTTGGCATTAGCAGAATAGAAGTCAAAGAAGAAATGTTTAGCAGACAAACTGAGATGCATTTACATAACTATTGACTTTTGTCAACTAGCCATTGACATTTGTGAAAATGTAACCAATTACTTTGAAAAGTTTTTAGTTATTCAGAGCAATATTTAATTTGGCTAAAATATCAACCCAAGGTCACAACCAAAATAGAGTAGCCCTGTTATTCTCAGGTCCTCCCTCTTACAACTAAAAACGCTGATCATAACATAACCCAAGTATAGAAAGCCTCTGAAAGGTGAAAAGGAAGACAGATGGCCTAGGAATCTCAGGATTTGAGAAATGCCAAGGCAGTGAGATCCTTATTTCCTTATTATCTCCATATATCCCAGACAATGTGCCAAAGTCTCCAAACCAGAACCACCAATAGCCACAGACAAAAAAGAAAAAGTTCACAGTCGATCAGCAATAGGGTGACTAACCAACAAAAAACATTCTTGGCAATATCCACCCTCTTGGAGCTAGACATCAACAACTCTACCTCCTACCCCACAGTTTCAGTGGGGCTGAGGCCAAGTAGAAAGTTGATCCTCTAATTCACCTGAGTGGTACAGTGTCAGTGGGCTGATCAGGGAGGTGATCTTCCATCTCCCTCTTGCAGAAGTTAAGATATGCTCCAACTCCCCCACAGGGGAAGTATCAGCAGGATACTGAAATGGAAATGGAAAGCTAAGCCTCCGCTCCCACGTTGCACCGTGTCTGTACAAAGTAATATAAAGCAGTAGTAGTGACCACTCCACTTTCCCTTCCACTCCTGGTGTCAGTGAGGCTTAGTGGGGAACTAAACCTCCATACCAAGGGACAGCAAAGAGACCAATGAAGCAGTTAAAAACAGTACTAGCTGCACTCTTATTTCTGTTCTCCAACCAGATCCTGTGTCAGAGGATCTCAGTTAGGAGCCTCCAGCCCTACTCAATGTCAATGAGGCAGAATAAGGTAGTATGAAAGCAAGTAGTCAACAATCTGCTTCCTTTCCTCTGGTGCCAGTCAGACCAGGAGGGAGCTGAGCCTCCACTCCAAGCTGGCATCAACAAAGCAGAATAAAGCGGCAGGAAGCAGGGCTGGGTGGCACTCTACCTCTCCCATCCCTTGGTGTCAGTGGAGCACATAGAGGAGTCAAACTTCTACCCATTCACCTGCAACAAAGCGATGTGAGTCAGCTCTCTGACTCACAGTCTTTGGTGACAGTGAGTTCA